>NC_053157.1:87843732-88159566 GCF_016835505.1 Polypterus senegalus
AGCTACCTTTGTCCTGATGATAAATGACTATGATCAAAGTCTTTGATCTTTTAAGCACCTCTGCACTCCTTTCTTTCTCAAAATGTAAACTAATTTTGTAATTCCTATTCCTAAGGCATCCAACCATTTCCAGAATATAAATTCACACAGGTTCTGTGGCATCTGTACTTATTTCTCATTCCCAGCTCATAAAATAATTGGAAAAGAAACTGACTGGAACAAATGCATAAATTACTAGTACAACACAAAAAGATGCTTGCAACGCACATAATTAAAGCCCGGTAAATTCAGCTCATCTTTGTTCATTTGAGCAAAATAGTTAAAATTTAATACTGTATAAACAATTAGCAGTTCTAAAATTGAATTGAAGAGTTTCCACTCCAGGACAGTCATGATGGCAAATTTCAGCTTTTTAACTAAATGATGAGTCAGTGAATGAGTGAGTGGTTGAGTTAGTTTGTTAGCCAGTAACTCAATCAACTTTGCATTATATATTTGATATATAGATACTAGGGTGTTGCTAACCAGGAAAAGCAGGAGTCCGTAGTGGGTGACTCCTGTATGCTGTCCCTGGCTATCCAAGATTGAACTTCAAAAATAAATGTAGTATGTGTGTTGAATTTTATGATTCCAGAGAACAGACTTGCATGCTATGAATTCTCAACTACAAATTCTGTTTCCCCGATTTGTAATATCGATGAAAGATAGGACTGATTCTTGGTTTTGATTTTGCCATGGCTTTCAACAAACGTTTTTTTTTTTTTCTAGTCACTAAAATATTTTTCTTACTGCCTTTTATCTAACCTAGCAGTGTACATAGTATGCAGCTAAATTACTTGAGTACTGATGATTCTAATTTGCATATTTGTTACACGTTATAGTAAAATTTATCAATACACACAGCATTGTTTATTCTTTATTGGCTGGGATAATACATAATGGACAGAACTCCAGGTTGTAAGGATGAAGTCAGGGGCTCATTCACTGTATTTCTGTCCTTTGCTTCTATAAAAATGTTCATAATTGTTTGGACACTGTCAGCTTTTTTTCGTTGTCTGCATTTATCAGTAGGTTAACACTGTAGGGTGGAAGTAATTTATCACCTAATAAAATGTCCCAAAAGGTAGTTAACAGGACTGCTATTAATTAAAATAGACAAAGCTATTAAAAAGATTCAGCAATATGAGGATGTTGGGATTTCATTTTTGACAGACCTTTATTGTAAGCGTAGCATTTTCTTCCCAGAAACTTTCTATTTACCACAACGGGATTGTGTTTTTAGCATGGATCAGTTTGTACTTTCAATTGTTGTGGATTTTAAGAAGACTTACCTGTATTCATTTTTGTTACTGTGATTCATCTCATAAATTTACAAGAATGACAAAAATCTCAGTTTACCTTTTAATTTATAGCAAACTACCAGTCCACCTTCATTTTAATTAGGAACTTTCATAATGATGCCTGTGTCCAGAACTGCAGGGTTAAGCTTCAGCTCGCCGTGCCCCTGAAATGTATTAGGGAAATCTGGATGTGGGTAAATGAATGGATCATCTTTTCAGTGTGTTACATTCTGCAAAATTAAGAACTAAAGCCAAGTAGTTTGTGCACATGACAATAATGACCCCATAAGCCAATACATGTATTGGATGCAGTGGATACTTTCACTCCATAATCAATTAAACAGAGAGCCATAAAGCCAACAGAACATTACATTGCATCAGAAACAATTCATAAATTGGAAGCTTGTCTTGAGTCTTTAATTTGCATTTGAATATGGAGTTTGAGGTTGGTTTAGTGATTAGCAGTACCGGCACCCTTAAAGACATGGAAGCAGTTTCTATGTCAGTTCCTGTCTGTGTAGAGTTTATATGTTCTCCTCGTTGTTTGGATTTTCTTTATGTTCTGCTTTGGAGTTTCCTCCTATATTCCAGGAGTGTGCAGGTTAAATTAGCTGGCCACAGTAAACTAGCTAATTATGACTAGCTGTGATGCATGAGTGTGCCCTGGGGTGATCTGGTTCTTACATACCTATGAGACCCTGTGATACAAATTATGTGGCAGAAATGACGAATGTTTAAGTTGAAGAGAAATATTTTTTTAATGCCTCCTCTCTTGACGTTGTTTTAAGTGGGTGTTACAGCATCACATTCAATGACATAGATCTTTTTTTAGAAAGCACATCAAAGAAAACTTTATCCAAGAGGCTAACAACACTTGAACAGTTGGTGACATGCTCCTTGAAAGATCTAACAGCATTTGACTTCAACACTCTTAGCATGGAAAAATGCAGCAGTCTTAATATTTCCTCTTATCAGTGCTTGTTATGTAAGAATGAATATTGCATACAGAGGGCACAGCATAATTCATCTTCTCAAAATATAGCACTTTTTTGGGAAACTTTTAAACAAACACGAGGGTAAACTTTTTACAGAAACAAATTCACAAAGTCAGCTTTTGTTACATAAAAACAGTACTTTTATAATCATACTATGTGTGAGAAGATTATTTTATATACAGTATAAAATATATAATAACTTTTTAAATATACATACATCTGATTGGAGATAAATAAAGTGCTATCTGCCTAGCCTTATAAAAGCAACATGAGTTCAAGTCAGGTTTGCATAAAGAAGGATTTGAGCTTGTCACCATCAAGGTAAATCAAGATTTTACTTTGAGGTAATAGTCAGCGTATTGCAAGACAGATTCCAGTACTCAAACAAATTCCAATTGCCACAGTTTAATACAAACAATTTTTAAATTGTGGTATGGTATATCAAAATGCAATTTGTAAACAGACATAGGTTAAACCTTGCAGAAGTTATACCTCTTGACTCTTGGAATGTTATGGTTTGTATCCTAGGTGAGAAGAGACTGTTGGAAATCTACCTTTGCCACACTGACCCTCCTCAGGCTTTTAAAGAGGTGATCTAGTTCCAATATAGTAAATCATAATACGTCTATGGATCATGTGATACTTAAAAGTAATGGCTGTGTAAAGCTTGGATGTATTGGTGTTTAAGTAGAAGCCATTGCCTCCAGCAACTTTCATGCTGGAGAGCAGAGTCTGTTTTTTTGCATGTTAAAGGTGGCTGAATGAGTTTTATATCTTGAAGAAGACATAATTGTTACTGTAAGACAGGCTGAAGGGTCCTAAGAAGCGCGCCAAAAATAAGTGTAAAGATTATTAAAAAAAAATGGACCTGGCAGAAGTGTGGAGATTGAGGCTGCTGACTGGCAATCTACTTTCTACATTGATGCCTGCTGTTTTCTTCCTTGAACATATTGTGCTGTAGTTCTAACTGGTTACGTTGATCTTGTTCATTACTTAACAATAGTTTAGTATAATTCTCTTTGAAAGGTAAGTATTGTGTTTTTGGTGTGCTTCACTTTATATTTGTTGTGGTTTTATATACTTCTCTCATCATTCGCCAACATCTACGTCAGATTCACTTGTTTTTCTACCATATTATTAATAATTATAAGAATAATACATTTGATTTATGCTGCTCTAGGGCAAATACTTTGCATACTGTCATTTGTGTCATGGTAAATGGCTGTTTCACTTTTGAAATTTGTGATTGGTTCTGGGCTTCTAAGAGTAGGGAACTGACATTTTACAGCAATTCTAGTATCTTGTTTGTTGCAGTGCTACCTTTGTTTAGAATAGTACTTCTTTTTTGATGAGAAAGGTCAATTTAAACCAGCAAAGCTATGCATTTTATTTTCCCAAATTAAAATCAAGTCAAGTGTTGAAAATCCACAAAGTTTTACTCTCTATCAAACTACTTGAAACTTTATTCTATGTGCCTGTGGTTCTCTGTAAAAAGCATAAACATTCTAGTGTCTGTCTACCCTTAAGTTGTTCCTGTGCTCTTTTTAAAGAACTTAGGAATTGTATCCCAGTTATTTTTTTAAACTTTCGTAATTTTTAAAAACGTAATCATGCCACCCATTAATCTGTGTTTGCTTAAACAGAAAAGTTTCAGCTCCTTCAATCTTTCTTCAATCAGCTTAGTCACTTTTCTGGACTATCTCTAATGCTGCTCTGTCTTTTCCTATTATGTAACCAAAACTGCACACAGTATTCCAGTTGAAGCCTCATAAGTGAGTTATTTGCCAGGATCTGAGTGCAATCCCAATAGTGAACTAGTGTGAGGGCTCAAAAGGACCTGTAACCCAGACCAGTGCCTTCTGTAGTCTGCCTAGAATAAGCCTCACCCCATACAGTTGACTTCACAACTGGACTGGACCCCATTCCCACCACACTTATTAAAACCTGCCATCAAATCATCTGTTAAGAAAATGCATCCCTTGACATTGGCTTCATGCCAGCTATTTTGAGAATCACTTCTGTAACCCCAGTACGAAAAAAGTCTGGTCTTGATGCTAACAATTTGACCAAATTATCTGTCCATGTCTCATTTACTGTACTTTTCTATTTAAGGTTTTCAACCATGTTGTGGCCTCCCAACTCACTAGTTACTTAACTTGTGATAAGCTGATGAAACCCTTTCAGTCTGGCTTTAGAACAAAGCATAACTGTGAAACTGCACTGTTTCAAATAACTGTTTTTTTAGCAACAAACCCTGGGCAAATCAGCATATTAATTTTGTTAGAACATAGTGCAGCATTTAAAACTGTCAAACATGATTTTCTACTCTCCGGAACGGAGAAAATTCTAGGCATTTCTGGCAGTACCCTCCATTGTTTCAAGTCCTATATGACTGCCTGGCAAGAGTCTGTTAGTTTTGGCAATAGGAGGCCCAATTCAGTCACAAAAGGAATTCCTCAAGGCTCTGTCCTTGGGCCTTGGCTATTCTGCATCAGCATGCTTCCTCTTGGCCATATTATTTGTACCTTTTGGACTGGGTTATCATGTTAATGTGGATGATACTTAGATTGTTTTCATTGTTAAAAGTGAATATTCAATAGTTTTCTGAGCTTACAACTTGCCTCAGTAAAATGAAAACTTGGATGGATGTAAACTTTAAAATTAAAGTAAAACAAAATCAAATTCATTCTAACTGGCACTAAGCTTAGCTTAAAAACTCTTGGTTTTGGTAACAACATATCATCTTCTTCTGCAAGGAACCTTGGTGTCTTTTTTTGATTTCTCCTTTTCTTATTCTGCTCACATAAACCACATTAAGAAACTTCCTAACCTCCATAACACATCTATTTTTACTCCTTTCTTTCATTTTATAATGCTGAGAAACTTGTCCATGCTTTTATTACATTCCACATGAACTACTGTAACTTCTAAACTACTATCACAGTTGAAGTTGGTTCAGAACTCTGCTGCAAGACCACATAGGCCCATAGCAGCGAGCACATAACACCCATTCTACTCTGCCTTCACTGGCTCACTATGTCTTATACGACTAAATATCCATCCATCCATTATCCAACCCGCTATATCGTAACTACAGGGTCATGGGGTCTGCTTGAGCCAATCCCAGCCAACACTGGGCGCAAAACAGGAAACAAATTCCCGGCCAGGTTGCCAGCCTACCACAGATGACTGAATATAAAATTTTAATACTAGAATGTTTTATTGGCCTTGTATCCGACTACATCAGTGACCTTTTCCATTACTATGCTCCTGTCTGCTCACTAAGGTCCACCTTTTTCTAGCAATCTCTGGTGAACTAATCTGTGAGACAGAGTCTTCAGCTCTATTGCACCCAGACTTTGGAACGACCTTCCAAAATTAATTAAATCAGCTGACGCCATTCATTTAAAAAGCAACTTAAAACTTGTTTGTTCAGGAACTGCATTTAACTTTCCCTGACACTGTGACCCTTTCTGTCAGTTTACCCACTAGGACCAGGTGCTCAGGATGAAATTCTTTTGTATCTTATTTGTTCAAGGTTTTCTTGTAGTTTTTTTTTTATTGCCTCTTTATCTAATTGTAAAGCTCTGTGTTTGCTGTATTTATCTTTTATTTAGAGTTTTTTGTGCTGATATGATGTTGTGTGTTTGATGTTTTTTTTTTCTTCCTTCTTTTTTCCTGATGTTCATTTTTGAATTTTTATGAATACTTTTGAGTATGGGGAAAAACACTATTTAAAGGTCAATATGGAGTGGTCTATGCAGTACTTCAATGGAGATTACACTTTAGTGATACCATAGGAAATCATTCAAATGAAGAATTTACAATGCAGTAAAATATAACCGATCATACTGTAGAATTATATTGAACTGAGCATATGAATTTGTATAATATTATCTACATAAGTAAATGTAGAGTAAAATAAACAAGAAACCCTACAAAGACCAAGGGTCTAAGGTGGTATGGCTCTACCTAACTTTCAATTTTATTACTGGGCAGCAAACATACAAACTATAAAAACCTGGACATGGACAGAAATAGATGAACATACACAGGCTTGGTCCGCAATAGAAATAAAATCCTGCAATACTTCTTTATATTCCTTGCTTTGTACCTCAATAAATACAAGTTATTGCCAATATACTAACAACCCAATTGTGCTTCACTCAATCAGAATATGACACCAATGTAGGAAATATGTTAAGATAGAGAAGCTTTTATCTGTGACACCTCTGCACAAGAACTAACTTTTCCCACCTTCTCAAACGTACAGTACGCATCTGGGATTAAATAGACAACATAGACAACGTTTTCAAATCCTAAGAACAGTTACACTCCAAATTTAACTTACCAGCAACACATTTCTTTCACTACCTTCAAATTCAAAACCTGTCAAATTTTCCTCACCTCCCACCTACCTCTATACTGGAAAAAATATTGCTCAGTCTTGAGGACTCAAACAGCATTTCTTCAATATATAAAACTATTTAACAGTCCCTCCCTTTCAAAGATCCAAGAGAAAAGTGGGGAAAAGAATCTCTTACTCAATATTTCAGAAAAGGAGTGGAAAGTAACAATGCACAGAATTCACTTGAGCTCCATATGCACAAAGCATAGAATTATTCAACTTAAAATTGTATATCGAGCGCATCTCTCTTGTTTAAAATTGTTCAAAATGTTTTCAGGGCAAGATCCAGCCTGCGAAGGCTGCAATCAAGCTCTGTCCTCACTGGGTCACATGTTTTGGGCCAGCACCAAATTAACATGATTTTGGACCAAAATCTTTAAATGCCTTTCAGACAGCCTTGGTGTCACAATCCCTCCTAACCCATTAACAGCTGTGTTTGGTGTACTCCCAGATGGGCTTAAAGTAGAGAAGGACAAACAAACTGTAATTGCTCAGATGTAAGAATCCTAACTCACCTATTCTAAGTCAGTTGGTAACTGATGTTACATATCATTTGAAACTGGAAAAAATCTAATTTGCACTTAAAGGATCTGTACAAAATGTTTTCAAAACCTGGCAGGATCTAATCAGTAACATTTTAGAATAAGCATTTAAATTGAGGAAGCAGGTTCTCTCCCTCCCCTCTTTTGCTCCGTTTATTTTTATTAATTTATTATTTTATCTATTCATTTGTCTTTTCTAGCATAAAGTTTTGCACTGCTGGCCTAGCTCTGTTTCTCAGGGATGGGGGTTGATTTGTTTCGAACCTTTTTTCTTTTTTTTTTTTTTTTGTAAAACTCCAGTTATGTGTATGGAGTGTTATTTGATTTCAAAAAATTAAATACAATTTAAATATGCTTAAAAAAAAAACCAGGAAGTTAAACTTAGTGAACAACTTAAATTATATTTAACTTCAAACTAAACACATTGGGTCAAGTGAAGTTACCAAGCTGCATAGATAGAACAACTGGCACAAGATTTGCTTACTGCCTCTGTTTACATCGACTTTTGCAAATCTAGGTTTATGTTTGTATTCATTTTGTTTCTCTTCATCATCCAGCATCTCTTCTGGAAAGGCAAACTATCTGTTAGTTATCTTCATTTATAAATTTCTGCTGAGTGTATGTGTGCATGTGTGTGCATACATGTCTCTCTATTATAAAAGAAAATCTTGAGACAAGACTATTGCCATAAAATTTTTTCAAGTCCCGCGAGACAAGAGTATTGCCAAGAGATTCTTTAAAGTTCCGCCCTCCTCTAAACCATTTACAACCATGCAGGATAGCTTTTGCTATGACAATTAACAAATCACAAGGATAAACATTCGAAAAAGTCGGTTTATTTATTACAGAGAAAGAAACAATATAATTTAATATTGTTTCTTTGTATCAGTATCCTGCTGCTGGATTATGTGAATTTCCCCTTGGGATTAATAAAGTATCTATCTATCTATCTATCTATCTATCTATCTATCTATCTATCTATCTATCTATCTATCTATCTATCTATCTATCTATCTATCTATCTATCTATCTATCTATCTATCTATCTATCTATCTATCTATCTATCTATCTATTCACTTATGGGCAGTTATATGTTGCGTTGTCACGATGTAAGTCCAAACACAGAATCAAAATTCAATGCGATATAGACGAAAAGTTAATTCAAAAAATTGTTTTTACTGAAGTTTTACAGTAAAAGTATAATTTTAAAAAGTATTTGTGTGTTAATTTCAAAGCCACACAGAACGAAAATGTATAACGCAACGAATACCTCTAATGCATCATGAAACATAATTTTCTTTCAATTTATTATGTTTTACAATTTTATACTATAGTTAATTACTTGCTGTAATGAAAAATAGTTCTATTATGCATATGTAACAATTCCCATGAAAATAACAATCTATTTAAATTGTACATCCGCTTCCCCATACGTCAGCAGCAGATCCGCAAACTGGCTAATGTGTAGTGTCCACCCGGGGATTGGTGCGCGAAGCAAGCAGGGGGCAGAACCCCCTAGTCTATTTAAATAAATTACATATCTTAAAAACTCGTAATTCAAAAATTTTGAAAATCAATAGGTCTGATCTTGTGACTAAATGGGGCAGACTGCAAAAATCCCTGCAATTACTACAGATTTTTTTGTTGGATATAGGTTAAATGAAATTTTAAGGATATGGAGATATCCATTGGTCTAGAGCCTTTAAGAAGGCAAACATGATGTGACTTCTTTGAAAATGACAGATCAATTTTTTAAATTTATTGTTGTACATAGGTCTCTGCATTCAAGACAGGTATCTCAGAAACCGCTTCTTTTAAATTTTTATGTCTTTGCTAGGATATAATCATCCAGGAGTTCTACATAAGGCAATAAATGCAAATGACAGGGAAATGGTCATTTTAAGAGGTGATAATCAATTTCAGTTTTGCATAGACACAGACAGACATAGAGACACCATGCTAAAATCAAGTTTTCTTGATGTTTCGAGCAACACAGAATCAGAATCTGAACTTAAATCGAGAGTGAAACTTTGACCCCATCACAAAAATTCCATTTATATTAAGGCAATAGAATGTATTATTATTATTTTTATTATTATACTAAAATTTGTACTGTCACTAAACTAGAATCTAAACTATTGTTTTTATAAACAACATTCCTCTTATGGTTAAAGATAACATAAGCTGTGGATTGATAATATTAGCACTTGGATTAATACTTTGTTGATTAAACAAGCAGATGGTTTTTAAATTCACTCTGCTAGGACCCTGTTGTTTTACTATTGGGTGCCAAAACCAAGCAAATAATTGGCATTAAGATTCAGAAACTGTTTGCCCCCCCCCAACCACCCTCCCCCGCACATTAAACCTATTCATGAAATCCTTTCTGTCTATCAATAACTTATTTCAGCAGGCCCATTTACCTCAGTTTATCCCTATTGCTAACAGTTTCAGGTTATTCACGGATATCTGAACATCAATCCAGTGACATATTTTCCTCTAAATATTGCCTCATCCTTCTATATAAAAGCGGTCGGGATTGTCCTTCCATCCCGTGAGTGCTACGCAGGCCTGGAGTTTCACACACGCCCCGTCCATTTTGCAATGCACGATGGGATTTGTAGTTTCGTTTTTCCAGGTAAAAGATGATTTTCTACTCCAGACTGTGCGATATCTTCTTCTTCTTTCTTACTATATAAAAACGGTTGGATTGTCCTTCCATCCCGTGAGTGGAAAGCGTAGTGGTATTCCGCTTATCACAGACTTACTACTTGCATCTTGCAGTACGGAGTGACATGATGTGAGCAGAGTTCTGGTGCTCCCATCATTCCCTTGCTTTTGTGCGCGATGCGCTGGAAAAATAGACAAAATTATGTCTCTGGAAATAATTAATGTTGATGGAGTACAAATGCCTCACCGCATAGTAAATATCAGGGGGGTTCAAACGGGCGACCTCAATATAGAAAAAAAGTTTCAATTTCATCACAAAAATAACAGAAACTACGAGTAGTAAAGTAATACCGCTCAAATGCAATATAACCAAATTAATGAGTTTGTATAAAATATCAAATTGATCTACATATTGAATTGCCTTAAGAAGTGGTCAACTTAAAAGTCGGTCGCCTTAAAAGGCGGGTCAGCCTAGTATTCAATAAGGTCTGTGCTTCTACCTTTTCCTTATGTCATTTATCCCCTTTACCATACAATCACACCTGCATATTGTTCAGGTTAATATTCTCCTAAATGTCTCATTACCGGTCAGAAATCATATCTCTGGCTTCAAACTTTTTTTTTCAAATTGCACAAGACCTAATTTTAAGCACTTAATACTAACTTGTAGCTGGTTCGATGTGGTAGTGTCTCTACCAGATTTGGAATTCTTCATTGGGCTTTTTTCCTCTGCCCAGTTGATCTTTAGGTATGCTTTTCCGGTCTACCATTCCTTGTTTATACTTTATGTTCAATCAGATTTTCTTTGACCTCTTTCTCGTATTCTTTTTGTGCCAGGGTTTCCTCGGCCCCTATTCTCTTCTATAATCCCCTCAATCTGGTAATGTGTGGAAAAACATTGGCCCTCTTGTACAATAAAATCACACATTTACACACCTCATTCCCTTTACCAATATGAATAGATTAGCACACTCTCTTGACTGTTTCATGATTCTTTCTGGGCTGAAGTTCTAATTACACCAATCTTAATTAACTTTTTCCTCTTAGTCATCTTTTTTATGTATAGTTTTGGTCATTGGTTAGAGGATGTATGACTGTTTTTGTTGCGCTTTGCCTGTCTACCCTCTTAACTCCCATTCTTGTTCATTCTTGCCTCTCACAAAAAAAATAAATTATTAAAATCTGCTTCTACTGTCTATGCCTTACTGTGTAAGGTAACATTTAAATCACTTTCCTTAACTTCACTTTGGGTTAAAGCCTCCTCACCTTCTCCCACCCCTCTTGTTTGGGATACTTTTTTCAGTAATGCCAAGCTTTGTTTCAGAAGCTGTAATTAGCAATATACCCAATTAAAACTTCTTCATAAAACTTTTCCCTATCCTCTTTAAGTGTGATTTAATAGGCCTGTAACCTGACTCATTATGCTACTTATTTCCCCCAAGGGTATAAAAAAGATTTCTTGCACCTGTTGTTGTCAGTACTGAGGAACAAATGCTTCAGGCACCAAGAAATAATATTATCCCCGATCCAGTATTTAATAGTTTAGAATTTTTCCCTAAAGCAGTTTGCTGTAAGGCATTGTAAAGTTACTATGATTTGTAAGTCATTTTTGAGCTCCATCGCATCTGATGGAAGTCTTCAGTTTGTTCATCAGTTTTAGATAATATTTTGTCTAGGGCTGCTATTTTGGTCAGTCTTAGGTATCACAATGAAATAAAAAGTTAAGACTGAAAGTTTAGAAAAGTACCTAGAGTATTTCTAACTTTGTACATACATTAGCAAGTTTTGGAACATCAGGACAACTGTTCTTATTTGTTACACTGTGTGGAGTGCTGCTGATGTCCTGGCCAATCAAATGTGGGTTTGATTATAAACCACCATCTATATGTTTATGATTACAGTTATTACCATTTCCAGGAGTAATCCTGGTGAGAGATTCGCATTTTAGGAGTCAACGTGTGTGGCAACCTGAAGAAGGCCAATAAGCCCAATAAACAAATGATATTTGTCAATATCGTGTCATATCTGGCAAAATGTTCATCTCACCCTGAAAAATTACAAACTGCAGAGGGAGGTTTTGGAGCTAGATGCTTGAATAGTTGTCCTATACTGTTATAATTGATGTTTTTATTTATTTTTTCCTTGTTTTTCCATTAGCTCAAAAAAATCACGTATGCATCTTTTCTGGGGTTTGTTTACTTAGAGAATCCATTACTAATGCTTCTTTTTTGTTTGGTGATTTAGTTTAAAAGTTTATTTTTTTAATGTTCTTTTTGACTCTGTTTTTGCTGATTGGAGCTGCCATTCTGAAGACTTTGTGTTGCCTTTTTCCATAGCATCCTTTATGAACTAGGGTGGTGTGATGGTGATGTCATTGGCAAGATTCTAATAAACTAATGAGATTATGTGCAATTTACTTTGTTGCTAGAAACTTTCTTGCATTTAAGAATTTGATTTTGGGTTTGTATTTTGAAGATCTTTCATCTTGACTCCAAGTTTTGACCCAGGCGCTGTATTTTGAGTATGTCTTGTATCCTGGTCATTCTCATAAAATCGTCACTGACTTTTCCATTACAATCAGTACACATATGACGTTGCTCGGCAAGTGGGGCAAGTAATTTAAAGCATGACTGTAGCTAGGTCTGTGATGAATTACTTTTCATGATTACTTACGCAGACCTGGGTCTTCTATTGCACTATTGCTTCACACTACTGCTCCTTCTATAGTTCTCTGAATAAGAATGCAGAGTAAAGTACATTATCAATTGCATTCTAGGGGCTGCAGTCCTTAAAAATGGTCTTGAGTGACCGAATATGATTTGCATGCTCTGGTATTGTTCCACACTATTCATGGGGGATTTCTGGACATATTTATAGTACTAGGGTGTTGTACCGCGTTAGCCATTATGAATGTAGAGAAAAGCCAAGCAAAATGACACCTTTTATTGGCTAACTAAAAAGATTACAAAATGCAAGCTTTCGAGGCAGCTCAGGCCCCTTCTTCAGGCAAGAAATCATAATTTACAAGAGAGTTTCTGTCAGGGTCTGAAGGATTTGTTGAGTGGTATGTGTAATAAATAGTGTGTAAGAAACACACATAATCAAGTTCAGAATGGCATTGAGACAGGGCCTATCCTCATGCTTTTAATCCATTGCCTGAAGAAGGGGTCGGAGTTACATCGAAAGCTTGCATATTGTAATCTTTCTAGTTAGCCAGTAAAATGTGTTACTTTCCTTAACTTCTCACTACATCCATCATGGCAAACATGGTACAACACCCTAGTACTCCAAAATTGTAACCAAACAATGAAATGTAACTAATTGTATCTTTCAAATGTTATAGGTTGTCTTAAAGACATCAGCCAAATAATAAGTATTAATAAAAATAATAACATAGCTTCCTAATCTGGGGGTTTGGGTGGAAAACTGGAGCACCTGGAAGATAATCTATGCTACATGATTGGCACATTATAGCATATGACCTGTGATTTGCTTCCCATCCGTTGTGGACACTGTCATATATCTGCGTATTTTCACCTTGCTACTTTATCTTTCTTCCCCCAATTCAAAGAACAATTCTTATGTTAATGGGGAGCTCTAAATGAACCTGTTGTTTATAAGTAACTTAATACATCCTTTGATGGCCTGACTTTTGTAAAGTGTTGATTCCTGTCTTGCACTTGATGTTGCCAGTTTATATTAGATAAAACAGGGTAAAAAATGGATTAAAAGGTCAGGAAGAGTTGACTAAATAGGGCTGTTTTGCAAAATAAAACATGCATTGTTTTCTGATTTGTTACCGGAAAGTAACCCAGTTTGAAATATTCTATACTTGTGAGAACCAGCTTTTAACAAAAAACTAAAACATAAGAAGCACAAAAGTGAAGAAACAAATGGAACTGGAAAGCTGCAAACAAAATTGAACAGAGAACATGGCTTATAAAAAATATTGTATTATCATTACACTTCATTTCTCAGGAATACACTCAAGTGGATACTTGCTAAGTAACGCAAACAGTTATGGTCCTCCAGTCAGACAATATATGGGGCATGTAGACATTGTCAAGAGTTTTAACTGTTGCTCTAATAAGTATTGAAATGGCGAGACATGTGATTTAAGTGACTTTTGGATGTTGATGCCAGGCATGGTGGTTCTGTCATCTCAGAAACTTTTGCCCTCTTGGTATGTTCACAAACTATTGCCTCTAGAAGCTACAGAAATTGAAAAGAATTGTTGACGAGTATATGTATCCCTTTATGGCCATCGCCTGCCATTTTTTACATGTTATTATTCCAAAATTTTATTGCATCATATTGTAATGCATTCTTCATTTCCAGACTGTTCCTCACATATGACAGTAACTTAGGTTTACACTCTCAGTCTAACAGAGCACCATTGGGGTGAGGCAGAATGGGAGGTTTACAGCATAAATCTAAGAGAACTGTGTAATGCCATTGAGTCAGCATGCAACTAAATCCCTGTGGATGGTTTCCAGGTTTTGAATCCATGCCTCTAAAAATTCAGGCTGTTCGCATACTCCTTAATTAATAGGTGGACCTAATGAAGTGACCAGTGAGTGTATATTATAATACCATAGTAAAATTGTAACAAAGTTGAGGAGTGACCTTTTTACCTAAAATGGTATAATGAGTTTAAATGTTCACATTAAGGTGCTGTAGATCCATGGGGTACAGGAATATTCTTTTCAGTATTTTAGGTTAGATGATTTTGTTTCCTTTTCTGGGTTAATTGACATAAGATTATAAACCTTGGTCCACAAATATTTTTTGCACCAATGGTTTTTGACTTATGAACCTATTCCAACCACTCAAATATAATTACTGTTCAGACTCTATGAGGAATAGTACTTAAATATGTTCTCCAATAATTGTTAAAGCACATGAGTATTTTGGATTATTTTAAGCCAGTAACGGTGCACTGCACAATAACGTGCAGTGAATACACTTGACTTGAGCATTCATAGTTTTCATCCTCTTTCTCTGTATGTTTAGCATTTGTTTGCTCATAGGCTGATGCGCTTGCTGCTTCGTGAGCAGCTCTTCTTTTCTCCACCCTAGCAGCCCACTTCTTCTCATCTTTCGTCTGCATCTTTTTGTGTTAAAATTGATTAAGTCAGTATTTGTGTTGCAATTACTTAGTATGTTTTCCTTAATTTTTCACTTAAGCTGGCACTTAAGTATTCAGTCTGCCTCCAGAAAGATTTAAGATATGAAGAGGTAGGGGAAGTGATGGTGAAGGTGGTAGGGATGAGAACGGCGCCCGTACACATGTGCTGCACAGCCACCCTAATGGCCACTGCCGAGAGCTGATTCTGCAATAAAGTAAAATAAAAAGAGGAATAACCGTGAAGGTCAATCATCACCCTGAAAGCGGATAGTAGACGTCACATAGTATATGTGTATCAAATTTCAGATCAATAGTTCAAACGGTTTGGGAGCTACAGGTGATTTAAAATCCTGGACCGACAAACGCTATTATAATAAATGGTTTATTGTTTATAGTAACTATAGTATATAAGGTATAGTTGTTATGCACTTGAGTATGCCTTCAATTTAGTGCCACTGCTGGTGTTTGTCTTACTATTTTTTTTATTTTTTTTGCTAACTGAAATTATTATTTTTTGCGTATTGTGAAATCTTAGTTTATTTATACCTAATCAGTAATACAGAGAAAATCAACCCACTTATTATTTATATTCTTAATCCAGTGTAGGATCATGTGGGCATGAGGTGGAAAGAGTCTGCTGATTTTGCACCTTGGATTAATTTTCTGAAACTGGTAGACCACCCTTTCATTATCAGTGCAATACAATATATACTGTCCAAATGCCATGCCAGTGATTGTCTGAAAAATGTTTTTCTAATCATCTGAATAATGTTGTTTTCTGGTAGGACATATCGAGTTTAGAATTTCACTAAATTGCCAATATACAAAAACATTATGTGCCAAATGTATGATCCAGTTGCAGTTATTTCTTTACAGCTGGGCTGATGCTGACCCGACAAACATTGTGGCTCTAGTTAGAATTACCTTGCCATTTAAAAAAGTTTAAATCCTTTCTATCTTTAAAGTAAGCAGTGAATGTTGCCATAATCTATAAAGAAACAAGGTAAATAGAATGTAAATTGGTTAGAAAAGGGTGCAGATATTTACAATTTCCTGAGGCGTACAGAATTTTATCTCTGATTCTATG
The DNA here is from genome assembly GCF_016835505.1 of Polypterus senegalus. Classification (NCBI taxonomy): domain Eukaryota; kingdom Metazoa; phylum Chordata; class Cladistia; order Polypteriformes; family Polypteridae; genus Polypterus; species Polypterus senegalus. Next base: position 87,859,904 of record NC_053157.1, read on the forward strand.
TTAGCAAGTTTTTCTTATAAAAGAATAATTATTACATTGCTCTAAAACTTTTCCCTTTAAAGAGAATTTACAGTGCTGGTGGCACTGAGGTGAATGCTCCAACAGTATGACTACTGTTTTCACTGGATCGTTTTATTTTCTTTATGCATTTCTTCCATATATTCATTTGGTTTTACTACAAGAATGTAATCTGAGCTACTTCGCTTAATGTGCTTCCTGCAGTTTGCATTCAGTAAAAGAAATCCTTAAAATACTGTAGAAGGAAAACATTACGGGTCTCCTACTGAGCTCTGATAAAACAAACTCTGAAAGTAAATGGGTTTCAAACTACTGTGTTCACAATATGCCCATATGTATGTATATTATGGGAAAAGATCTTGTTTACTTTGATTGTTTTCTCTTGGTGATAAGTGTTTTTGTCTTATTTGGTGAAGTAAACCCAGTTTGTGGGGTCTTTTTCTTATGTATGATGAAGCCAAACACCATGGCTATGAATGCTGGTCCATGATGGTTTCTTTGACGAGTGCTGACCTCCTGAATTAACAGCAGGGATGCTTGTGTTCCTTCCACACTGTAGACCCATCATGTTCTGCCTTCTTTCATTTCTCCAACTACTTTTTATCCTGTACATATCATTCTGAAAGCTTTGAAATCAAATCAGTTTTTTTTTTTTTTTGTCCAGTGCCACCTCACTTACTGGTATGAGAAAACCTCCACATCTGATATACCTTTCAACTTGTCTTGATGTCTAGTTATTCAAGTCATTGGAGTTCTTCCCTATTTCTGTCTTTTTATGCCAGTTTTGGACCATATTTTAGACCCTTACAGTAAAGAGTAAAGCAATAGATGTCTTCAGCAGAAATGATCAGATGTTGAAGTTGTGAATGCCACACCAGCCGACCTAAGGTGTTCGCCCCCTAATAGGATACAAGCAGTTAAACTTTAAAAAATGGGGGGAGGTAATATAAGGAATGTGGAGTGTCATTTTAGGGTTAGTCTGACGTTGCTGCTTATGAATATTACAAGCTTTTTGATATTTGATTCATTACTAGAGGTCCTAACTCTCTAAAAGCCACTCTTCAAACAGAAGCATGGTCAGTGATTAGGGTTATAATGTTATTTTTGATTTTTAACCTTTAGTAGGGTTCTATACCCTTATGGTCCTCTGTCAGAGGGTGAATTTTTTTCAAACTTCTGTTACATTCAATAATATTTATAGACTTTAAACGTTTAAATTGAAGCACTCATTTTCATATTTCAAATATTGCAAATAGTGCAACTATCCTTATTTATTTTGTACGTCTACTTCATGAAGAAAATCATTACATTTATTATGAACGCCCATCTTACGCTACTAATTCAGACTTTTTTCTTTTTAGAGGCAGTGGTTGTTCTTGGTAATACTTTAAAGACCAGCATAAGATGGAAGGAGTTCAATTTTGTGTATCATGACATCTGTCTTTTTAAATTGTCAGTGCTCTTCCTTTGAAATTAGTTGTTGCCTTAAACTTAATAAAACATTTTATTGATTCATGATCAAGAATCATCCTGAGAATTAAAACAAAAAGAATAGAAAAATATTGTTTTTAATATACTGTAATAAAACACAATTGAAATAGTAGACTTTTTTACTTGTGGACTTCTAAAATGTAATCCAACTTGAACCAAAAAAAACTTGGGAAACTTTAAAAATTTTAAATAGTTATAAATGAACAGAAAAATACACTTTGTAATCTTATTAAATGTAATTAAATTCATAGTAAAATAAAGTGTTTTAATTTGGAACAAATGAAATATTTTAAGGTTTCACAATATTACTGAAATAACACTGCACAACAATTTTTTTTTAACAGTCTTGCTGATTGTGACAGGTACTTACTAGGTATGCATTTTACTGCATGATGTAGGAACTCTGAGAAATAGACGTTTATATGTTTACTGACTAACGTATTTAGTCACATGTATGTTTCGCATAAGCTATTAAATTCAACAGAATTAAAAGTGTTTTGCTCCTGATTTTCTTTTGTACTCACTGTCTGGTGGATTGGTTCCTGCCTTGTGCCCTGTGTTGGCTGGGATTTGCTCCAGCAGACCCCGTGACCCTGTGTTTGGATTCAGCGTGTTGGAAAATGGATGAATGGATGTCTGGTGCATCATGTTGCAGTGTCAGCAAGCATTGACGGATTCCAGTTGCCCTGGTATTGTTTCTCCGTCGTACCAATGTCCTGGTGAATTTGTGGGGAAGAAGTCCAAGTGTGAGTGGAGGAAATTAATCTTGAGTGACATTTTGCACTTCATTGTCTTGTATGCTTTGAGAAGTTTGTCTACCAGCTGAATGTAGTTTGGGGCTCTGTAATTGCCCAGAAAATTGTCAACAATGTCTTTGAAGGCTTTCCAGGCAATTTTTTCTGGCCCAACTCACAGATCTTCAAACCGCTTGTCACTCATAACATGTCTGATCTGGGGGCCAACAAAAATACCCTCTTTGATCTTAGCATCAGTTATTCTTGGGAACATCTATCTTAAATAATGAAAACCTTCGTCTTCCTTGTTCATTGCTTTCATGAAATTCATGAGTCCCAGTTTTATGTGAGGAGGAGGCAGAAATATCTTTGCCGGGTCGACAAGCAATTTGTGTGCCACATTTTTCTGTCCTGGAACTAACTTTTTATGGAGTGGCCAGTTCTGTTGAGAATACTGCGACTCTTTGGCATGTTCCATTCACAAATGAAACAACAGTCCTTTGTATAGCCGAGCTGCAGTTCTAGTAACAGAACTCCACAGATATTCCAGTTGTACCTGCTATACTGAATGTGCTTCAGCAACAGTTCCATATTCTCATATGTTTATTTTATGTGTGCTGCGTAGCCCACAGGTACTGAAGGATAAACGTTGCCATTGTGTAGCAGAACAGCTTTCAGGCTTAAAATTGATGAATCAATGAAGAGACGCCACTCTTCCAGGTTGTGATCATAACGCAAGGCTGAGAACAATCCTTCAATATCAGAACAGAAACAGAGACTGTCGACTTGTGCAAAAAATTTGGTTATATCATTATGTCGGCCTCAAAACACAGAAATTTTCGTACCTGGTGACAACAAACACCATTCCTGCAGTCTCAAACCCAGCAGCTTGGCTTAAGAAATGACAGACCCAAATCTCTGACCAAATCGTTCAATTTGGACTGTGTTATCAGATGTGGATTGCCTGATGAGCACGGTTCAAAATCCGGGTCAGTGTCACTGTCAGTACCCTGCATTGCAGTTTCTTCATCTGGTTCGTCTAAGGTCCAATCCTCTGGTGGTTTCGGAATTGGAAGACTGTCATCATGTGGCACGGGTCTCATTGCTGAAGGCAGATTAGGATATTCAATTTACTTCTTGAAACCAGACACATTAGTCAGACAGAAGTAACAGTCTGTCACATGGTCTTTCTGTTCTCACCATATTATCAGAACAGCAAACGGGATCGTCTTTCGAGTGCCTCTGAGCCCGGCTCTCAGGCTGACAGCAAAGGTCGCACAGCAAATGTGAGGTGCCCATTTTTTGTCTTGATCACCAATTTTGCAGCTGAAATACAGATGATAAGCTTTCTTCACAAGAGCAGTCATCCAACGTCTCTGAGGCGCAAGTGTATATTCTCCACAGATATAGCAGAATGTATCGCGGCTGTTACGACATTGACGAGACATATCGCCCCACACCAAAACATCTATAACATCAAGCTTACTTACTGTTATATTGCTACAGATACTATACTATACTTTACTATACTGATACTATACATATACACTGACTATCTATATTAACCAAATGAGCAGGATCAGTGTATGCAAGCCAACTTTATAGCATGCTGAGACAGCGTCAAGCTAATTCAGACCTGCTCAGGATGTTAACTTCCACAGAACAGCTTCCAGCCTGGCCTGATTCCATGCCTGGACATGCCCAGGCTGCACAAATCGTTGTTGATAAGTCACTTACGGGAGCAAAAATGTTTGGATACAAATATAAGAAAAAATCGAGACAAAACTGAAATGGTACGTGATAGGTAAATTTTTATGTGATATTTGTGATCAGCACCCAAAAATCTATAAGAAACACCCAGTATTCAAGAAGCTAAAACTTTGTTGTGTAGTGTAATTAAACTTTGAATCTAAAGCTTAAAATGCTAAAATAAAATATGGCCGGGTAAATACCACTTGTTTACCTTTAAAATATAACCAAAATCAGTGAATTTTGAATGCTTATAAAACCATAACTGAATTAAAAGAAAAAAATGTTATCTTTAAAAATATACCTTAATAAATGTGGAAAATGAGTTTATAAGATTTTATTATATATTTGATCTGATATAAAAATATAGTTTGTAAACTTGTAAAAATCTAATGAAATTAACTAGAAAATATAATTTATTAAGCTTGTGAAATCAATATTTTTCTTATTTTTGAAATGTACAGTAATTTTTCAAAAAAATATATTAATGAGTAATCTAACACAAAAAAAAAATTCACCATTGAAAACAGTGTTATCCAGCCATCCATCCATGTACCAACCCGTTGAATCTGAACTACAGGGTCTGCTTGAGCCAATCCCAGCCAACACAGGGCGCCAGGCAGGAATCAAACCCGGGCAGGGCGCCAACCCACCGCAGAACACACATACCCACACCCACACACCAAGCACACACTAGGGACAATGTAGAATCACCAGTCCAGTCAGCAGAAATTAACTAATAAAATGTAGGCTTTTAGAAAGACTAGGGGGCCCTCTGATCACTTCGCTCACCCACCCCTGGGTTTGGTTGACTGGATATACAATTTAAAGAGATTGTTATTTTCATGGGAATTGTTACATATGCATTACTTTCACTTTTACTTCAAACTTTTGTAAAAACAATATTTGGAATTAACTTTTATTCAAGACTGCATTGAATTTTGATTCTGTGTTTGGACTTACATTGTGACAACACAATGTATAACTGCCTGTGAGTGACTATCATTTCTTTCTCTCTAATAAATAAAACGACTTTCTCAAATGTTTGTTCATACTCTTTTTTTCATCGCTTAGTAGTTGATGTGTCATCTGGAACGTATAAAATTATCGTCCTGATAAAATTTATAAGACCTGAGAGCGCAGGAAGCGTGTCTGAGAAAAGCATTCACATGACTGAAGTTAGATGACTGTGGTCTTCTTTGGAAATAGTTGTAAGTAGGGCATGACTTGAAAGAATCTCATGTCAAAAGTCACGAATTAGACAATCTACAAGTGTCTGACTTAAAGTTTAGATCCGAACAATGTATTCGATCTGTTTTCGCTGTTCCATTATTTCACCAAGTAATCGTTTCCGTTTGTTTGCACTAATGTGATCTTTCCTATCCTTTTTTTAAGACTTTTGAATTTTTGTACTTCCATTATGTCTAATCTGCTGTGCATGTGTATCGCGCCAACATTTTTGAATCCTTTACAACGTTCTACTTTGTCATCTAATCTTTGTCCTTTTTTTCCAGCCCCGGGAATGGTTAAATCTGTTTCTCACGAGACATATAATGCGGCTCGCGTTGTAAAGGGCGGGGCTGTACGCGCGCTAAGGAGTTGTGGTTGGATCATGTTGTCTTGCTGCAGCTGCTGCCGAGCTGCGTGTTCTGCTTGTTGCGCTGCGTGTCGATCATTTAAAAGCCCGTACAGCAACTGTCCTTTTGCCACTTCATGTCTCTGCCGCTTGCGTTGTGTGGTATTGGCTGAACACATGCTAAGGAGATGCGGTCAGATCATCTGCTGGCTTGCTGTTGCTGCTGGCGAGCTGCGTGTTCTGCTTGTCGCACTGCTCGTCAATCATTTTAAAAACCTGTACAGCAGCTGTTCTTTTGTCTTATTCCCTTGTCTCACGTGACGTCAAAGTGTCTTCCAAGAAGATCATGTCTCGTCTCCCTCATCTCAGTCCCAAGATTTTTTTTTATAATAGAGAGATATGGTCACATTAATGGTCTGAAGGTACAAAAGCCCGCTTAGGGTTGGGGTCCAGCAAAAGAGAACTAAAAATAGCATTTATTGGCATGACAACAGAAAAAGGCTTATATATGGCCTAACTAGCCAATTTGGTTTTTCTGATGACTCTGTTTGGTTGAGCAGATCAGATTTGGGGACATCCAGCATGTGGGAACACGGCTTCTGGTCTGACACCATTTCTTCCAAGAACGTTGATATTTACTTTACAGGACCAAAAGGGACAGACGCTCTGGATGATGCTTAGTTGCAAACACTAGGAGACTTGTCATTACTGCAGAGGAAGAAAGAGATAATACAGTTATCATGGGCACCCCATCTTCACAGGGAGTGATATTGCAAGCTTCAACAGAGTCTGATGGGATGGGGTATCCTCATGCTCCCATGCATAATGTGAAAGAAAACCCCCGAATAAGACAGGACAAGTTCGATCCATTAAATTTTTATTCAGTCATAGATGAGTACCTGGATTCTAGTGTTGCAAGGCAGAAGAGCAAAGTTGCATTTTTGGATTGGCTTTTTATAACTTCTTCTTCCTCCCCCTTCCCCTTACTTAATCAAAAAGCATAATATCGTTTACTTAAGAATTTTATTTTATTACACTAATGTGCCATCTGTTCTTATTTTTTCTTTTACTTGTCAGGTAGACCCTAAAGAAGGAAAGGTCATCTTTCCTGTGTCAAACAGACACGTTCCTAAAGAAACTGAAAACTGTCTTTGGTCAGCTTACTGCACTCTGTCTTATGACGGACGCCTGTATGAATAACCTGCCATTATAGCAAAATGGCTTTGTCAGCTATTAGCCCTTAGTAGCTTGCAAGTAGTTCATTTTTTTTTTGTTTCACAGTGACAATGGAAGTGATACAATTTTGTAAGTTTGTAATTAGACAATAACTGAAAATACTAAATACCAGGGCTGGTGCAGTGATAGTGATGCTGCCTCATGTATAGAGAACTGGATTTGGGTCCCGATCCTCCCTATGTGGAGGTTGCATGTTTTCTCTGAGTCTGCGTGGGTTTCCTCAAGGTATTCTGGTTTCCTCCAACAGTCCAAAGACATGCATGTTAGGTGGATGGGCGACACTAAATTGATCTTAAGTATGTGGTTTGTGTATGTATGTGCATGTGTGTTTCTGTGTGTTCACCCTGCAATGGACTGGTGCCCAGCCCAGGGTTTGTTCCTGTCTTACACCATGTGCTAGCTGGGATAGGCTCCCACAACACTGTTCAGGAATAAGCAGGTTTGAAAATGACTGGGTGAATAAATACCAGCTTTTAAGCTCATAAATATAAGATATGTTTATCTTCTTGTAATCTACTAGATTCGATTCTATGAAATAAACGTTCTTAAGCAAATTGAAAATACAGTTTTGTAACAATGCAAATTGTAATCTGTGAAGACATGTTGAGGTAAAAAAAATACTGTTCTACAATCTTGGAATATGGTAAAACTGAAAATAATAATTTTACATCATTTTACATGTAGCATGTATTAAAATTAGTTGACAAATATAGTTTTGTAATTAAACTGTTGATAAAATATTGCTGTGTAACCTTGTAAACATGTGATTCAATTAATATAAAAATAATAATTTTGTATATTTGCAAAATGTAATTGAAAATATATAAATATATTTTTTAAGTGTGTAAAACCTAATCAAATTAATAAAAAGATACAAATTTATAAACTTGTGAAATGTATCTGAATTAATAGATAAATATATGTCTAACCTCATCCTTATTGTCATATGTACTCAGTACAATGCAAATCTTATTCTGCAAGTCCTGCAGCAATAAACTAGAATACACAACAAAAAATAAGAATACACAACAATAAACACTCAGGTGAAAAAGAAATGCAAAAACAAAAAGAAGTAAGAGTTCACATGCAAATAAAAAAATGATTTAATGTAAGATCATCAGGTATATGGTGTCAAGATGGCCTTCCATCCTCTAGACACAAGCTAGCCTGCAGTGCTTAGTGGAGGGGCAGTGGATGGGTTTTATTTACAAGCCTGATGGCATGACGGAGAAAACTGTCTTTTAGCCTTGATGTTCCAGCTGCTATGCACTTGTAGCGTAGCAGTATGAACCGTTCATGTTGTGAGTGGGTTGTGTCCTTAATAATGTTATGGGCCCTATAGATGCAGAGAGTGCTGTTCCAATGATATTTAGTGCCTATTTTACCACCCGCTGTAGAGCCTTGCAGTCCCATGCTCTTCTGTTTCCCAAACCAGACTGTGAAGGAGTAGGTGAATAAACTCAAGTGTGCATCTGTAGAAGTTATTGAGGATAGTGCTTGGCATTTCAAACTTCCTCAGCCTTCTCAGAAAATACAAACGCTAATGGGCTTTCCCTGCCAGGTCTGTGATATGGTAGCTCCAAGTGAGATCCTCAGAGATGTTAATACCAAGAAATTTAAATGTGGCCACTCTCTCCACCTCAGTCTCTCCAATGTTCAGTGGTGAGTGCTGACTTCTCTTCCTCTGTGTGACAATAATCATCTCTTTCATTTTGCTGCTGTTAAGAAAGAGATTACTGTCCTGACATCACTTCACAAGGCCAGTCACTTCCATCCTGTATGCTGATTCATCACCCCCAGAAATCAGTCCAAGGATGGTGGTATCGTCTGCAAATTAATAATGCTGGTGTTATGCAGTGAAGCAACACAGTCATGGGTTAAGAGCATGTACAGCATGGGACTCAAAATATATCCTTGTGGGGTTCCTGTTTTTATAGTTATTTTGGAAATTGTGTTCCTCAGTCTAACTGACTGGGGTATGTCTATTAAAAAGTACCCAGTTGGAGAGAGTAGGTGGCACACCTAGACTGGACAGCATGTTGGTGAGCTTAGCTGGTATCACAGCATTAAAAGCCAAGCTATAATCAATAAACATCAATCAGGCATGGCAGTCCTTGATCTCTATATGCAATGTTGTGCTAACTGTGTCTTCTGTCGGCCTGTTTGGTCTATATGCAAACTATAGGGGTCCATTGTGTCAGTTATGAATGTCTGAATGTGGCTCATCTCTATAGGAGTCAATGCAGTGGGCCAGTAGTCATTTAGACAGTTGGCTTTGCTCTTTCTTGGCAGTCGAATAATGGTTGTTTTGTAGCAGGTGGGGATTGTGGCTTGAGGTTAAATATATCAGCCAGAACATCAGCCAGGGCTGAAGCCCAAGATTGGAGTACATGCCCATGTTATCTGGGCCGATTGCTCTGTAGGAGTTTATCCTCACACATCTAGGGATGATATTGTGAAAAGGGGTGTTGATCCATCACTAGCCCCCTTCCTGCCCATTGAGTGGGCATAGAATTCGTTGAGCTCATCCGGAGAGAAATAGCTGCCAGTGGTCAACCCTCTTCTTCTGACTCTATATAGCCTCTAATGTTTCCAAATCCCTGCCACATTTGCTGAGTGTCAGAATTAGTGTAGTGACCTTACAGTTTAAGTCTGTAATTGTCCTTGACTTCTCTAATAGCTCTGCTTAGATCGTATCTGGATTTTTTGTACTCCCTGGCATTGCCTGAGGCATATGCCTTAGAGCAATCTTGAAGTTCAGAGTGGACCTCTCAATTAATCCATGGTTTATTGTTTGTTTAAAGTGTAAAAAGCCATTAAAGTAATGCAAAAGAAGTATTTATTGAAAAAATGATGACCAAATTGATAGAAAAATAATAATAATTTATAATCTGCGACCCTGCTCTGGATTAAGTGGTCTTAGAAAATGGTATGGTTACATGTATTAGATAGATAGATACTTTATTAAACCCAAGGGGAAATTCACATAGTCCAACAGCAGCATACTGAAAAAAAAAATAAATAAAAAAAACAATATTAAATTAAAAAGTGATAAAAGTGCAGGTATAACAGACAATAACTTTGTATAATTTTAACGTTTACTCCCCCGGGTGGAATTGAAGAGTCGCATAGTGTGGGACAGGAACGATCTCCTCAGTCTGTCAGTGGAGCAGGACAGTAACAACAGTCTGTTGCTGAAGCTGCTCCTCTGTCTGGAGATGATACTGTTTAGTGGATGCAGTGGATTCTCCATGATTGACAGGAGCCTGTTCAGTGCCCGTTGCTCTGCCACGGATGTTACTGTCCAGCTCCGTGCCTACAATAGAGCCTGCCATGGTATTATGTATTTACTTACTTTACTGAGATTATCAAGTATTGTGCTGCCGTTACGACATAAGGCAAAAAAAGAAATAATAATAACTAAAAAACTGTTGAAGGATACCAGGACAAGACAAATCCAAATATGATTTTGCAATATAGGGAGATTGCATGCTAACAGGTCAAGTGAACTCCGCACTTAGGTCAGTCAGAACAAATACTGTAGATAAGAACACTCTACATAAATACTTTTTGACTTACTCTCATTTATACCAGCCAAATCCAGGGCCCCTTTATTATGAGACAGTAGAGTTATTTTATTCTGGGAGAGTGACGTTCTGCTCTTAGAGCTCAGCAGTGCCTGTGAATTTTCATTGACACCATATCTCACACTATTACATGGTGGCTTCTCCCATCCATTTACTGAACTTGTTCCTTCCTTCCTTATTCTGCTTTTTAATTTGTTGTTTTCTCTTTATTAGTATTTCAGATTGATATTAAAGCTCAAGGGTGACCAAAAGCAAATATGGATCAAGAGAGCAAAAAAACCATAGCAAAGCTAAAGCATGACAGTTTGTCTATAACTCATACTCCAGAAGTGGTTTCTACATAGGTTATTAGCGTAAGGAAATTATTAGTGTTTCAGGATTTGGACCAGCCTTAGCTCCTATCCATTTTGGGTGGCAGCAGAGGAAACCATTTAAAGGCTATAGGGTCTTTTTGACAATACCAATTGATGTCTGTGCATTCTAGATGTGAGGTAGGAAAATAGTGACTGAATTTTTATGATGACGTCTGAGATAACTTGGGAAATGATGACAGGAAAGGCACTAAATGGTAGCCCGTAGCCCCTGAAGCTTAGAGAGAGATGAGAATTATGAAACCATTTTAATAAGGAGGAAATTTATTTGCTATGTGGGAAAGAAGACAAGTTGCCCAACCACTTAGATGGGCCCTCAGCTTATTTAGTACAGCTCATGGCTCTCAAATGAAAATGCCACTAACATATTTGAATACAAACCCAGCATATGCAGGCTTAAAAAAAAGACACCTAAATACAGTCATATTTAAACGTTTGGGAACCCCTCTTAATTCTTTGGATTTTTACTTTATCATTGGCTGAGCTTTCAAAGTAGCAACTTCCTTTTAATATATGACATGCCTTATGGAAACAGTAGTATTTCAGCAGTGACATTAAGTTTATTGGAATAACAGAAAAAATGCAATGTGGATCATAACAAAGTTACAATACAACAAGTGACTCTGTTTGTGGCATGAGTGCAGAAAGGGCTTCTTTCTCATCACCCTGCCATACAGATGTTCTTTGTGCAAATTGCACTAAATTGTTAAACGATGTACAGATACACCATCTGCAGCAAGATTTTCTTGCAGGTCTTTGGAGGTGATCTGTGGGTTGTCTGTAACCATTCTCACAATCCTGTGCATATGCCGCTCCTGTATTTTTCTTGGCCTGCCAAACCTCGGTTTAACAGCAACAGTGCCTGTGGCCTTCCATTTCCTGATTACATTCCTTACAGTTGAAACTGAAAATTTAAACCTCTGAGATAGCTTTTTGTAGCCTTCCCCTAAACCATGACGCTGAACAATCTTTGTTTTCAGATCTTTTGAGAGTTGCTTTGAGGATCCCATGCTGTCACTCTTCAGAGGAGAGTCAAAGGGGAGCACAACTTGCAACTGACCACCTTAAATACCATTTCTCATGATTGGACACACCTGTCTATGAAGTTCAAGGCTTAACAAGCTAATCCAACCAATTTGGTGTTGAAGTAATCAGCATTGAGCAGTTACATGCATTCAAATCAGCAAAATTACAAGGGGACCCAATTTTGTGCACAGCCAGTTTTTCACATTTGATTTAATTTCATACAACTAAATACTGCTTCACTAAAAATCTTTGTTCGGAAAGGCCCCAGTACTCAGATGTTCCTAGGAAATGAAAGACATACCACTGTTATCTTTTTTGTTGAAAGTAGAGTAAATTTCATATAAATTTTCAAAACTTTTTCATATGACTATAATTAAAGAGACCTTATGACCAACTCCCTCTGAACCACACCTTATTAATCTACTCCTTTGTACCCCCACCCCCTCATTTTCTATATATTGCTGTTGATTTCTGTATGTCTATTCATTTTCCTGTGATGATGACACCTTGTATGTTGTTGAAAGCTTAAGAATAAAAAACTGTGTAAAGATACGTGTATTTGTGGATTACTAGCTACAGCTATGCAAATCAAATCACAAACCTTTAATTCTATATACATGCATATATACACACATCTATAAATATATATATCATTAACATTAACATTCATTAAATTGCAATCCTCTTTAATAAAACCCCTGTGTGCGTCCAGGTGTCCGTGTGTGTGTGTCTTCTGGTGAAGTGCACATGCGCCGGCCGCATCGTGCATCACGCCCATGCGCACACTGGAAGCTGGGCACACAGTGAATGGCCTAGCCGCTGCAGCGCATGATAAGTAAATAAAGCACACACACTGGAAACTGGGCAGACAGTGAATGGCCTTGCCACGGCCGGCATGAATAATGGACAACATTGCTGGGGAGAGTGCTGATTGTGCAGTCACGGCCGCGCACATAAAATCGGTTGCTGGGGAGACGCCACACATACAATAATCAGCTGCACGCCAGCACAGATTAAAATACTTGCTGGGGAACTAAACAGTACTTGCTGGGGAGACGCCACGGGCACGATTATCAGCTACACGCCACACATTAAATCAGTTGCTGGGGACACTCTGCTGATTGCCCAATGTTGTGACAGAAAATTAAAGTCATATTACGGACAACAAAGCCAGTATTACTGTCAGAGAAAGTTACAGGCATTTTACGGAAATACAAACCAGTATTACTGCGAGAGAAAATTAAAGACACACAATACAGTGACACATATTACAGACACATACAAGCCAGTATTACTGTAAGAGAAAATATTTTGGATGTATCTACTAACAACATGCCACCCAAAAAAAGGACATGTCAAGTAGGACAAAAGACACAGACAATCAAATCCTATATAAGCAACATCTCCTGGAAGAACGGTCAGCTCAACAAGTAAACATCAACAAAAGAAAGGCTGAAAGACAAAGAAAAATACAAGCAAATAGATCGATTGAAGAAAAAGAAAATGACCGTCAGAAAAATGCTAAAAGAGAATGACTCAGAAGAGCAAACCTTAAAAAAAAAGTTGGCATTTACTTGCCAGAACCAGTATTCAGCCACGGTCACTTATATATTGCATTATTAAGAGTTAGACGTTTTCCAGATGTTGTTGTTAAGGTTGTAGATGGTCCTGATCAAGGCAAACTGTTGCCAAACTCAGACAGAATATTTACAAGAAATGTTGTCTGTAATGAAATTTTATAGAAACATTTCATGAGGTAAAAAAAATAGAAAATTTTTCCTAAATATCTTCTTCAGATATTGTGTCTTATAGATTGTTACAAAGTTTTACACTAAGACAATATTAATTATACTTACTGTGTTGTCATATACGTTTCTATTTTATTTTTATTATTATTTTACTTTAGGCTTCTTGCAAAAATATTTTTGACGAAAAAAAAATGAAGACAAGAAACAGAATGAGGTCAAGGTCCCTTGCCATTTAATATAGACTGTTCCTACTAATGTTTATGCAGTACTGTTCTAGCGCCCGTTATTGTAACGGGCTTAATATCTAGTAGTATATATAAAAGATTTATTAAATTGTAAAAAAAATGCATGACTAAATAAAAGTTGTCTAGATATCATGAAAAGCTACATTTTATTCAGTTTCATTAACATACTTTTAATTTTAAATTTACAGTTTTTAATTCATAATTTCCCTCTTTTTAAATGCTGTTAATATTTTATAGTGGGACTTTTCCAGACTGCACATTTCAGAATAGCCAGTGCGATTTATAACAAAAGGCCTGTTTTCATGTGGGTTTTGGTGTTAATCAGTCAATTAATTACTATACTTTTTTATATACATCATTGCACATTTTCATGCGCTTATATCCTGTTTTTCATAGTTGCCTTTTTATTTAAGTCATTTTTGTACAAATATCTTTCCATACACTCCTGACAATTTAACAGACCTGGCTCAGATATTCCAATGTTCTTTCTGAATTTCAAGGAACACATAACCAAATTTTAGCTAATGGCAAAGTCACAACAATAGAACAAAATACTACCAGATTGTAGATAATGGCTTCCTTGATTCAGAGGAGCTGGCTAATTATATCACAATTTAGTTAACAATAAAAGTCTAGTTAAAAACATTACCTTCCTATCTTCTTGATTTTCAGAATAGCCGTTCAATATTCTGTCCATCTAGCCTACCTTTTATATATCCTTCATCCTTGCTCCTTTTGCCCCATTTTGAAAAACTACCAATTGCTATAGAGGTACCTTGGGTAAACCAGGTGTTTTACAGCAGCTATGCATTTTTTTCAGCAGTCTGTTATGTGTTGTAGTCTTAATTTATGTGTTTAATTTGAGTGTTTTGTACCTTTTTAATAAAACATTATGTACTTAGTATGCTTAATTTTTTGACCACTAGCAGTGTCTTGTCAGCACTTAGTACAAAATTAAACTCGTGAGATGCTGAAGAGGTAATAATACCTTAACTGACATGGGAGTACTTGGTTATTTTCTAGAAACTGTTTGACTGGAGACTGTTGCTGCATGTACATCATGTTTATTATTTTATTATATTTACCTTGGGATTAATAAAGTATCTATCTATCTATCTGTCTACTGTATTATCTTTATAAGTCTATTGTTAACAAAGATGTGAAATTCAACATGCCTTATCACCCATCACATCAATCTGTAAACAAGTTAAATCATCTGTTGTTGGTCTTCTTACTATTACAGATTCATGTGTAACATCTAGCATATACTCATTCAGTTTTGAGGGTCCTATTCCCTGAAATGTTCTCTGTAGATGTGTCAATGAAACTCTACCAGTGTTTATGCACAAGTCTTGTTTGATAGCTCATCTCTTTGGTAACAGTTACAAGTTTAATGTCTAAATTACTTTTAATCCTGGTTTCTACTGTACTGGCAAACCACCCTCATCAGTACATTGTTTCCTGCATATGCTCTTCAAAACATATTCCCCCTGTGATTCATCAATTTATGTCATGTTCTTATACTGTAATGTACATTGCTACTTTGAGTTCCTCCTCCAGTTTTCTTTGCAAGGTGCCTTGTGATGGTCTATGTTATGACTTGTGGTATATAAAATAAAGATAAATAGGTTTGATTTGGTTTCTTTGTAAATCTTTTATTATAAAAGCAATTTATGACAAGCATAGACACATCCCAATTGCATCAAATATGCATCTCTGCCTTTGGCTACTTGGTTCTTTCCAATTTGAATTGACTTTACAATAAAGAAAGCACATGATCTTAATAAGTGAGTGAAATAAAAATGTAGAATGAATAAAGTGAGTCTATAGACTGAATCAGGTGCTATGCTTGCATAACATTCTTGTGAAGTTCATAGAAAAGTAAAATCCATGTTGAGTTACTGAGATTGCAGCCAGAGAGGTGAGTTAATTAGTTTAATTAAACACATTTTTGGGGTATTTAAACAATTATGGATAAACCATCAGGGACAAACCTGCTGTTATTGCTGGTCATCTAGGAGTTGCTTTTTAGACTGCCTGGTGTAGAGTACGGCCTGTTGTGGACTATCCAACATCCTACATTGGTTTAAAATCTGAGTAATGTCATTGTCTCTTTTTCCAGTAACATCATGTATTACTCTATACTCAAATGATGAGCATTCTTAAAATTATTTCAAGTAAATGTCTGAATGTGGTGGCACTGTAGGGCAGTGCTGAGTGCTGCTGCCTCACAACTCCAGGACACTTAGTTTAAATCCTAACCCATTGTTTGCCTCAATGATTTGTCACATTCTTATAATTTTTGTAAGGGATTTCTTCTTTTTCACACATCCCATAGTGGTTGGGTGTTATTTTAATTACTGACATTAATTTTTTCCGTTGTATAAGATTGTGTGTATGTGAGTCTGTTCTAGGCCAGTGCCCTGTCCAGAGAAGATTTCTGCATTGTGCCTAATCTGCTGCAGGGATCTTCACTTACTATTCTGGAGGGCCTTAGTGGCTGCAGGTTTTCATTCCAACCATTTTCCTAATTTGAACATGGTCCTTGTTACTAATGAAACTTGGTATTAACTATATGGCTTATTACTGCTTTCATTCATCCAAGACAAATTTTAACATTGTAGAGCAGGGATCATCAATCATGGTCTTAGAGCAGTGGTGTCAAACTCCAGTCCTGGATCGCCTCAGTGGCTGCAAATTTTAATTCTAACCATCTTCTTAATTAGTGACCAGTTTTTGCTGCTAATTACTTCTATTAATTAAATTGACGCAGGCCCTTTAGTTGTTTCTTTTTCCTTATTTAGCAGCCAACCAATAATGAGACACAAAACAAGCCACCACGTCACACAATATCTAAAAATAAAGAAAGGTGAAGGTCTCAGTAAAGTTGATCTCACAACTCACCAAAACACTTTGACGATGTTCTTATGAAAAACAGAAAATCAACTGTTTTGGAAATGTCAGCGGTGGCAGAACGAGAGCAACAACAAGCCGTGGAATTAAATAACGAGTTTAATTAACAGGAAGAATTGGCTTCTCATTAAGAAACTGGTTGGAGTTTAAAGCCCTAGTTTAGCTGGTCATCTGTTTCACGTCTCATTTCTGTTTGGCTGCATTTTAATGACGAAACAAATCAATTCAGAGGACTGAATCCTTCTGACATGATTATTATAATGCGAATTAGCAGTGAAAACAGGGTCTGGTTAGGAAAAGTGTTAGAATAAAAAAACTTGTAGTCGCTGCGGCCCTCCAGGCCTGGAGTTCGACACCCGTGTCCTAGAGGGTGGCAGTAGCTGCAGGTTTATTTGTTCATTTATGTGTTGCTAAAGCAATAAGTTTTGGAGGATAATTTTAGTTAATTGACTTGTTAAAGAACCATTAATTGCCTGTTTTAGTTTTAAGCACGTTCACATTATCAGGCTGAAGTGACTCAAACACGATTTTTTTTTTTTTTTGCCTTAATGTGACAAAAAATTTATGTTTTCAGGGCTGTGTGAACACTGAAATCTGATCTTTTTCAAATCAGAAGTCACTTTCCTCTGTGGTCCTAGATTGGATACATACCTGAATGTTAATAAAACAAGAATTAGAAAGGTCAGAAATTCATGTGGTTTTTCCCTGTTCACATGGGCTGAGCTCTGCCATCATAAGCTAGCACGGGCAGCTGGGCAAAACACCAATGGAGGTGGGAGCTACAGCTATGACAGCAGTCACTGTCCCACCATTGCTGGATCCTTTCTTGTACTCAAACATCTCTGGGAGCTGCAGTGTTTAGCTGCAAAAACAGAAAAACCAAACCATCTGGCTTTCAACTAATCATGTACAGCTGACAAACTGTTTGCTGTTCTCCAGAGCAAAATGCAATGCATATACAAGCTACTAGTGTATTAATTTTGTCTGTTTTAGAGACATCAGATTTTTTTTTGTTAGTGATGCAGATGACTCTTGCCCAAACATATCAAAGTGTTCATGTGTGCTGTTTCAGAAGACATATGGTTTCATATTACAGTTACATGTCATTTGTACTTTTGAATGTGAACCGTCAAAATGGGGAAATCCAATCTGAGTAAAAAATTGGAATTGAGCAGCGAGCCTTAGATGTGAACATAGCATTAGGTTTTAATTTTTGCCTGTTTTCTAAACCAGCCACGGTTAAAAATGAAATGCAAATAACAAAGAAACCACCAGCTCCCCAGCTTGGTTGGTTCAGTACACATCATGAGGTAGATGTGAACGTAGCGTTAGGTTTTAATTTTTGCCTGTTTTCTAAACCGGCGACGGTTAAAAATGAAATGCAAATAACAAAGAAACCACCAACTCCCCAGCTTACTTGGTTCCATGCACATCATGAGGTCAGTCAGTCAGTATTTGTATTAATAAAATGTTTAAAACTAAATGAGGAAGGGTAGGATGTTGAAGTGCAAATCTGTTCTGGTCAACAAAACAAATAGATAATGCTCTCAGAAAAGGAAACTTCAAAATTTAATTAAAATTTGCCTTGGATGAATGAAAGTACTAACAAGCAATATAGTTAAATATCAAGTTTCATTAACACCAGGGACTGTCTTCTAATTAGGAAAAAGATTAGAAAGAAAACCTTTTCCCACAGCATCCCTCCAAGACCATGAGTGACTATCCCTGTCCTACCAGGATAACTACGAAGTCTGATTTAGATTAGCAGGTTCAGAGAATGGATGGATGAATGGATGGATTGGAAAACATTTATGGAGCAATATGTTTAAGGTTTTTAGGATTTATTAGTTGTTCCCTTTTTCTCCGGTCCCAAGCCCGGGTAAATGGGGAGGGTTACGTCAGGAAGGGCATCCAGTGTAAAATTTTGCCAAATCAATATGCAGAAAACAATATAAATTTCCATACCAGATCAGTCGAGCCCCGGGTTAACAACGACCACCACCAGTATTGTTAGCCAACAGGGTGCTGGTGGAAATTGGACTACTGATGGCCGAAGAAGAAGAAGGATTAGAAGAGGGGGGAGACGTGTCTGGAGGCAGGAGGAGAGGAGGAAAGTAAAGAGAGTGGAACTGAGGGTAGGAACTTTGAATGTTGGCAGTATGACTGGTAAGGGGAGAGAGTTAGCAGATATTATGGAGAGAAGGAAGGTTGATATATTGTGCGTGCAAGAGACTAAATGGAAGGGGAGCAAGGCCAGGTGGATCGGAGGTGGATTCAAATTGCTCTATCATGGTGTGCATGGGAGGAGAAATGGGGTAGTAGTTATTCTGAAGGAAGAGAAAGAGAGAGAACGAAAGAGATAAGAGGTTGGATGATGTGGAGATAGTGAATCAGGAAGTGCAACGGATAAGCAAGGAGGAAGTAAGGACAGCTATGAAGAAGATGAAAAATGGAAAGGCTGTTGGTCCAGATTCCAGATGATACCTATGGAAGCATGGAGGTGTCTAGGAGAGATGGCAGTGGAGTTTTTAACCAGATTTTTTAATGGAATCTTGGAAAGTGAGAGGATGCCTGAGGAGTGGAGAAGAAGTGTACTGGTGCTGATATTTAAGAATAAGGGGGATGTGCAGGACTGCAGTAACTACAGGGGAATAAAATTGATGAGCCACAGCATGAAGTTATGGTAAAGAGTAGTGGAGGTAGGTTAAGAAGTGAGGTGATGATTAGAGGTTTCATGCCAAGAAAGTGCATCACATATCCAATGTTTGCTCTGAGTATGTTGATGGAAATGTTTAGAGAAGGCCAGAAGGAGTTGCATTGCATCTTTGTGGACCTGGAGAAAGCATATGACAGGGTACCTCAAGAGGAGCTGTGGTATTGTAAAAGGAAGTCAGGAGTGGCAGACAAATACATAAGAGTTGTACAGGATATGTACGATGGAAGTGTGACAATGGTGAGGTCTGCGGTAGGAGTGATGGATGCATTCAAGTTGGAGGTGGGATTACATCAGGGATCAGCTCTGAGCACTTTCTTATTTGCAATGGTGATGGACAGGTTGACAGACGAGATTAGACAGAGAGCCCCCGTGGACTATGATGTTTGCTGATGACATTGTGATCTGTAGCGATAGTAGGGATCAGGTTGAAGAGACCCTGGAAAGGTTGAGATATGCTCTAGAGAGGAGAGGAATGAAGGTCAGTAGGAACAAGACAGAATACATGTGTGTAAATGAGAGGGAGGTCAGTGGAATGGTTAGGATGCAGGGAGTAGAGCTGGCGAAGGTGGATGAGTTTAAATACTTGGGATCAACAGTACAGAGTAATGGGGATTGTGGAAGAGAGGTGAAAAAGAGAGTGCAGGCAGGGTGGAATGGGTGGAGAAGAGTGTCAGGAGTAATTTGTGACAGACTGGTATCAGCAAGAGTCAAAGGGAAGGTCTACAGGATGGTAGTGAGACCAGCTATGTTATATGGGTTGGAGATGGTGGCACTGACCAGAAAGCAGGAGACAGAGCTGGAGGTAGCAGAGTTAAAGATGCTAAGATTTGCACTGGGTGAGACGAGGATGGATAGGATTAGAAATGAGTACATTAGAGGGTCAGCTCAAGTTGGACAGTTGGGAAACAAAGTCAGAGAGGCGAGATTGCGAGATGCTGAGTATATCGGGAGAAGGATGCTAAGGATAGAGCTGCCAGGGAAGAGGAAAAGAGGACGGCCTAAGTGAAGGTTTATATATGTGGTGAGAGAGGACATGCAGGTGATGGGTGTAACAGAACAAGATGCAGAGGACAGAAAGATATGGAAGAAGATGATCTGCTGTGGCAACCCCTAATGGGAGCAGCCGAAAGAAGAAGTAGTTACTTCCAGTGCAATACTGGGACCTGGTCTTTACTGCCATCTGGCTAGTGCAAAAGCGAGCTCTGGTACAAGAGTCAGTCCACTATGGTTTAACATACCAAGATTACATAAAATACCATATTTTTGTTGTAATGAAGACCAAAGTAAGCAAGCAACCTTGGGAGTGAATGAGTTAATGTGTGGAGTTATTAGTGCTTTTTTATAATAGTTATTAAACTGTTCTTACATTTCTGTATCTAATGTCTCATGCTACATGTGTGAAATGTCATGATCAATGAAAGATATAGGATCATAGGGCAAATCAGAAACCCCCCACTCATCACTGTGGTCACACTGTAGAGTACCTCAACAAGCTTTATGAGGGAAAAGAATTGGTTAGGAACATTATGTGTGTCTATTCCTACTTCTGTTTTCTTTGCAGCTTCATTTTACATTTTTCTGCCAGTGCTTCTTGGTCTTATGCAGATGTTGTCTTTGATTTCTGCAATTCTCTAAGCTGCATTTATATTTACATGTAAAATTAACTTTTTTTAGTCAGCAAATGTTTATTTTTATTTTTTGAAATGCTTCCCAAGCTTTGGGTTTGTTCCCCACCTATTGGCAAAGAGTCTGGCTCAAGATAATCTGCAGGCATCCATCTAGTAAAGCAAGTGAGGTTTACAAATAAAAGGCTTATTCTCTCAAAAAAAGAAATAAATACACATATGCATATATATACATATTATGTACTCACATATGTAAACAAATATTTATATATGTTCATTAAGGTTCACTTCAGTTGTCAGAATACCGAACATAGGAATCCTACACTGGAAGTTTGTATTTTAATGTACATGCACATGAAACTGAAACTTAGTAAATCAATAATTAGTTTATGGTTTCTTTGATAAAGGGCTACTTAAAATAACATAGTACCAGCCACCAGAAAACAAATACATAAATAAAAAAATTGTACTATTTTTATTTTCTTTTTCTATACAACTTTTCATTTAATGAAATGTGGAGGAAGGGGGTGGCAGAGAGGGAAATGTGCAATACGATAAAGGCAGGAAATTTGTGTACTTTGCTTTGAATGCAGTATTCTGCCAAGCCCTTGCTGAAACCAGAACCTGCTGATTATATGCTGCCGGAGTTATCTTTAAAGGTTCTCAGCAGCGTTAATCTTACAAGTCGCTTGACTCATAGTCACATATTTAAAATGTTTGCATACTTTAAGCAAAGTTGGTCCACTGTATGTGTTGTCACTTTTCCTCTGAGTTGCAGAGTGACTTTCCAGCCCTGAGACATAAGGACTGACAATCTGAAAATAGCTCACAGAGTAGCAGCCGAGCAACAGCAGCAGCAGGAGCTCAAGACCTGATGTTCTCTCTCTGTCTTTGCCTGTAGAATTTGGACTCAGGACTGGATATAAACACTGAAAATAATCATCTGGACATTTGAACAAAGAAACTGAAGCACAAGAGCTGAATGTGAAGTTTAAACGGATACACCTTTAGACTTTTACCTTGGTAAGTTTTTGTTTTTATGTGCAAGCAAGAAATTCATTTGTTATTTATTTGTGTCTCTTGGGTGCCACTGCAGCCTAGTTAAGTGTTAGAAGTTTGAAAAGAATGACCTGTCTAAAGAACAGAAATGCTAGTTTAATTGTGGTAATAATTGGGCAGGTGACAACAATCCGCTTATGGAGATTTACTGTTCATGTGTGCATACTGCATGAATGGAAATAGTAAGACAGTTTTTTCTGTGAATAAAAGTGTATATATATATTCTATATATATATATATATATATATAGTATATATATATTTTCTTATATATCGCATTATGATTTTTAAATAAAGTAGACTAGTAGGCATAAATTTAAAAATAAACCTGTTGTTTTCATTTAATTTAATAATATAATAATGTTTTTGGTGTTTTAAATGATAGCAGGATTTAATTTTATTACAAAAATACCTTTTATTGTATCTATGTTTTTCTATATTTTTGCATGTATACGCACAACCACACTCATACTATCTTAAAAATTATGCTGCATGAAATCACAATACTTAAGTTATCCCCAGAGTTTTAAATCTTAAAGCTTTCAAATATGGTTCATTTCAGTTGAACATTTCATTTTGTGGTGTTTTTGAAAAGACATGCTCATGGTTTTTGCATGAATTTACAAGTGTAAAGCATGAACAGAAACATACATAACTGTGCAATAGATGCACACATAAGCAACATGTCTATCTAAGTAAATAGCAAAAATGAATTTTATAAATAGGACTTTTAAAATAATACTGTACTTCCTACTGTAGTACTTACTGAAAATATTGCCAACAGAAAAAATTAGATATCTATATTGTTTATGCAATTCAGTATTGCATCTTGTACTTTTGTTACATCATTTTGTGTTTTATTTTAAATTTATGATATTTTAAATTACCATATTGCACACAGGACATAGGAGTGAAATATGTAGTTATAATGGTAAATTTAATCAAACTGAATTGAATGATCATTCAGTTTATTCTAATGCATCCATCCATCCTTTGCCTCAACCCATATCTAATTAAGATTGATGATGTTGTGCTTCAAGTTGAATAGCGCTTAAAAGTAAGAATTTCGCTGTATTCTGGACACCTAACGATAACGAAATTATAAACCTATAAACCTATGGTCTTCCACTTTACGAACATTAGAATATAAGAAGATTGACAAATAAGAGGAGATCATTTAATCCAACAAGTTAATTTAGTTAGCTAATAGGTACAATATGTGTCCCAATACCTTGTATAATTAGTTTTATTAATTTGGGTAAGCTTGGTAGTTAGTTAAAAACAGTATTTTGCTTATTTACTTAATTATTTCAACTTTATCTCTCTGCCACTGTTAAGCACAATGGGATGACATTGCCTGGAGAAGGCATGTTATGGAGTAAAGATTGATCACTTTATTCATAGATGAGGATTTATAAGTTTCCACATTTTTTCAGCAAATGATAATAAAATTATGAATGTGGTTTTCTTGTTATAAAGTATGTATACATTATATGAGCAGCATTGTGCTCCAGTGGTTAATACTTCAGCATCACTGCTCCACAGACTAGAATTCAACTTCCTACTTTAACTGTTGATGAGGGAAATTGCTCTTTATTATATCCATTTGGGCTCACTCTTGGTACTCTGGTTTCATCCCAGAGACCTCCATATTAATTTCATCAGTGACTTTAAATTAACCTGATGTTATTAATTTTGGGAGTGTGCACTGCAGTGGACTGAGGTCTCATCTACGACTGATTCTTGTATCCAGCGGTGCTTGGATAGGCACCTTTCTGTAATCCTTTATTGGTAAAAGAAAGTTAAAATAATGGATGGAAGCTTCATTTGTAGTATTCAATGCAAGCAATATGTAGCTGCTTTGTGAAGGTACACTTCATTGTAATTAATTACAGAATTACATTATGCTCTTTGTAGACTATGAGGAAAAAATGTCTATAGAAGTGCAGTAAACTTCTCTGCATTCAATGCATTCATTATGAGGCACTAAGATACAATATGTTACAAATTGTCAAAATGACCGCAATTGTTCTGGCATAAACTTTCCTCATAATCATTTGTGAAACTGCTTTTATGGCAGTCTTCGTTCAGTATGTGTCAAGGGATTAACCCATACTAACAGGCAGATCATGTTCAATTGCACTTTCAAGTGCCCTCATCCAATAATAGAAGAACCTTAATCACATACTTAGAAATGAGTTATTTTTAGTCTTTTCTTGGACATCAAACTCTCCTCACTTTGATGTACTTATTGTGCTTTGTGCGCTTGTTAGCCTTCATTCTGTTACATTTTGTGTAATAGGAGTTCTTTACAATATAATTTTTCACAAGACACAGTTACGGCCCTGTGAAGGAGAGATGCTCTCTAGTAACTGTTAGACATCATCTCATTGAAGGTTATTGCCATTTTTGCTTTCTTCTGGTCTTGCATCATAGTACATATCTTTGTGCATTATTTTGTCCTTGTTTCGTTGCTTTGTTTTAAAAATATAAATAATGTAATATTTTGGACATTTATATCCTTCATATACAGTTCCAGTGGCAATCTCTGGCAAGTGTGTGCCTGCCTGTAGGAATATGTGAGTTACTATACTTGTCAGTAAACTTTCTTAGTGAGCTGGGTTAACTGGTGACTCCAATTTGGAAATTTTAGAGACTGTGTGTATTACTAAGGCTGATAAGCTGTCTGAAGATGCATGTTTGTTTTTGTCCTGCTATGAACTGGTGTCCTGTCAGGGGCTGATCCCAGCTTTATAAATGATGATGCCTGTAAAGAATCTGCTTTTAAAATAATGACACATACAGTATGTTTGTAATTTTACATTTAACTTTTCTACAAGCTTCAGCTAAACATCACATCACTTACAACCACCCTGATATCTGACAGAAAACATTCAACATGATCACATGTGTATAGTCTTCTTTAGTCACTACCTACACTAGTCATTCTGTTCTAGGAATTTATTTTTTTATCATCACTGTTTGCTCAGTTCCTGAATCATCCAGCAGAAGAGAGTATCTATATACATGTGGAGAAATGGCAGGAGATTTGGTCATACTTACACTGCAAGAGAGCTGGGAGGACTTAACTTGCAATTTTGTACTGTCCTTTCCAATTCTGCTTGGCCATGCTGTCTTCAATGGAAGTAAAATATTATGTGTTTTGTAAATACATTATTTTCTGAAAAGTTCAAGTATCAGTTAAGTAATTAATTAAAAAGACATTCAGAACTAATCAACTGAATGTGACTGACCAACTAGACAAGGACTGACATCAAAAGTAGTATTATAGCAGCAGTGGGGCGAAGCTGTTACTCCTAGCAGGTCTTGGAATCTTTTGTCAATATGCTTGACTAAAGGAAGATGCAAGGACTGCTACAGACTTGTCCATAAGGAACTACAGGCAGTGGGAAAACAGGACAGTTCAAGATATCTGGAATTTGTTAGCAAAGAGAATGGACAAGCCCAGAACAGGTGAATGACTAAAATTGCTAGTTTGTGCTTTGGAGAGTGGTATGTCCCTGCATTAAATTTATGATCCAAGCAGTTTATTGTGCTCATCTAAAATTTTCAGTGTAGGCACAATTCGCCATCATGTCTTTTCTTTCATAAATGAGAAATTTTGAAGTTCATATTAACCTCATTTCCGGACGTCCTTGCCTATGGTTCTGTGATCAAATGTTGTTAAATATGATCACATTTTTCATTGTACCCACCCCATTTGTTAGAAATAAGGAGTTACCATAATCACAGCCTCTTAGCATATGACTGGAGGTGAAAGATGACCTTGAATTGAAGTGACACCCTGATTAAAATTGTAGTGACCATAATAAGACCAGACTGTCAGAAACATCTAAGCAGGGTATCAAAGTGAAGCTGGTCCCTTGTACTACAAGATGGCAGGGTGAAAAAGAGGAAAAGGGTCAGATCTTAGGACCAAATAAATTAGTGTCATGGATGAAGGTAAGAAGTTAAGCAAAATGACACCTTTTATTGACTAACTAGAAAGATTAAAATATGTAAGCTTTTGAGGCAACTCAGGCAAGATGTAAGAAGTGCCAGAGTTGCCTCGAAAGCTTGCATATTGTAATCTTTCTAGCTAGTCAATAAAAGGTGTAATTTTGGTTAACTTCTTACCACCTCCATAATGCCTAACATGGTACAACACCCTAGTACTATGGATAAAGGTAAAAATCATGTTGCAAACTGATTGAGGTGGGCTTCAGATATTTTTCAAAAGGAGCCTTAATTTAATGGGCATGTCTACTGTATGTAAGGGGATGGCAATCAGGACATTTTAAAGACTGCAGAAGAAGCTATGAGAAGTCTGCGCATCAAAAGGACTAATTTGTGGTTGATAGTGAAGCATTCAATATAAAACATGTTTAAGGTTTAAGCATATCTTGGTTGGCTGGGTGAGTATGTCAACTAATGAGAGTAAGATGTTTAGTGAGTAAGATGATGGCCATTACCATTGAAAGCCTCAGGTCTGTGTCAGTCTGGAACTGGATATTCTGGGTAAAGGTGTCTGATGTTTAAAATCTCAAAACACTTACTGGCTCCAAATAATAACATCAATGTCTATAGAAGATGTATCCCTCTATTATATACAAAAAAAACCTGGGACGAGACAAGACTTTTTAGCCTGGGACGAGACGTGACTTTTTCAGAGAGATGCTTTCATGTCCTGCTAGACGAGACTTTGTGCCAAGAGATTTAACCACGCACGGGGCCGGAAATAAAAGATAAAGAGTAGATGACAAAGTAGAACATCATAAAGAGGTTTAATAACGTTGGTGCGATAAATATGCAGAGCAGGTTAGAGATAATAAAAATAAGCCAAACTAAAATTTAAAAGTTAAAAAAAATTGATAGTAAAGATCGCATTAGCACAAACAAATGGAAATTATTACTCAGTGAAATAACGGAACAGTGAAAAGAGATTGAATATGTTGTTCAGATTTAAACTTTATGTCAGAGACTTGTAGATCGTCTTATTCATGTTGCAATCAGGGAATTTCACGAGAATTAAAAGATTTGTTGTCAGGTGAAAGTGAAATCCACATACGCAAGTGGCAGAGACACAGAGTGGCTGGCATGTAGCACAGACTGGAGGGTTGGTGAGTGAAGCAAGCAGGTGGCGAAGCCCCCTAGTTATCCAAAAGTGTATTACCTTTAATGTTTAAATTTGATTACAATGACAGCATTAAGTTATAATTAATGACAGCATTTTAACATACCATATGTAGAAGACAATATATATTTCGTCACTTTAATAGTACACCAGTTTTGGGCTTCCCTACTTTGTATAGGTTGTTAGAGAAATTCATATTACCTGAAATTATGGTAAATGGATTTGACGTAATCTTTGACATACAGTACATTTGCGTGATGATCTCAAACACAGATGAAAAGGTTATTGCAAAGGAAATGGTGTACACAAAATACGGAATAAAGGTCTAGACACCTGAATATAAGAACATAAAAAATTTGACAAACAAAAGGGGGGTATTCAGTCCGTCAAGCCTGTTTTTTTAGCTAATATCTAAGCTGTCCCATTTTCTCATCCAGATACTTCCTAAAGCTTGTCAAGGTTTTTGCCTCAATTAAATGTCTCAATAGCTTGTTCTGGATTCCTACTTCTCTCTGCATAAAGAAGTGTTTCCTGGCTTCGGTCCTACAGTATATGCATTTCCCTGTTTAGAAAATGGCTTATAAAAGAAATCTCTCACTCATTTGCTTGTTTTTGCATTCAGTTCTTTGCTGCATAATCTATGACAGACTTCAATATTAAATTCACCTTTGAGGCACATGGTTGTGTTTTATACCTGTGCAAGTACATACATGCCTCCAGCCCACAGCCAGTGTCATTTAATGCCGGAGGGATTCAAAACATTATCAGATGTTCCCACAGGGCATGTTATTCTATTATCATCTGAATCATCCTAGCAATTTGCAGTTTTTCTTTGACTGTTCTGTCACATGCCATCAAATATTATTGAAAATCAGATTTTGATTTTAGCAGCTTTTCCACAAGGAGGATAATGAAAAGCAGCTAAAATCCCCAAGAAAATGTGTGACTTCATATCAAATAATCTTGTACATTTTCTAATATAGTGTCCATTCTATGATTGCTTAAGTATTCTTGTGTTTTTACATCAGTATTTTTTGTTTCATGGCTTTTTAGCACTGTTCTCACTGTCAACTGTTTTCATTTTTTTGATTTGCAATTGTTACATAATGGGGCTTAGTAAACTAAACTTGTTTTCTACTGCTGGTTACTTGGTAATGAATCCATCCTTCAATGGTTTTGCCAGTTTTCTCCTGTCACTCAGACAAAGCAGGCATCAACCATGGGTGCAGAAAAGCAGGTTAAGGTCCAATTTGGATGAAGCTTCATATAGATCTGCATGACAATGTGTTGTTCATTGTCTCAATATTCTTTCACCTCTACAGAATATAAGATAAGGCTACACCTGCTTATTTTAACTTAGATAGCTTCCTGTTTTCTGAATAGTTGCTTCTAATATAGCTGCACAGCACCACACATCACATCACATATACATGACATATTAAGTCTTAAATATCTGACTCCATCTGTCATTTTTAACACTGGGTGCATACTGTATCTGAAGGATGTATTAAGTTGCCAAAAAATGTTTAGAACACCGCTGGATCTGAATGAAATCATTATGTAGTTGCCATAGAAGTTTATGTAAATGTGTTGTAACCAGTAGAGGGTATCACTGAGCCCAAACTCCAGAGCCAATAATGTCCAACACAGTCACAGTTTAAAAAAATCTACCAAGCACTTTTTTTACAATGAAACAAACGAAGACCATACAAACAATGCATTTCTATCCTCTCCTTCCATCTCCAGTTGAGTGTTGCCCAGCCATGCTGGACCCAGAATGGCTTCCGGTGACTTGGCATGATTTGTAGGGAATACTTCTGAGTTGTTTGGGAACCAGAGTAGCCCCCCTCTGAAAACACCCTCTTGCAACACCCTGGGACGTTGAAAGGGCTGTACTTCGAGACTCTAGGTCATATGAACCCCTGTGGGTGTCAAAGCCGAGATGCCTCCAGCAATGTTGATTCTTAAATGGAATTAAAGAAGAATACAGCAAAAAGTAACAGTGAAATAGAAAAAAAAATAGTTTTCCTTGAAAAGAATAAGAAATTGGTTCTTTTTGAGCGTTCCAATTTTTTAAATCAGATTATTTAAAAATTATTAGAAAAAGTTGCAGGTGTGAGATAAAAGTCAATGAAATGCAAAATAAATAAATAAAAGATCATGTCATGGGAATGTAGGAAAAGCATCAGGTAACAGGATGGAAAACACATTGTACCTATAAAGAACTGGAAAGGCATTATACAGGGTACCACAAGTGGTAGAGGGGTGGGCACTGAGAACGTAAACTGTGTATGAATGGTTAGTGCTTCCGGTAATGACAAGTTTTGAGCAGCAAAAGTTTTGACGTGAAGATGGAGCTTCATCAGGTGTCATTGTGATGAAGGTCATGACCAGAGAGTCACATTAAGGAATGCCTTAGGAGTTTTTTGATCCATGTGACCTTACAGTGATAGCAAAAAGTGAGGTGAAATTGAAGAAGAAACTGAAATAAAAAGTTGTAATAGAAATTGAAATAAATGGCCAAGATGTTTTTTTCAAGTTAAGGTTCAGAAAGTATATAAGAGATGGGTAGATATTTGAAGTGTGTGAGATGGAAGAAACTTCATCAGTTCATTGCCTGCTCAGTGCTTTCTAAAGCACAGGAGTGTGGAAGGCAAGCTGCAGGTTGAACTTTCTCACAGTTGTGTTGTGATCCTGGATGATGATGCCTCAAGTATAAAGTAAAATATCAGTAATGTAATATTGAATGTAGATGGACGAACAGACTCAACACTGGTGGCAAAAGTCAAATGTACAGTACATGGACTTTCTAGGAGTAGTACGTATTACGTCTTCTAGTGGGGATTTTCTGCCATTAATATTAAAAGTTTTTACAACCTGTACATCACTTACATGTTCTGTGAGCTTAAAATGTGGTTGATGAAGGCAGAACATTGTAGACGGTTTTGTGATGTATGATTTTGGGTTTCTGGCCTATGATCGCATCTCTGCTTTTTGTGAATGTGGTTCTGCTTGGCTTCATTGGGCTCTGACTTTAGGCACTTGGGAGATTTGCAGCCAAGTGTGAAGCTGCCCGGATGATGATCAGCACCTCTACATATAAGGTCATGGTCCTCAGCCAGAAAGCGCTGGAGGCCCTCTCCATTGTGGGGATGAGGTGCTGCCTCAAGCTGAGGAGTCTAAGTATCTCGAGTGAGAGAAGAAGGAACAGGAGATCGACAGGTGGATCAGAGCTGCATCCACATTCATGCGGACATTGTACCGGTCAGTCATGGTGAAGAGGTAGCTGAGTCGAAATACAAAGATCTCAATTTACTGGTCTATCTACCTTCCTACCCTCACTTGTAGTCACGAGCTGTGGGTAGTAACTGAAAGAAACAAATAACAGATACAAGAAGCAGAAATAAGTTTTCCTTTGCAGGATGTTTGGGCTCAGCCTTAGAGATAGGGTGAGGCTTGCAGACATTCGGAAGGACTTCTAACTACAGCCGCTGCTCCTCCACATTGAATGGAGCCAGTTGATTTGGTATGGCATCTGCCTTCTGGACATCTTCCAACCAGGAGGAGACCTGTGGCCAGACAAAGAACACACTGGAGAGATGATATCTCTCAGCTGGCCTGGGAACACTTCGGTATCCCTTCCCTGGAAGAGTTTGAGTATGTGATAGGGAATTAGGGTGTCTGAATATCTTTGCTTAGACTGCTGCCCCATGACCTGGACCTGGATAAATGGCAGAAAATGGATGGGTGGATTTTGTTTTAGGTGTCTACATCAAAGATACGCCTTCCTTTTCTTTAGGATTGTGGGATGGTTGTCCCACTGTGAGTCCTTTATATTAACAATTAATTTTACAAAAATATTAAAGGGTCTTATTATGTTGCAACGCACAGAGATGAATAGACTCTCTACTGATGTGTGTAATGACGTCTTTGTTAAGGTCTTGTTACATAAGAATAAATGAGTAAAGGATACATTTTTTCAGTACCTAAACCAAAGTGTTACTGATGCATTTTCTTGGTTAAGAGTTTATCATTTAATTTATTTTTATGGTATTGAGTTTTGCTGGATTTTGACTAAGAACCAATTTTTATCGCTGCCTAAAATGCTGCTTATGCAACAAGTGCTAACTATGTACTGCTGGAGATTAGCCTAGTAAAATAAAATCATGTCTTTATTTTTTAAAATATTCTATTTAATATTACAAGTTGCTGATTAGTAAGTGCATGTTTTATAACTATTAAAAATTTACCATTGTAGCACTTTATGATAGTTTTGATTCATCATTTAGAAACATTATACTGAGAAGTCAAGCAAAATGACACCTTTTATTGGCTAACTATAAAGATTACAATATGCAAGCTTTTGAGGCAACTCAGGTCCCTTCTTCAGGCAAGATGTAATCTTTTTAGTTAGTCAATAAAATGTCTTTTTTTTTTTTTTGACTTCTCACTACATTCATAATGGCAAACACGGTACAACACCCCAGTACTACAGAAAAATTACATCATGCTTTAGTATATCATAGTGAGTTTACCATCAGATAGTTGCATATGTCATTAAATGATAATATACTGTACTTGTAACACTTCATAATAACTTGTTATTAATGTACATTACCTAATTCTTCACATATTCGCAAGTAATTTATCTGTTAGTTCTAAATATTTTGAGAATGGTCTAACTGCAGCCTGCAATACCAATGACATAGGTCAGGTAATGCCCACGATGTCAGTCGCAAAACACCCTTTGACTCAGATAACTCTCCCATAACCCTAATCTTAACCATAGTGTAACGGGACCCTAATGTTAACCATAGTCTAATGCGATTGGTGTTACGTGATTGACGTTGAGGGTGTTTAGTGATTTTGGGGCATTACATGACTGACCTCATAGGTACTGTGATGGGCAATTTCACTCTGTTGAATCTTTTTGCAGTGCCTATTCTAAAATTGATAGTATTCATCCATTGTAAAGGTTTGTAGAGGTTTATTAATAAAAGTGATGAAAGTTATTACAAAGTGTTTCCCATTCCATGTATTGTGATAATAAGTGTAAATATTGGCATATTATATTTTTTTACATATTACCCAACACAGTCACAACCTAACTGAAGAATTATTTTTTCTAACACAGTCATCTTTGATACTCTGATTAGTGAGGATAAATGACTGTAAATTAGCACACATATCATATGATTACATATTGTAGATATTGGAAAAAGGGAGGAAGTAGCTAAATATTTAAGCGGTTATATTCTAAATAATAATTGCTTAATGAAATATCTCTCCACTGTTTTCTTTCTACAAGTATATCGAAATCAGAGTCTCTTTTATTTAATACTAGCAAAATACCGTGCTTCACAGAGGAGAAGTTGTGTGTTAATGAAGTTATGTAAAAGAAAAGGAAATATTTAAAAAATAACGTAACATGATTGTCAATGTAATTGTCGTAGGCTTATTTTAGTATTGAGAGTGTATTTGATAAAGTTGAGTTTAATTTATGATTGTAAATGTTGTGTATGAGAAATACATACTGTATTTTTAGGATATAAGGATCTCTTTGTATATGATGTTTGCAGTTCTGCCCACGGGCTGTAAAATGACCAAGCTGTCTGCTGAGCTCTAAGGTGAGAACCGCCAAAAAGAAGACGTTATTTTTGAAAGTTCGTTATGGGATATAGCGCAAAATGAAAAATACTAAACGTTTGTAAGTACAGTGTAAAGTATGAGCATGGGAAATTTGGGCTTCCTACGCATATTGGAAGTCGCAGAAATAGTGAGGAGGGGTTTCTTCTATATATACAGTTTAAGGGGTACCCCCGTTTCCGCCCCTTGGGTGTTGCAGTAGGACATGAAACATACCTAACTTTTGTAAGTACACAGCAAGGAATGAGCACACGAAATTTCAGCTTCCCACGTATATAGAAAATGGGAGAATTAGTGATGAGTCAGTGAGGGCTTTGCCTTTTATAAGTATAGATACAGGAATTTGACTTAGTTGATTTTGAGCTGCTTATAACATAACACAACATCACATACAAATAACAAATAGTGTAAGTTAAAAAAGAAAAAAACGTTATACAAAGTTGCAGAATATACAATTATAAAGAAATTGTGCAAAAGAACATGCAAATGAAAGTATGAGTGTGTGGTGTATACACACAGATATCATCCTCTTTAATAAAACCCTTGTGTGCGTCCAGTGTCCGTGTGTGTGTGTCTTCTGGTGAAGTGCGTATGTGCGGGGCCACACAGCACGTGTTCAGTCTCTTCCTGTGCATTCCCTGTGCAGATAGAGCGACAGACACACACACAGACACACACACGCACACACACACACACACACACACACACACACAGGCACGCGCGACAGACAGACAGACATACACACACACAGACGAGAGACAGACAGATACACACACAGACACAGAGGCGTGTGCTTAAGAGACACACACACGAGAGACACACACAAAGGCGCGCAAGAAAGAGACACACACACACACAGGTGAGCGCGTGCATTGTTACTTTACTTGGTTGTTTATTAAATTACAGATTTTTCAAATGTTCATTTTTTCCCCTGTGCTTAAAACTCATTAAAAAAAGAGTTTTTAGCGAGCGGGTCATAAGGCTATAGTGCAAATTCTTGCAGTGTTAGTTTTCTCTGTTGTTCAAGGTTTTCTTAGTGTTATTCAATGTTTTTACATTTAGTTTACTATTACGCTTTCTATGGTATAGTTAACTATATTAGTGCTTAAAAACTTAAAAAAATATATATTTACATACAGTTCATACGTTCTGGAACGGATTAATTGTATTTACATACAATCCTATGGGGGAAATTACTTCAGTTCACGACCAAATTGGGTTACAACCAGAGTTTTGGAACAAATTATGGTCGTGAACCGAGGTTCCACTGTATTACTGTCAGACAAAATTACAGGCATTTCACGGAAATACAAACCAGTATTACTGAGAGAGAAAATTAAAGGCACACAATACAGTGACACATATTACAGCCACATACAAGGTCCCTTGCCATTTAATGTAGACTGTTCATACAAATGTTTATGCACTACTGTTCTAGCACCCGTTATTTTAACAGGCTTAATGTCTAGTATATATATATATATATATATATATATATATATATATATATAAAATATAATGTGTACACACACACAACTTCATAGTGTATATGACAGAACACATGAATATCTAAAGAAGACACACTAAATTACTTGTTTAAGATGGCTATGGCTCTGGGGCAGAAACTGTTGAGGTGTCTGTTAGTTTTAGTTTTAATTGACCTGAAGCGTTTACCAGAGGGAAGTTTTTGGAATAAGTGATGGTTGACGTGAGTCCGTGGTGATCCTTTTGACATGGTTAGTGACAAGAGATGTATACAGGTTTGCAACAGATGGAAGAACACAGCCAATTATTTTCACTCACTACACACTGTAATTTATTTTTGGAGTGTGCGGTTGCTGAACCAAACCAGACAACAATGGAGAATATGATTACACTTTCAATTATCTCTTTGTAAAAATGAAGTAGGACTGGGTGAGAAATATTACATTTATTTTAGTTGGCATAAAAAGTACAAATATTACTGAGCCGCCTTCATGATTGAAGTGGTATTAATGTCCCAGCCGAGAGTGCTTGTGGTAGATGTGCCCAAAAATTTGAAGGATTCCACCATATTGACTGCAGAATAATTAACTACTAGTGAGAGAAGTTGTAATTGCTGTTTGTAAAAGGTAGTGCCCATTCCCACTGTCTTGGTGGTATTGAGGGCCAGGTTATTAGTAGCACAAGACACAAGAGTTTGACACAGCTCCTTTCTGTAAGCTGTTTCGTTACCATTAGTAATTAGTCCAATAATGGTAGTGTCATCAGCGAACTTAATGATTTTTACTGAAGGCGAGATTGCGTTGGTTTGGACATGTGCAGAGGAGAGATACTGAGTGTATATAGGGAGAAGAATGTTAAGGATATAGCTGTCAGGTAAGAAGAAAAGAGGAAGGCCTAAGAGGAAGAAGAAGACTTAAGGATCAGTGGACCTGCAGTGATAGGTTACAGGGAATAAAGCAGGGGAAAAGTACACAGTTTTGAGGGGTACCTGTTATTAATATGGAGACAGTGTGATACGTGGGAGGCCACACGAATGTATTTTGTTTCTGGTTTATTCAAAAACAGTAAATCCATTTAGAGATGGAAGGATTCAGTTCAGTCACTAGAAGTTTAATTAACAACAGTTCAGGGACAATGGTGTTAAAACCTGAACTGAAGTCTGCAAACAGTATTCTGGCATACGTTCCTTTACAGTCTAGATGCTCTAGCACAAAGAGAAGGCCCATATTAAAGACATTGTCCTCGGATCTATTTGCTCGATATGTAAACCGAAGAGGGTCAAGATCAGTAACACTAACAGATTTCAGATAGGACAGAACAAGCCATTCAATTATTTTCATTAGAGTTGATTCAGTTATTTTCATTAGAGCAATAGGCCTGTAATCATTGAGGGAAATTATTTCATCATTTTTGGAAACAAGAACAATAACAGAAGATTTAAAACAATGTGGTAGAGTACAATGTGTACAAGACTGGATAAAGATGGCTGTGAAGAAAGGAGAGAGCTGCCTAGCACAGTGTTTGATTGTTGCAGGTAAGACAGAATCGGGTCTGACTGACTTTTTGCAGTTCACTGTTGCAAACAGCTTCCAGACATCATATTCCATGAGAGAAGAAGAAGAAAAGGGTTAAGGCTT
This sequence comes from Polypterus senegalus, assembly GCF_016835505.1. Lineage (NCBI taxonomy): Eukaryota > Metazoa > Chordata > Cladistia > Polypteriformes > Polypteridae > Polypterus > Polypterus senegalus. The sequence continues at coordinate 87,895,899 of NC_053157.1, forward strand.
TTGTGAAATACGTAGATACTCAGCACCTTGTTGTTCACATCTGCCATAAATGTTAATCATGTAGGGATGAATCTGAGTAAACACTGAGAGATGTATTTTTGTAATTTCTCTATAATCTCCATACTGAGGAGTCAAGCAAAATGATACCTTTTATTGGCTAACCTAAAAAGATTACAATATGCAAGCTTTTGAGACAACTCATGCCCCTTCTTCAGGCAAGATGTAATACAGAAACTGGAGTTCCCTGTGTTTATATACACACTAGGACAAATAATAACATTGGAAAACCTTTAAGTGAGACATCTTAAATGTAAAAAAATTAATAGACCTCTTCAGGCTAAGGTTCATTTTTCTGTATTACATCTTGCCTGAAGAAGGGACCTGAGTTGCCTCGAAAGCTTACATATTGTAATCTTTTTAGTTAGCCAATAAAAGGTGTAATTTTGCTTGACTTCTCACAACATTCATAATGGCTAACATGGTACAACACCCTAGTACTCCTTACAGAGGAACTATTGTTTGTTGAACACTGAAGCTCCAGTTTATTTTTGTATTCCCATTTAGCATATCTGATTACATTGTTTAGCCTATTCCTGGTCTGTTTGTAGGCGTCCTTATCAGTAGTTTTATGGGCTTTTTCTTTTACCTGACGTAGAGTTCTTAGTTCTTTGGTGAACCACGCCTTTCCATTGTTGTAAATCACAATAGTTTTGTTGGGAATGCAAACCACTTCACTGAAGCTGATGTAACCTGTCAGTCAGCTCATGAGTAATTTCACAAGCATTTTTAAATATGTCCTAATCAGTCCAGTCCAAACAATCTTGTAATAATCCAACTGACTCATCAGTCCATGAGCATAGTGATTTCCTTACTGGTTTACTCATCAGTCCATGAACATATTGATTTCCTTACTGGTTTAGCTGAATGTAGCCTTTGTTTATAAGTGGGTAGCAGCTGTACCATAACATGGTCAGAATTAAAGCCCGGTATGCATCCTTTATAGTGCAGTAGCGTTGATCAAAGTCTTCCCGACTCTGTTGGGGCATTTAGCTAGCTGTTTATATCTGGGAAGCTTGATGGTTACATTTGCATTATTAAAGTCTCCCATCACTATTTTCAAAGAGTTTGTATGACTGTTCTCCAAACTAGTGATGTAATTTGGCAAGTGCTACTGTGCTTCTTTCACGTTCACCTCAGGTGAAATGTAAACTCCAACAAGAATTATTGAAGAAAATTGTCTAGGAGAATAAAATGTCTTATAGGTAATACTGAATAGTTCCAGATTGCTGGAGCAATGCTTCAGTAATACAGAAACGTTACTTCACCAATTTTTATTAACCTTTTGAATTGTTACAGCAATCCACATCTCTATCAGCTCTTTAAAGCAGAGACTCCATGAGTTCTAATGTGGAGTCAGGAACTGATGCCATAAGCAATGTCTCCACAAAGCAATACACTGAAGAGAAAAAAGTAATCCTTACTTCTTATGAGAAGAAGATTAACTTTGGCTGTTTTATTCCTCAGTGATCTGACGTTCAAAGATATATATTGGAAACAGAATCAGAAAACTTTATTAACACTAGAATTACCAAAGCCTACGAAAAAACTCTTAAACCTGGCCCACCTTAAATCCCTTCTCACATTTCCGTTAGTGTCTTTTGTCTTGTAACTGTGCCGATTTAAGACAAGCAGCAAGCAGCCTACTGTTCCATCCCCCCACCGTCTCAGAAAAGGCAAAAAGTTCTCCCAGCTCAAGCCTTGATTATTTGGGAGTCATGTACCTAGAGCTGTATAGGGAAATAATATATTGTTATTTGCAACACATGCATTTCATGTGTGTTCTATTTCTACAACAATCTATGTAAACACATCGTTAAAACAGACACATTTTTCTTGTTTCAATAATAAATGACAACATGTAGACATGAATTGTATAATGTGTGAAGCCTGAAGTCCAAACAACAATATATTTTTTGCCCTCTAAAACTCCTGCAGTTCACTCCAAGATAATCAAGTCTTGAGCTGGGAGAACTTTTTTCCCTTTCTGCGGAGGTGGGGGGGATGGTATAGCAGGCTGCTTGCTGCTTGTGTTGATCAACATATTTACAAGACAAAAGACGCTGACGGAGAGGTCCAAAGGGATTTAAGGTGGGCCGGGTTTACACGTTTTTTCGTAGGCTTTAGTAATTCTAGTGTTAATTCCAAAATGAAATTACTTATGTTACAACTGTGCAGATAGACAAAGGCACAAGTAACACAAAGAGCAAATATAAAAAATAAGCATTTAAAGTAAAATAAAATATAAATATAAAAATAAACTACAATAAATCCTCATTCAATATGTTCTACAGGTATGCAGTGAATTAAATATAATAGATAATATACATTTGAGTCTCTTACAAAATCCCTAGCTTACTAAACAGTAATGGCACACTGGGCTGAAAGTATTTCACATAATAATATTGCACATGTTAGTCAAGTATTGCATATTCTGAACACCAAAAAAAAAATTACTCACATTAGAAGCAACATACAAGTTATTGCACTTTTAAGTAGTTAAAAATGTTCTTGGAGATCTATTAAGGATAGTTGAACAGCTTATTGTGCGGAGGAGTGACCGCAAGAGGAGTTATAGAGTCTGATGTCTGTGAGGAGGAAGGGTTTTCAGTGACGTTTGCTGGAGCATTTTATGCTAGTCAGTCTGCTGTTAAAACCACTCCTCTGTCCAACTACAACACTATGAAGTGGGTGATCAGCATTTTCAACAATAGACTGAAGTCTAGAAAACATTCTCCGATCTGACAGTTTCCAAACTGACCAGTTTCTATCCTACCACAGTGCCAGCTTTCAGCTTGTTAAGCCTCTTAATGTCTGCCACCTTCATGCTGCCTTCCCAGCACGCCACAGTGAAAAAAAAATGGCACTGGCAGCCACACAGTCATAGAATATCCTCAGCATAGTATTACAAACGTAAATGATCTGAGTCTGCATAGGAAATACAGTCTACTTTGACCATTCTTTTAGTTCTTCGACCAGTCTAACTTACTGTTCATGTACATCCTCAGAAATTTTTGGTCCTGAGCAATCTCCACTTTCTCACCCATAATAGACAGGGGAGTAACTGGAGATTGTATTCTTCTCAAATCCACCACTAGTTCTTCAGTTTTACTGGTGTCAATAAAACTGTCCACTACTCTCCTGTATTCCATCTTATCACCATGCCTTATAATTCTCACTATTGCAGAGTCATAAGGGAATCACTGAAGATGGCAGCCCTCTGTTGTAGCTAAAATCTGTAGTGTACTAGATGAAATTCATGCTATATATATTGTGGACGCGGCCCGGACACAGACAGGCGGACATGTTGTTTTCCACCACCACACGTTTATTTACAACAATATTTACAGTAATTCAGTGCACACAAACCCCCAAACACAGTCCTGGCCACACAATGCCTTCCTCTTCGGGCCGCCTCCACTCTCTCTCCTGCCTTGTCCTGCTTCCACCCGACTCCAGCCTCGAATGAAGGGAGACGGCCCCTTTTATCTCATCCCAGATGAGCTCCAGGTGTTTCCCGGCATTCTTCCCTGGACACGCCCCAGTGTGGCGGAAATGCCGGCTGTTCTCCTGGAAGCTCTCCGGGTGTCCCTTCTCTTCTTCCCCCCCAGTACTTCCTGGTGTGGCGGAAGTGCTGAGGTCCAGGGTCCACAAGGCATTGGAGCGCCCCCTGGCGGTGAACACGGGTCCCTACAGGGTTGGGCTTCCAAGCCCTCTACCCGTGGCCCCCAAACCAACCATAATGGCAGCCCCCACGTGATCCATGGCCGGCGTAGACCCTCTTCTGGTCCCTCAAGGTGTCCCGGCCGGGTTGTTGCCCCTGGCATCCCTGACAATATATATATATATATACACTCTGAGTCCTTTCTTTATTGTCAGCTTAGGAGAGTTATTGTCAAAAGAAATCCAAAAGTACAGATGCTATTTCATAGAAGAGTTTTGTCAGTCATCACCAATCGAGTAGCTATTTCTCAATTTCTGCTGGGCCACTCCATTCTCCCACCCTGAACCATTTCATTCTGTTGTCCTGTTTTGCTGAGTTTGCAGTAAAAGTAACAATCAAACTGTACATGAGCAGACTACATGTGTAGTACAGTTAAAGTGCACAACCACTCCATGTGTGGTGATTGGGCAGACATTTTAATTAGATCTTGATTTTAATATCAGGAATATTGATTATTATTACTTCCGTTTTAGCCAGTTTTGTCAGGGGAACAGAAACAATCTGAAAGGGTTTGGACATGTGGAATAAAAGGAAGGTGAAGACTGGTAGATTAATACACAATGATGGAGGTGGACCGGCTGAGTCCTAACGAAGAAACTCCACTTAAGCAGAGCCATTTTGCAAACTTGATGTCCTGCAACTATGAGGGATCAGCACTACGTACTGCACCAGCACAATGCCCAATATAGAGTGTCACACTCATTTGTCACATCATTACTTTAGTGAGTGAAGCTGAAAAAGAATATCCTGGTAATTTACTTGTTGATTGACAAGGCTGCATGCTGTGAACTGTACAACAATTACGGATTTCAAATCCCTTGTTTTTTCCTTATATATTACAGTAGAGACAGACTGATATTTTTTCCTGTAATATGATCCTAATTGTGGTCCTGTCAAAATAATTCATATCAGAGAGCCAGGGAGACATGCAGCATCAAAAACATAGGTAATTATCATAAATGAGACAATCAACAACCGGATAAATAAATGATTTTACTTTTCTTTTTCCCTTACAAGAAAAACCTACGTCATCTGTGTGTTTAGCATTTCCTGTTCACCATTGTTTCATTGTACGAGTTGTACAATCTCAATACATAATTAGTCTGAACTGGAGAAATCCCAATGGGCCATAGGAATTCCTCCTTGTCTGTGTAACAAACTATTACATTTTGTGTGTTGGAAATACTCTAGTTCTGTTATGTGAATTTGTTTCCTGGCTCCTACAGTGCTTCATTGTTGTCCGAGCAAATAAAATGTTAACTTTTTCAGGAAAGCAAAATAAATCCGAGCTAGCTTTGTTTATACAGAGCATTCCTAAAGCTGTGCTTTTATGGTTTATCTGTTATAGTCTGTTAATATTAACTTGACTTTTTGCTAAACATGTGCAGGTTAATTTGTTAAGATTCTCTTTTATTTTAAAAGTTAAAGAAAGGCTTTCAGCAATTTTTCTGTTTCTTTTGTCTCATTTGGCAGGCTAATTTGTTAAAGAGGCTCTAGTTATCAAAATGCTTCTTTCTAATTGTTCGATCTTAGTTTCTTGGTTTCTTTTATTTCCATTCATCCTTTCAGAATCTAATCGTATTCTGTGATGCTAGACATGTTATATTAGAATGTGTGTGCGACTGTATCAGACTAAGATATGTGGCTGCCAAGCACTCAAGGAAGGCACAGTTTAGCACCTGATGTCAGCTTCAGTTTTGGGATTGTGCACTCTTGTATGAGTGCAGTCTGCTACTGACCTTGCATCTTTAAGGTTGTTGGTTCATTTCTAATAACTGGCCTATTGTCTGACCCTGATTGTGTGGCTTAGTAATCACTGTTTTGTTTCATAGACCAATCTACACAGAAGAACTCTGAGAGTTGCACTGCCACCCACATGCAAATTAAAAATATACACCATATGTTAAATACTTGATAGAAATATTGAAGAAGGAAAGAACAAGACATAAAAATGAGCAGCACTTTTCATGTATCAGGGTTTTATTTATTATTTTTCATATGTTGATGGCATTGTCACCTCCACCTTTTTGTGTCTCATAATGCTGTAAGCATTCTGGATACATTCATACAAGTGTGCATTAAGCCAGTACTCTTTTTTTGTTTCTCTTGTTGTTTTAGGTTTTTTTCTGTTTTTTTGTCTTTCATTTGTTCACTATTACAATTTCTGATCCAAAACTAGATCTCACGGAGTGCTTTCTAGGATCTTGTAACTTCTTGCCAACCACTCATTCCCCAGTTCCACTCTACATGATTACTTCATTGGATGATTATACCAGCACAACGTGCATCATTTTTTAGGAATGTTGATCATCTTATTAAGATGACATAGTTTAAAATAGTACTTGTGTATTTGTATACAGTATGTTAAAGCAGGCAATTCACTTATACTAAACCTGACATACTAAGTTTTATATTTTACTTTTTTTCTGGACTTGGACAGTTGCACATTAGCAGAGCCCAAAGAACCTGGCACTGTTTACTAAGATACCACCAAGGTGTGCACAGGGCAGAATGAAGTCTTACAGGAAAGCCTGAGAAGAAGCACATAAGCAGGATTGGAGCAACAATTATGGGAATGCTTGGCACTATCTTAATGAGCAAATGGATGAAACATCCCAGTTGGAAAACAGGGGCCAAAAACTATGTTGAGAGGTTGTGATGCTGTTATTTTGTCTGCTTATTGCATTCTATTTTCTTCCTTGTGTTTTCATTTGTCAAATAATGTACCAGTTCTTGCATGATTTTGTTATTCTTGGTATTTTATGGGAGCACAAGGCTGATTTAAGGGCCCTCTCCTTTTATATATTTTAGGTGCTCTGATTTCATCCTAAATATATTCCTATATGGTAAATTTATGATTTGGTATTTACCCTTTATAAGGACCTTGCCTAAGTTGACTTGAGATCTGAACCTTGCTAAACATCAGATGAAGTCAGGATAGGCTCCTCAAAAACCTGACATAAATTAATCATGAAAGAATGATTGAATAAAAAATGAATGCATTGTGTTTTATCAAATGATGGGAAAAATCATTATTTTTCCAATATGACACAACAACTAATACTCACCATTAACGAAAAACAGATTGATGAGTTCATTAGGCAACAAGCAAGGATATTCATAAAATAAACAATAATTCTTTACATTTATACAGCACTTTTCTCACTACTCAAACTGCTTTTCATAGTGAGTGGGAAGCCACTTCAACTACCACTAATATGCAGTATCAACCTGGATGATGCAAAGGCAGCCATTTTTGCGCCTATGTGCTCACCACACATTACCTATTAGGTGGAGAAGTGGTGAGTTGGAGATAGCCAATTAGAGACTGGGGATGATTAGGGGGACAGAATGACTAGGTGCCACGGAGGGCAATTTAGCCTGGACATCAGGATATACCCTGCTCTTTACGAAGGTTGCCCTGGAATCATTTATGACCTCAGAGACTTCAAGACTTCAGTTTTATTTCTCATACAAAGGATGGCGCAACTGTTTTTATAGCACAGTGTATGAATTACTGCACTGGGGCATGGGAATCCATGTTCAGACCACACCAACACCTCTTCCAGCAGCAACCAAAGCTTTTCTTAGATGGTCTCCTATCCAAGTACCGGCCGGGCCCAAACATACTTAACTTCAGGTGGATGACCTCTTCTGAAGTGCATGTGGTATGAGTAAGTGGCATTATTTAGTACCAGCTTTAAGTGAACTCAGCATCAATTAGACTCCCCACTGTTAGGTTCAACAGCCAGCTGAGCACCTTTTTGTCACGTGTTTTTTGTTTTCGTATCTGTTACATCTATTATGACTGTGGCTATCACTATGCACAAATATACACTGCTTATCCATGCACAGTGAAGAAAGGACATTGTTCCTTTAATGGGACAGAATATATTTAGAAAGGATGTCACATTTTCTGATTGTTTTCAAGTTATATTTTCCTGCCATTTAATAGTGATTTATTGGTAGTACATTTGTATATTTGTTTGGCGGTTGCATTACTGTTTGTTTCAGATGCTCCTGTACATTTTTCTTTGTTTATGTATTTTATTTTGCTGCTTAGTTTTCTGTCATTGTGTTCATTTGTGCTCACTAGGATCTTGCAAGTGCTTGTGCTAGCTGTATGGAGTTACATGAGCACAGCAAGACCTTGCAGATACTTCAGTATAGCTATTGATCTGATTTTTTCCAGGTTAATATCAGAGTTGGATGGGATTATCCAATATGCTGTCTACTTGTTATGTTTCCTTAATCATTGGCTTACATACAAAGGTGCAGCCTAATTTTGGGTGCTAAATTAAAATGATATTGCTTTTTATATTTGTCCTAACTGAGTTCTGTTATCTGGCTCTTGACCAAGGATTGCACACAAGAGCATATGCTATCTGTTCTCATAGTTTATTCCTCAATCTGCCTGCATTTTCTGTGAGAAATACAGTAGTCTCAAAGTAGCGTACCCAAAGGCTTCAAAATAAGGAAACTTACTGCAACTGGAGTACATTTGGATGTGTGCTTATTGCAAGAAAAAAAATAATAGACTTAAATATTTAAGATTTAAAGTAATCTTGTACTGTATAGTGCAATATGCTATTGATGACATATATGATGCAATTTGCTTTACATTTATAAAGGAAAATACCATACTGTTACACATTTTATATAGCTTTATACTTCACATTGAAAGCTCATAAATTCCTGGTCACACTTTATGAAAGTATTGCTGCCCAGAGGCTCACTTGATTAAAAACAATAGTCTGAGACCCATTGTCCTAGACAACAAAGGATGTAACATAATCTGTGCTCTTCAAAGCATAGTAAAGAAATAAAGAAAGAAAAAAAGAACAAACAAATCCAGCACATTCAATAAAGGAAGTTTTAGTATGACTGTAAATATCACACTTTAATATTTGCTTGGGTACTACACAGCATGTCTATCTGTTGGAGGTTTTATACTGCAGTAGTTGGTATTACATACTTTTCACAGTCTTCCTCTTGGTTAAGCATGAGTGTATTATATTTCACCATGGGTTTCTCTCCTGGCCGTGGTTCAAATTCTTATTTTATGTTATTTTTGAGTCTTTTATTTTGGTTAATTTTACTTGTGTTAATCCTGTGCTTTATTAATAATGAATGTGTTTTGTTATTTGGGTGTTGTGGGTGGTTCCCCAAGAGTTGGGGCCAAATGCCCATCACTACAATGAACTGTTCTAAAAAGACAGTCACATGTGGTCCATTCAAATGCACGTGGGAGTTGGTGAGTGATTTTTGTTTCTTTCTCTGCCTTTAGTGGAACATTAGATCATTGTGTTCTACTTTTTGACTTCCCTTTCTGGAGTCTGCTTTGGGAGTTGTTCACTTGGATTGCCTTGTGTTTTCAGGCAATTCCTATTTCCCTTTTGTCCTCTGTGGAGCTCATTTTGTTTAAGACCCATTTTGATTTTTAATGAATCTTGTTTTTTTTCAAGATTTTGTGTTTTTCTCCTTGTTGGTTTTGACAATGTTGACAGTGGGCATATTTGGAATTTTTGAAGACTTTGTGCTTTGAAACTCTCCAGTTTCATAACAGAACATGTAGAATAATAGAATGTAACCTATGTTTTCTCTAGATACTTACTTGCACATCCTTTAGATATGTATACAGGTTACATTGATTGGTTTGTCTAAACTGGCCAGAATTAAGTTTGCCCTGTAAGGTCTATCTCAGTTAGTTCCTGTCATATACCTAATTCTGCCTGAACAGGCTCTTATCTGTTTGTGATCCCGTCTGAACAGGCTCTTATCTGTTCGTGATCCTGTATTTAAAAAAACACTTTCGGAGACTGAATGAGTTAATGAGAAAGAAACTAAGACTTGTGTGTATTGTATGTTTTTATTTGTGAATACAATGCATAGTATTGCAGTTCCATGTACTATTGCTGTTATTCATGTTGTGTGCCACTGAGACCCAGAAGGATTTTAAAGTCCTTTGCCAAGTCACTTCTTTTGTAAGCACACCTCAGAGTAATCAATGTCTACCAAATAACAAAGTTGGCCGTAGGGCTTACAAATAAAGCTGTGTACAATTACCCAAAGCACCTACTGAATTAGCTGTCTGAAGTATAATAAAAGACTTTTTAGCACATGGCTTTGGGATCTGTTGAGTAACCTTTAGAACCAAGAAGACGGGAGACTTTATTGTTATAATTGACAGCCCAGCATCGGGTCTTTTTTTTTTTTTCTTTTATTTATTGCATAAGCAAAATTGCCTTGTTGCTTTCCCTTTTAGGTATCAGTTTTTATGTTCTTCAGAGGATTGTTGGGATGGGGTGGGGTCATTTGAGGTGTACATGGGGTTTAGCAAAAAAATGGCCTATTACCTTTTGTGTTCCTAGGCATTTTTACCTTTTTTGTGTTCATAGCCCGCAAAAACAGCTCATGGAAAGTTAGTTGAGTAAACCCTTTTATAGCAGATGTCACTGGAGAATAATAGCATTACAGTAACCCCTACAATTTGGAACATCTTCATGACATGGTATTAAAGATTTTGCACGTAGTGATATGTAATGGTGGATTGGTCAAACAACTAATAGATGGTATACATCCAATACCTAATAATAAATCTACATGTACTATATATAAAATCATATTATCCTCTGTCTGTCTTTCATATTTTTTGGCATCATTTGATATTATTTTTCTTTTTGGGTGAAATTTTGTGTGTATAATAAAGTTGAACCAACTTAAAATCCAGGCTACATGGTGTTCCAAATATTTCATTGGGTAGGGTGGTTGTAATGGAGGTGGGGGTCAAGAAATGCATCACTCTAAAATGGCTGAGTCGATAAGTTCATGTAATTTTGTGTACGTACTGTATTACTGTTGATACAACTTGTCATCTAGTAAATTTTAAGGCCTTTCAAAGTTCCATTGGTATATGGGGCTATGATGGTGGTGGTTGGTGCAAAGACAAAATCATGTTACCATGCCAAAAATGTTTATCCGATGGTAATGAATTTAGCATATTGTTTAGATTTGGCCCTACTCATGAGAAAGCCACATTCCAAATTATTAATTCAATGGCAATGACATAGGTGTGAGCGGGGCTTAGGATAGGGGATCACCATAAAAATTGTGCATCACTAGAAAATGGCTATGTCAACAGAGACACCACTTCTTATACTGTATACACATCATGCACGGTGCCTGGGCCCTCAGAAATATTGGAATACAAATTTGACAGTTTTTACTAGCTATTTATTGGAATTACATTTAAAGCACTAATGTATTTAAAATTTAGAAACAATAGTTTTTGACAAAAGTAGTAATTCAGGCAGTCTCAGTTGTATTTTCTCCATCTCTTTTAGCCAGAATGGTCCAGCCCAGTTCTCTTGCACTTGAATTGTAGAGTGGTAACTTCCACACAATTGCTAGCCAACATTTGATGCATTTTCATTTTGCTTCAATTGAAATATCAAAGCCAAATTCTTCTTGAACGAGAGAAGAGAGTGCGAGAGTTGATCATTCACTGATTCTTTTAAAAATAAAAAGTCAGTATATTAACATTAGTCCATTCTTCATGTCTCCCCTTAGCCTTATTTTGCTTAAACTGGAAAGGCTCAGCTCTTTTAACTCTTTGTTTTATGAGTATAATAGCCTGTGCACCAATGTTTTTATGATCTGGTATTTTATAAGGGAATGTTTAGTCAATTTAGCAATAAACGAGTATAGAATCCTTACATCATTTGGGGAGTTTTTTGGTTCTGTTATGTATAAGAAGTATTTGGTACTAAATCTGGCAATTGAGAGTCGAGCGTCATTCATGCATTTTAAAATATACTGCTGTCTACTGATCCCAGACAATTTATTCCCTGACAATTAATTCCACAATAGGTAGGTGATAGCCACCTTTGGCTTGCTGCTCTTTTTAATGTGATAATTTTAGTATTTATGTCCAGTATTTTACAACAAATGTAACATTAAATAAAGGATTCATTATAGTGCTTCATGCTGCTCAATTTAAAACCCTTTACTTTTTAAAAGTTTGACGTAGTTAAACTATATTTTGCCAGTTAATTGGATCTCAGCACTTTTACATGTTTTCATTAATTATTTTGCTAACATTTAAAAGCTTCAGTGAAACATTAAATGGGGGGGAAAAACACTTTTACTGCCAAAATTTGTTCCAGAAATAGTAGGCAATTATAATACCACTTTCTAAGCTTAAAAGTGTTTTAGTTGGTTGCAATTCATACTTGTAAATGTGGTGAGCAAAATGCTTGCCACAAAATGCAGCTTGTTCTTGCCAAAGAGACAAAGACTAAACGAAGCCAGAAACAGTGTTTATTGACATGACTGCGTGTTTTATTTTTATTTATTTAAAGAAGGATTTTTAACACGTGTTTTAACATCATGTGTATATATTTAATTTTGTTTTGAAACAGTCTTCTACCCACAAAATAAATTATATTAATGTTCCCTATATAATATTCCAAAAACCACTACCCATAACCGTAATTTTACTCAAAATGTGTTGCTGAGCAAAAACAAATGGCTTTCAATGTTGAACCTGTCAGGAATTACATTTTTTCAAAAGTACCTTGTGTGTTTGTAGTGGTGCAATGACTGATTTAGGGCAAAAAGATTTCTTTGCAAATAATTCTTGTTACGTGGGTGTTTGCTCTGTTTGTTTGGTGCCTCACTTTTTGTAAGAGAAGGAAAGAAGCAGTTACATGTTCATAGCTTTTAAATTACATTAACTTAGTTGATGACCAATAAGCACTTGCATAAAGTTGTGACTGTTTTAGACCACACAAACAGAAAACACACTTGTTTGTCTGTAGCCACCCATCCAGCAAGATAAAAGAAAGTAAAAAACACACTGAAATAGAAGCTGAACTTGCCAACCTGGACAAAATTAGTATACCCTCAGGCTCTATGAGACACCACTTTAATTGGCTTTCAAACTGTGTGAGCAAAATTTGAAACTCTGCTGAAGAGCAATGGAAGAGTCATAATCTACATTCATATGAAAAAGTTTGGGAACCTCAGCCTACATAATAATTTACTCTACTTTCAACGTAAAAGATAACAGTGGTATGTCTTTCATTTCCTAGGAACATCTGAGTACTGGGGTGTTTTCTGAATATAGATTTTTAGTGAAGCACCATTTAGTTGTATGAAATTAAATCAAATGTGAAAAACTGGCTGTGCAAAAATGTGGGTCCCCTTTTCATTTTGCTAATTTGAATGCATGTAACTACTCAATACTGATTACTTGCAACACCAAATTGGTTGGATTAGCTCATTAAGCCTTGAAATTCATAGACAGGTACGTCCAATCATGAGAAAAGGTATTTAAGGTGGTCAATTGCAAGTTCTGCTTCCCTTTGACTCTCCACTGAAGAGTGACAGCATGGGATCCTCAAAGCAACTCTCAAAAGATCTGAAAACAAAGATTGTTCAGTATGATGGTTTGGGGGAAGGCTACAAAAAGCTATCTCAGAGGTTTAAACTGTCAGTTTCAACTGTAAGGATTGTAATCTGGAAATGGAAGGCCACAGGCACAGCTGCTGTTAAACCCAGGTCTGGGAGGCCAAGAAAAATACAGGAGTGGCATATGCACAGGATTGTGGGAATGATTACAGACAACCCACAGATCACCTCCAAAGACCTGCAAGAACATCTTGCTGCAGATGCTGTATCTGTACATCGTTTAACAATTCAGTGCAATTTACACAAAGAACATCTGTATGGCAGGGTGAAGAGAAAGAAGCCTTTTCTGCAGTCATGCCACAAACAGAGTCACTTGTTGTATGCAAATGCTCAAGATTAATTTTTAAACAAAGTGCTTTGGACTTATGAGACAAAAATTGAGTTATTTGGTCATAACAGAAAGTGATTTTCATGGCGGAAGAAGAACACTGCATTCCAAGAAAAACACCTACTACCAACTGTCAAATCTGGTGGAGGTTCCATCATGCTGTGGAGCTGTGTGGCTAGTTCAGGGACTGGGACCCTTGTTAAAGTCGAGGGTCGGAATACAACCTAATATCAACAAATTCTTCAGGATAATGTTCAAGCATCAGTCACAAAGTTGAAGTTATGCAGGGTTTGGATATTCCAACAAGACAATTGCCCAAAACACAGTTTGAAATCTACAAAGGCATTCATGCAGAGGGAGAAGTACAATGTTCTGGAATGGCCATCACAGTCCCCTGACTTGAATATCATCGAAAATCTGTGGGATGATTTGAAGCAAGCTGTCCATGCTCGGCAGCCATCAAATTGAACTGAACTGAGATTTTGTATGGAAGAATGGTCAAAAATACCTCCATCCAGAATCCAGACACTCATCAAAGCCTATAAGAGGCATCTGGAGGCTGTTATATTTGCAAAAGGAGGCTCAACTAAGTATTGATGTAATATCTCTGTTGGGGTGCCCAAATTTATGCACATGTCTAATTATGTTATGCATATTGCATATTTTCTGTTAATCCAATAAACTTACTGTCACTGCTGAAATACTACTGTTTCCATGAGGAATGTCATATATTAAAAGGAAGTTGCTACTTTGAAAGCTCAGCCAATGATAAACAAAAATCCAAAGAATTAGGAGGGGTTCCCAAACTTTTTCATATGACTGTATCATCCCTTGCAATCCCTAGTCGTATAATCTGACATCTTCAGCAATATCCATTAGCAGCAGTCATTGAAAGTGACGTCCTTTCCAACTAGAAGTCACGTAGTGCAACATTGTCCTAATTGGGCTTATCTCAGAAATAAGTGGCCCTATGTTGAAAGGAGTGTTCTTCAAGGGCTAGTTCTTCATTTGGTAAATTTGAGCTTAAACTTTAGTCATTGTATCTTAAATAAAAATATGTTTTTATAAAAATAACAATATAATGCAATAATGAAATTAAATACAGTTCAAACCCTGGAGTGTGTCAAAAATTCATAGTTACTTGATATTGCAGTAGAAGGAAATTCCTCAGACAAACATATGCATCTTGCACGGCAGAGGTCTGTCTTTTAGGGTACTTGGAAGCAAACTGCTTTTAGTCTCCCTTTTATCAGTCCTCCTGAAGTCACATGACTGGAATGGGATTGGCTCACACTCTGTGCCATTTTACTTATTAGATAGTTCTTGGGCCATCAATTTAATTTTTTAAAAATCTTAATTACTTCAGTGTAGGCACATTCAGGTCTAAAATCTGTCAAAAATAAATTGTGTTAACACTGCTGCCTCACAGTAAGGAGACCAGGGTTTGCTTCCCAGGTCCTCCCTGCGTGGAGTTTGCATGTTCTCCCTTTTTTTGTCTGTGTGGGTTTCCTCCGGGTGCTCTGGTTTCCTCCCACAGTCCAAAGACATGCAGGTTAGGTGCATTGGCAATCCTAAATTGTCCCTAGTGTGTGCTTGATGTGTGGGAATGTGTGTGTCCTGCAGTGGGCTAGCGCCCTGCCCGGGGTTTGTTCCTGCCTTGTGCCCTGTGCTGGCTGGGATTGGCTCCGGACCCTGTGACCCTGTGTTAGGAAATAGCGTGTTGGAGAATGATTGACGCTGTGGATTGTGTAATTTTTTTTTTTTTTATATTTTGAAATGCCAGGAGACTTGATATAATGTTCCCCATTAACCCATTACTTCTCTTTAGCACATATTACTGTAGTTATTTCATACATTTCAGTAATGTGTTTCTCTATTGCCATCTTGATGTTTTTTCATTAAAAGTGCTATACTGTGTTATGTGGATGCTGCATAGCACTGAGCGGCATGATCTTCACCACCTCTTAGGTATGTGAGCTGTACCACTAAATCTAAATTCACATACACAACACCACATTGACCACATGTGCCCATTCTCATCTCATTGAGTGAAGTTTACTTTTTGTCACTGCTCTTTCAACTTGTTTTTTAGTTGATTTTACTGTAATTGAGGAGAACCACAAGGTAAGAATTGTAAAGCACACATATATTCCAAAGCTGTGTCAACATGGCTTATCTTTTTAGTATTGTGTTTTCAAGGGATTAATACTGCTTAAAGTGGTGATCCCATGTTTACTCAAATAACACTAAATCACATAAAAATAGATACAATTAGTTTGCTATAATATTAGTTATCAAAACAACCCCTAATGAGGCATTTTGCATTATTAAACACAGCTTAATAAGGTTGTTTATTATAATTGCAGTACCCTCTGTAATGTTTGGGACAAAGACATGTTTTTTCCTTGATTTACTCCTCTACTCCCCAATTTAAAATAAACAAATCAGACAATTCAGGTATGATTGATGTGCACATTGCAGACTTTAATTTTAAGAGAGTATTTGCATAGATTTTGGTGACCATATAGAAATTACAGCACTTTTTAGACATGGTCCTCCTGGGGTTATCCAGGACTGAATCTGAGCATGCTTGGTCTATACCTATAAATCTTTTATTTGGTGATGAAAAGTGTTATGTGTTATACTTGGTCTACGTCATAAATTCTTTACTTGTTGATGGTGTTATATATTTCCTATTTATTTTATTTTTATAGTGTGTACAGGATTCTCAACTAATCATTTGAATTATGTGATTTTTGAAATGAAAATGAAAATGTACACATTGCATCATCTTTGGGATTCTTAGTTAATCAAGACACAGAACTTCATATTTATCTTTTATAAAATTAAGTGAGCTTTTTATCTCTTATTTGCCCCCTCTTTTACTGTATGTGGTTATAATTAAAGGCTGTAGTTCTTTCATTCTCCTCTCAACCTCATTAGGAGGTGTTAACCTCTTTCAGGTTCTGTTGTCTTCATTCACTTTCAGGAAGGAGGAGACAACACATGTACACACACAGGGCAATTCATTTATGCCAGTCCTGTTTAAAGTCAACAGTCAACCTAATCTGCAGGGTGTTAGGATATGAGGGTTAACCGGAATACCTGAAGGCACTTCAAACAGTCATATGGAGGATGTATAAAGTTCACACAACTATGAATTCAGCTGAGGACCCTGGAGTAACAGTGTGCTACTCTTGTGCCACTATGCTGTCCTACACGTAATTAATGTTAACATAATATAGGTAGTATTACAGGTAATATATCATTTTTGAATTTAACGTCATGTGACCATTCTGCATTATTGTCATTGCTACAGCTGTTATGGATTTTGCTATAGTTGTGCTGTCTGGCTGCTTTATTTTTCCTTTTTCGTTCCATTTTGTTAACTCTTAGAGTAGGAGTATGCATGAGAATGTGCCTTATAGAACTGCATAGAGCTGGCTCTTCCACTGAGATCTCCAAGGCATTTTCTGTAAGGAAAGTGTTAATTTTTTGCATTATCTTAGTAAATACATAAAATATATAAAGAGTTAAATAAAACAAACAAACAAACAAGTAAATGATTTTCACAGTATCCACATGGGACAAGCAGTCATTTGAAAGCCTAATGTTGCTATTTAGAAGGATATGAAAGTCTGAAATGAATTGGGGTATAAAAATTAAGAGAAGTCAATATTTATTTAAAAATGCATTGTCTAAAAAGTTTAAATTTTTATTGCATTGTCTAAAAAAAGTATAATGTGTATAGTTTCTTCAATGTCCAGTAGCAAGGCACTTTACAGCAACAGTAAAATAGAAGCTGCATGCTTATTTGTCTAGCACAATGACTCAGTTTGCAGTTTGTTAGCCAAGGATGCGATTGAAGTGTCGTTCCTAAATCAAGCCCAGTTCTTCAGCAGCAGTTCCTTTTTGAAAACATTAAAATCTTATTTTTTCTTTTAACTTTGTAGACCAGTATGTAATAATAATCTATGAAGCATTGTCCTTACTTAATGATTTTTGAACAATATGCAGTCTGTGAATAGTCACATTTTGAAAGACTGAATGGCATTCTTTTGTTAGATATTTCTGCTATGTTATGTATGTATTAAAAACAGATTGTTCCTAACTTTGATTTATTTTCCTTCACCAGCACTAAAGGCATAAATGTTAGACTTAAAACTAGATTTGATGCATAGAAATTTGTGGGCACATAGTGTTAACCTCCAAGTGAACCTTGGAAACAATTGCTGAGCATTCCTTACAAACATCTAATTTTATGCTTGCACTGCCACTGAATGAGCTGAGCCAGTTACCTCCCTTATAAGCACCATACTGCCCAAGCAGGGTGATAATTGCACATGACCTTCCATGGAACAGAAGTGACTTCACTTGTATTTATAGAACAGCATGGGAGATAACCAACATGTTAAAAGCACTACATAGTCTGTAACTTCCAGATCTTTGACTTTTATCTTATCCTTCTAAATTTAATAAAGACGCTCTTAAAAACTTCTTACAGGGATGCCTTCAGGCATACTATAATGAATGTAAAATTTGTGTTTAGTTAGTGTTTTGCTTTAAAATGTGTCTTTTTAACAGAAAAACATGGTTATCAATAATAAAATGTTCCAATATTTATGAATAAATTAACATTAATGAACTAAAAAAAGAAATTCTTTGGATATTGCAACATTTTTCCATTCTTAGCAGTATTTTACAAATTAAAAATAACATTCCTCAGCAAATATACTAATGGTTTCTTCACATAATCCAGAAATAATATCAGCAAGAATAGTGTATATTTCATGATATTGAATATTTGAAAATGAAAAATAATGCTTTCAATACATTATGGATGTAAAACTAGCTCTGTACTATTTGAATGGTTTACAACAGTATTTTAAGGAAAACACTGATTCATCAAACTATCATCTGCTATTGCCTGTTTGGGTATTACATGATGACAGAACATATTTTTATAAAGCATACAATAATACAATAAATACAACAATACAACAATAAATGATGAAATCCATAAAATTATGTAACTTAAAATTTAAAATACAAATAATTCATGAGAAATACAGACAAATGATAAATAAATTCAACCTTCCATTTTCTAACTGGAATTTCCTAACTGAGGCTACAGCTGGCGCAAGTCTTAGCAGAATTTGGTATAATGCAGAAACCAACTTTGGTGGGATGCCAGTCCATAGTCAGGCACTCTCACAGAATACACACCTACAATTAAGTCATGCAAGTGAATTTATTATGTTTGATTAATGAAACATATATATATATATATATATATATATATATACCAGTAACGGCGCACTGTACAATAACATACAGTGAATACGCTTGACTTGAGCATTCATAATTTTCATACTCTTTCTCTGTACATTTAGCATTCATCTGCTCAGAGGTTGATGTGCTTGCTGCTTCATGAGCAGGTCTTCTTTTATCCACCCTAGCGGCCCGCTTCTTCTCTTCTTTAGTCTGTATCTTTTTGTGTTAAAACTGATTAAGTTAGTGTTTGTGTTGCAATGACTTACTATGTTTTTCTTAATTTTTCACTTAAGCTGCCACTTAAATCATTCTTGAGGTAGATTGAAGACTTAAGATAAGAAGCGGTAGGGGAAGTGACGGCGAAGGTGGTAGGGATGAGAACTGCTCCCGTACACATGCACTGCAAAGCCACCCTGCTCGCTGCTGCTGAGAGTTGATTCTACAATAAAATACATTACAAATAAAAAGAGGAACAACCTTGGAGGTCAATTATCACCCCAAAAATGGATAGTAGACGTCACTTAGTATGTGTGTACCAAATCTCAAGTTAATAGGTCAAACGGTAGTGAGCTACAGGTGATTTAAAATCCTGGACAGACAAATGGACAGCCATGTTAGCGTATTATGTATAAAGATCTATATATATAATTCACTTAGGCAAGATGCCCATTGAAAGGCAAGACACCCATGGAAAGCACGGCGGAAGGGGCGTGGATTCACTAAGCCGCCGACAAGTAAGACACCTATGGCGCACGCAGGGAGGAGCCACAACCACTAACTCCAAGACCATTGAATACGACGAAAACTTGCAGAGCCACGGCCACCAACTCGGGCGCGATGACACAGAAAGAACGGCGTCATTTATATTCGTCTGTCGTAGAGGCCTCATGTACACTGTTCATAGAGGCATGTTTCTTGTGGAGGTAAGTCGCCATATGCAGCGTGTAAAACAGTTTGCAAGGGGTATCCCATGGGATCCTTAAAACAATCCTTTACAACTGAGGTTAAAACACAATGAAGAAAGCAGTCTTTAAAAACCGAGTTTTCGGTTACGACGCACGATCGCGTGTACCATAGCAAACGGTTTTACATGCTACATACAGCAATTCGCATCCGCGACAAACATGCGTCTTCTTCACTCACGGACAATTATATGTTGCTCTCTCCAGAGTTCCATCTTTTCATTCACTTTCTGTTGTTTCCTCAAACCCTCCCTTTTTATACAACTGTGTCTTTCCAGAAGTGTTTAGCATTCAATAAATAATTATGCATGAGATTGAGCGTGTGTCCACCCGGCGCAGAGAGGCATGGGTAAGCCGTTGAACCCCATTTGGGCTGCAAACCGTGGAATTCCCACTAAGTGCGACTCATACGCTCCCACTGGTTGCGTCCCTACCCTTGGTGCACACCCCCCTCCCATCTCGCTACTACCGTGGTCGGGTGTCTTGGTGGATTATATTTAGAAAAGCAGCCAACGACTCAAGTGACGAGTTGGAGGTGGGCGCATGAGCGGGCAGTACATACTGAACGAGAATTCAGCAGACTAGCATGACGGAGGGAACTGAATGGACGTCCTTCTCCTCTCCTCCCGTTCCACACTGCGCGCCGTGCACCCCCATCCCTCCATCTGGCAAGAGAAGGCGCGATTGCGGTCCGCCAGTTTTCAGTCACGGACGATTGTATGTTGGTTCGTTTCGTGCATTGTTACAATGTTGCTTTTCTTGCTGATTTATTACATTACTGATTTTTCAAATGTTAATTTTCTCCCTGTGCTTAAAAATCATTAAAAAACCGGCCTGATTATGCAGCGTATGGTACGCCGCAGGTTGGCTAGTACACTATAAAGCGATAAGAGGGGGTTCTTGAAGAAAATATCTATTATTAAAAATAAATAAGAGGAGGATGAACACGGTAGATAAATTAAATCTACAAAACAAAATGGAAACACAACCCTGTGCCTTTATAGATCTTGTTCCCCTTGCTCATTTCTACATTGCTTCTGTGCTCTGCTCACAACGTGTATATCCAGACCTCTTGTACTGTGTATACTGCAAACACAGCTCAGAGGTTTAGTGA
Source organism: Polypterus senegalus (assembly GCF_016835505.1). NCBI lineage: Eukaryota > Metazoa > Chordata > Cladistia > Polypteriformes > Polypteridae > Polypterus > Polypterus senegalus. The sequence goes on from NC_053157.1 coordinate 87,916,829, forward strand.
TCAGCAAAATAGGTGCAGTAGTAAAGTAAAACAATTAATATGAAAAATGAGTGAAAGACAAAGCAAAATGAAAAGAGAGAAAGCTAAGTCAAAGACAGCGAAAGTTCAAAAGCCAGAGAAACTTGAAGTTTGCAAGGGTTTTTAGAAGTTGTTGTTTCAGTTGGTTATTCATACTCACTGACAGAAACCAGTGTCTATGGTGACCTTTTATACAATCGTGTTAGTGACGTCACCTGTACCGAGTTACTGAGAGTATCTATTGCTACAGGTAAGCATAAAACAAAATGCCACAGAAAAAGGTATAAAGAAATTTGTAAAATCACAAATACATGTACACAAATAAACCACCTTTCCAAGTGTGATTATTATATGTTAGTACACAAGATGGATATCTCTATATTATAATTTAAAAAAATCTTGGGTCGATATGTGATCTTCTCAAAAGACACCTTAACGTCCCGCGAGAGACACTTTGACGTCCTGCGAGACAAGGCAGTGAGAGAAAAGGACAGCTGCTGTGCAGGCTTTTAAATGATTGACGCGCAGCACGACAAGCACAACACGCAGCGCGACAGCAGCAGCAGAAAGCCAGCAGCTGATCTATCTGCGCCTCCTTAGTGTGCATTCAGCACGCCACCCACCCCACCCCCCTTTCACAACGCGAGCGGCAGAGACGCGGGTGAGCAAAGCGAGCAGGGGGTAAAGCCCCCGAGTAAATGATAAAAAGAAATGACAAAGGAAAGCAAAATAAGCACATAACTTTTCTTCCCACCTGTGAGTCATTGCTCCAGTTCATATTCTGGCTCTAAGCTCAAAGGACATCTTGCTTGAAGTAATTTTAAACTATTTCCAAGGTTTCTTCCACTAATCCTTAGAACCACTTCTTTCCTTCCTTCCTTCTTTCTTGGGAAGCCCTGAATGGTTTGCTGGCACCAGTGGGGAAAGATTTAGTAAAGGGACAATGACAACTATATACTAGATGGCTCTCAAACATTTTGAAAAAAAGGCTGTCAATCTTGTTGTGTGGAATTGAATCCAATAATCCATTTAGAATACTTTTTAATATAATAGAAAACTAAAGCTTGCAGATAAGTGCCTGCAAAGCCATGGAAGAAAAGGCAAATCCGCCAAGTTAGTCAACCACCAAGCCTACATGGTATCTGTTATGGCATGTGGTGTACACTTTGTACATTTTATATGTATGAAAAAATCAAATGCTGTCTTAGGTCCAATGCTGTACTTCATCCTTCTAATAAATGTATAAGTTTTTATCTTTTTATTGTTTCATTATTTACACTAGTTTAAATAAGTCGCTTTAGGAGAAGCTGACGGGGCTTCTGGTCTTAATTGGCTTATCCAGAAGTTTCTACTTTCTATCAGCTTATAAGATGATCTCATCATGTACACAATTGTTTTGAAATGTTGTAAATTTGTTTTTTATAGCCGACTATGATGCACAATTTATTTTAATATATATAAGCAGGTCTTACACTGGGAATAAAATGGCTATAAAACTGATTTTGACATTACACAGCTAATTGGCACAAAAACATTTTCTAAAAAAAATCTTCCCTTTTTCTACTCTTGCAAGATAATGTGCTAGTGTATGTCACTGGTACTTTCTATCAGCAGTATTATTATGTTGATACGTAGACTAAACCATTGCCAATATACAAGTAGTATAATGTCACAGTAATTTTTCCTGTTGTCCCATTTAAAATCAGAGATGAGGAGTAGCATATTATGTATGTTTCAGCCTCAATATATTAACCAGTGTCACCTCTACTCTTCCTAAATCTGTTATCCATCTTTTGCTTTTATAAAAATTGATTATTAAACAGTTTACATTTGGCATCAATTACATACTTAGTTGTCTTTAGTATTGGTGAAATGTAGATTACCAAGGAGGTATTTGTGTGGCATATTTGGTTTAATAAAAAGAGGCTGTGAAATTTGAATTGTCTTTGATAGGTGTAGTTAAGGAACATATGTTGCAGGTCTTACATTCCTCCTTAATGGCCTGTCAGCTTTGCTTTAAGTGGGTCCTTGTTAACCTTGTTAATATGCATCAATAATTTCACAATGAAAAAAGAATTCCAGGTTTAAGTACTCTGACACACACAGTCCTTGACTTGTCAGATGTGACAGATGCAGTATGGAATTTCACATTCCTTCCACATATTCCGCCCAGGTTTGAGAATCCGCCACAAGAACTGCCCTTAACATTTAGTGGATATGGTTGGCATGAAAATGTTTAAATCAACCCAGGCACAGACTGTCTGACATAGCTGAGATAAAAGGAATTATGTGAAGCCACAGGAAGCTTTTCCATCGATATGCAGAGCAATCTAAAAGAAATGTGCTAATTGACTTTAAAAGATGAGAAGAGCATGACCGAGTCAGGAAGCATAACATAGCATGGGCTGAGAGAAAAGCACTGGACTAAAACTCTAAACTTATTCTCTGCATGCGACTCTGACAAAGTTCCTTAATAAATTAATGGTCGAAACCTATAACCTCATTCATAGTAAGTTCTGTTATATTCCATATGTGCTGTCAGTCATGAATATGTGTTCACACCATATGTGAAGACGGGCTGATGAGGCCAACGCTCCATTAAAGAAGATGTCATGCACTTAATTGAGCATTTGATGAAGTGTGGCACCTTACATTAATATCCCTTTCAGGTATTTTCCAACAGTAATTTGTTCACAGAATTTGTTGACTTTGCATATTACTGCTTACATTCGGAAATATTACCATTAAAAATACAGTCCAAGTATTTGCTGTCCTTTAAGATGTTTTAATTGGGAGCTCCTAAAGGACAGTGAGGACAGGCCATGTCTAGAATTCCATTGCAGTCTTTATGACTTTCGTGTTTAGTATGATTTCTGTTAATAGGTAAATAAACTTCAGTAAAATTGTATTTGATTTTGTAGTTACTGTATATATCTTGTTGTGTAATAATATTTGCTACCTTTTTCTTTTGCGAACTTTATGGAAACTTTTAACTCCAAGGAATAGTTTTCACTTTTATAGCCATTAAACAATATTCTGTTTATCTATACTCAGTTCTATCTAATGTTGGTAAGGCAGCCAATAAATTAATGTATAAATGAAAACTTCCAACATCACCTATCTTCTGTAAATCACTTATGGGCAGTCACAGCCTATCCAGGTACCAGTTTTACTCTTTTTCGCTTTGCTAACTTAATATTGATCTGGAGGTTACTCTGCAAAACCCTCATCCTAAAATTTCTTTAGTTCTGTGTCCACAGTGGCTTATTTCTTATCCAGAAGTAAATCTTTGACCTTCAATTTGCAAATTAAATAAAATAGGTTTGAGATTTAATTTTGAAGGAGTGTTAAAATCACAAGGTGAGCACAGAGTGGCACATATAGCACATCCATCCTCACAGTGCTGACATATTCTTCTTGCTTCTCTCAGGGTCATTATGAACATGAAAATTCTAGTGGCTCAATACCAGAATCTTCCTGTATCTGTTCAGATGTTTCTAACATAAATATTAACTTACTTATCTAATAATAGTTGTCATTCATTTGCTAATGACTAGTGAAAAATGCAAGTTCACATATCTTTCCCATCACAAAATCAGTCAAACAATGGGATGCTGGCACTTGGTTTGTTTGTTGTGGCGTCAGGTAATTTAGGTGAAAAAGGGTATGCCACAATAAAATTAATACAATATGCAAATGACAAATTATACACAACTTGAACTGCACAGTGAACATCTAGCTGCAGTATTAATTACATAATATCCAGAAATTTGCTTTTCTCTATAAGGCCAGCAAACAATTAAACAAAAATTATTTTCAACATACATATCAGTTCTGTGCTTCTTTGAAACAGGAGGATCAGACTGTTTGCTTGTTTTCCGTGAAGTGGAAGGAGGACACATAGGCTTCCTTGGTCGCTTTTTTTAATTTGTCAAAATCCTCCTCAGTAGTTGGGGAAAATCTTCAGAACAATGCATATTTCATATTTCTTTCATATTTTTTTTTGAAAATGGCACTGGAGTTTTCATACCTATTTACTGGTGTGTGCTTCCATGAGCTTAACTGGGTAAACTTCATCCAGATATACAAACAATAAATTAAAAAACAACAATAACAACAGCAAGAACAGGTAGTCCTCATTTTAATATGGAAGACTTTCTAGCCTCATCATTAAACTGGACATGCGCACACATACCCAAGGGCAATGAAGAAACTGCAGGATTAATCAGTCCAGCCCGTCAACTGGAAACACTCTCGCAACAGCCGGCATTAGGATAATTTCAATCTCAATGTGTGATGATTTGTTGTTGCTAGTTAACCTAACCTGAACTTCTTTAAGATATGTGAGGACAACTGCATTACAAAAAGAAAAAACTTACAGTGGCATGAAGAAATTATGGTTAGGGTTAGGGTAAGCCAGTAATATAGCAAATCTAACCACGGTGTCACTGTGTTGCACATTTTTTAGCAGACATTTTAAAAAATGAAGAATATGCATAGCTATTTTAACAAAAATATGATGCACATGATTTTATGTAGATTTACTCTCTCTATATAAGATCCTAAGCCTAAAAGTGCAACGATTTTGTGCAACGATTTTATGTGATGTTTTTATGTTACATTTTTTGTCATTCTTTAAATCAGGCTTATTTTAAAACATACATACTGTATACTTTGTATGTTTGGTATCATTCTTTTCAGCATTTATCAAACTTTAATGTGACATTGTTAGATTTTCAGATTCTTATTCTGTTTTTAAATTATAAACTAAAATATCAAGAAAATCATGGTTTTTAGTGGCCTACCAGGGCCTACCAATCTGCAAGTGGGGTGGCCTACCATAGGCAACAGGGGGGCTTGGCCCCCTAGTGTATGTGTGTATGTATGTATATATATAATCTCTGTATTGTAAAAAAAAAAAATCCTAGAGAGAAACACAAGGGCATCGAGACGTGATCTTCACGTTAAGATTATGGAAGACATTTAAAAGAAACTGCGAGATGAAAGAGATTGGCCACGGAGCGTCTCGCGGGGACCTTAAACATGAGACTTTGTGCCAAGAGATTGACTAAGGACCGTCTTGCGATGACGTGGAACATGTGATTCTTGCAAGACATGCCCTACTTACAATCAGTATCTAATAAGCCAAGATTCAGCAAAACATTCAGTCATCTAAAGGATTTGAGCACACACAGATCCAGGGCTCTCAGCGCATATAAAGCGTATAAGGAAAGCACGTTATAAATGAAATGTCGACAATAAGCGAAGAAGAAAGCGGTGTGGAGAAAAGAGACTCAAAAGCGTTGGAGAGAAAAAAGAGAAAAAATGAAAAAGAATAATCTAGGTGCAAATTCAGAAAATAAGGAAAGTAATTATCATCCTAGAACAAGTGGAATTAAAAAAAAAAGCACGTCCAATCCGGGTCAGAATTAAAAGACAGAGTAAAAGACAAAGTAGAACTTCATAAAGACGTTCACAAACATTGGTGCTATACACATTCAGAGCAGGTCGGACATTATGAAAGCAGTGGAATTCAAAAGGCTCAAAAAAAAAAAAAGACGTGATACACATGTGGAGGAAGTTAAAGAACATGAAAGTAGGAAAATTAGAAAAAAATTAGAGAGATTTATAAAAGAAAATAAAGATCGTAGTAGCACAAACAAACAAACTGCCTCATTTAACAATGTACCTGTCTAACTTTCGTTTTGTACAATAATCATTGCACTATTGCACCTTAACACTTAATTCTACTTTATTCACATAATTTAACTTATTTATTATGTTCTATTATACTGTTATCTTTAAATCTATGACTTTTTGTTAATCTAACTGATATTCTTCTAACTTTGCACAGTTTTTGATAAGCGGATCAGGATGCATTTTACTGCGTGTTGTCCTGTATAACTATGCATGTGACAAAGAATCTTGAGAATTTCAAAAATGGAGTTTAACGCATTTATTGGTTACTTTGTAAAAAAAATTAACTTCTGATGATGAAGATCGTTTTGTCTGTGCTGAAATTCCAAACAGAAAAGCCTATCCTGAATTATGGTACAAAGTCATTAAACACATGTCTCACTGACCTCATTAAAAAGATTCAGCATATTCGGACTCTCAATATTCCAAATATTGTTTTTACAGAAGTTCTGAAATAAAAGTGGAACTAATGAAATAGCAACAATTCAAAGAAAACCAAACATGCGGGTTGGCGAGTGAAGCGAATATGTGTATATGTATGTGTGTTTATACACTGTATATATGACGCACTTCCGGGTTATATATATATATATATATATATATATATATATATATATATGTATATGTATATATGTATATGTATATGTATATATGTATATGTATATATGTATATGTATGTATATATATATATGTATATATATGTGTATATATATATATATGTATTGTGACAGATAGAGGCTGTATCGCTCCCTTGAACCCTTGTCCACGACTCCAGACACCAGGAAAAATTCCAAAGGTTGATTTTATTTAAATGCAACAGTGCACAAAGCACCCTCTCCTCCACTATTCTCATACAAATAATCACAATAATACAATAACTCTCCACCACTCCCAGACGCGTTGCCACCCTTCCACCCAGCTCACCTCGCTGTCTGGGAGCTGCCACAGTCCTTTTATATTCCCAGACCCGGAAGTGTTCCCAATCCCCAGTCCATGTGATTCTTTATCACTTCCAGGTCAGGTACAAGTTCTTTTCCTCACCCCGGAAGTACGCCACTTCTGTCGTCGCTCCTCCTCTGACGCACTTCCGGGTTATAGGGCACGTATAACTCTTCGGGCCTCCCTGCAGCTCCCTCTTGCGGCCCCTGTGGTATCCAGCAGGTATGTGTATAAAAACTACATTGTCCATGACTCCCTGCTGGTCTTTGGGGCACCTCCATACTACAGGGAGGGCTCTATCTGGCGGCCTGGGGGTATTGGCCGGGATGACAAGCCGGCCAAAGACCACAATATATATAATATATAATATGTATGTACTGTATAGCCACCATATTTACTCTTCAGGTGTTGCTAGTGTCACACACGCGGGAGGCAGCTAAAGGGCTTGAGTAAGAACAGTTCCGAGACATACCAGGATGTGGCAGAGTGCACTGACTCTTTTTCTCCCTTTCCTGTAGACCATTCACGGGAGATTCCACCTGGCTCTCTTGACGTCACTTCTGGGACCGAGCCCATGGAAGGAGACCTTGCCGGCTCTGGACCCTCTGATGCCACGTCCAGGCTCAAACCAATGGCTGTAGACCTTAGTGAGCCCGACCCCTATGATCTCACTTCCTTTCTTCCCCTTTAAAAGCCTGTACCTTTTCCCTATTCCCTCAGTTCTGTTCTGGACTCGGTTTTGTGCACATCAGTGCTGTACTCATTTTTACGACTTTGCAGCCAGGAAAACAATTATACGGGTGGCTGCCCCAAACCTTTTCATGACTCTGTGTCAAGTTTCTGACACTAGACATTACATCATACCAAGGGCAGGTACAGAGTTTTGTCATACTTGGAAATACTTGTCTTGTATATGACTATTTATACTGCTTTTATTTATCTGTTAAGTTTGCAGAAGCCTTGGCCCATCATTTTTTGGAATACACTACCTTATTCAGGTATAAAATTTCAGTGTGAAGGGGGCCTATACTGTATACTCTATAACAGCATTTAACATAAAATATGAATTAATTTTAATGCATCAGTTGACTTAACAGCAAGGGCAATATGGAAGTGTGGTGGCTAGTACTGATTTATCATTGCTCTAGTGTAGGCCTGGTTACTGTCTGTGTGGAGTCTACAAGTATAATGCCATAAGAATCTAGAAATAAGCACTAAGATTAATAGTCAACGAATCCCTTTCTTGAATAGAAATGATCCCTTTTACAGACATTTGAAGAAAAGCCGCAGTTTCTTTTCTTGTTAATTTTAACTCAAATAATTAAAGTCAGCCTCATTCTCAGGTAGAACTGGTTAAAAAAGTGTACAATGTGGGAAGTTTTGATAGCACTAACAGAAATGGGATCATATTGTTGATGTGCATTCAGATTCATCTGACTTTGAACAGATGATTTAACACACAAGAACTGGGTGCTAAAACCAATGTAACAGTGAGCATAGATAATATGCATCCATTGTGTAAACTCCTGTAATTCATTTATATGAACACAAGGAATTTAAGGACTTGTTATCAGATAAGACTTTTGCATAGTGACTTATTTTTTGTTAATAAATAATGATGATGTAAAATCTCTTATGTTCACCAGAGCATTTTATGACTTGAAGGGGAAAGGAGGCATGACTATATGTGTATCACCACAGAATTAAGAGGGTGCATTTACTTTTTCACATGCCTTCAAAAAGTATTTTAAACCACAGACTTTGGACTTTTTACAGTTTTCCAATATGGAAATCTCAATATATATTTAATCAGCATTTTCAGCTTTGATTCACATAAACATTCCATAATATCAAACTAAAAACAGAATTCCATGAATACTTCTAAATTCATCAAAACAATGCATTATTTTGACTAGTCTTATAAAGCCAGGACACAATTTTAACTGTATGTAGCTATTTCCTTTATATTTGTAGACAGCTGTTTTCTCATAAAATGTTATGTTGCTTTATTGTGCCATTATGCCAGAGGTATGAAGGAAAACTCTCCTGACTGTCAAATTTGCAACATCAATAATGTAGGCTTCCTGATCTGATTAATTTTTTCCTAACATACTGTAAATAAAATAAAAAGATAGACTACAGCCACTGTCTGCCCACAAACATTAAATGTCTTTTCGTATTATTCCTAATAAGTACATCATGTCCAGGGCGCAAGAGTTATCTGTCTATTTTGACAAGTGAGGTATGCTGCACTACACATCCTGTAATAAAAATCGTTTTGACCTAAATGCCACATGCATTGTCCTTCTGAAATATGAGGTTAGACTTTTCTGCTGCTACTAAAGCTGTGGAGCTGTCCTGGAGCTACTGCTGCCTGCCACCCAGCATTGAATAACATTAATTTTAATAAAATGGAAATATTTTTTCACTGATAAAATAAACTGATAATACATTCTCCCACTGTCTCTCACTTTAACACTTAGCTTTGGCTGTTTTCTTTTCTGGGGTGTATGGTGGCATAGCAGTCACTGTTGCTGCCTCAAGCATCCCTATCCATGTTTTGAATGTTGCATCAGCCATTGTTTATGAGTATTTTGCATGTTCTCTCTTTGTCTGTCTAGGTTTTTCTCCCAGACCCCCAAGTGACTTGCTGGTTAGATCTAGTGATTGGTCCATTTTGGGGGACTGTGAAAGCATGGGTCCCTGGAATTGACTGGTGCCCAATCCAGGGCTTTTTGCTGCCTTGAGCCAAACATTGTTGGAATAGGTTGTTGCTTCCCACAGCCCTGAATTGGCCTAAGTAGGTTTGACAATATTAGTTGTTTTTTTTCCCTTTTCAGACTAATCTCAATGAAACCAGACGTGTAATATATATGTCAGGAGACAACCATGAGTAAATTTTGATTAAAACTGGGTGGGTGGAAGTGGACAGCAAACTGAGTGTCACATTTGGAAACCAATCTGACTCCACATGAAGGCGGCACTCAATGTAGGGCCAGTGATTTGGAACTGCAGAAATCAGAGGTGCTCTTGTTAACCTAGTCCGACAGAGAGCAAGCTTCTGATTATGATGAATCGTCTAACAGTAAAAAAAGTCTCGTAAAAAACTCTATTTGTCATATAAATATGTGTTGCGTGTATGGAGAGCACATTTAAAAATAAACATAACCCGCTGCAAGGGAAAAACTTTCTGTAACATCAGATTATATAATGGAAGTCAATGTCATCAATTAACACATGGTGAATGTGAATGATATGTTATCGCAGGTGCTGTGTTTGTTCTGAGTTGTTCAGCGTTGCAGCAGTAAGGCGGGGGTCGATGCAGGCTTGAAAGAATTTGCAGTTATATTCATGAATATATGAACTGCAAAATATGCGTTTGAAGTAAACGGTGTGTCACACTCAATCAAAAGGACTGCCATTAAGAGTGCTGATAACGAAGGGCCACAGAAGATGCAGATTTCAGTACAGACAGATAGACAGATACTTTATTAATCCCCAAGGGGAAATTCACATACTCCAGCAGCAGCATACTGATAAAAACAATGTTAATTAAAGAGCAATAAAAGCGCAGTGCAAGTTAAAAAAATGGAAGGTGGAGAGTGTGAGGTAGGTATAACAGTCAATAACATTGTATAATGTTAACGTTTACCCCCCCAGATGTAATTGAAGAGTCGCATAGTGTGGGGGAGGAATGATCTCCTCAGTCTGTCAGTGGGGCAGGACAGTGACAGCAATCTGTCACTGAAGCTGCTCCTCTGTCTGGAGATGATACTGTTTAGTGGATGCAGTGGATTCTCCATGATTGACAGGAGCCTGCTCAGTGCTCATCGCTCTGCCACAGATTTCAAACTATCCAGCACCGTGCCTACAATAGAGCTTGCCTTCCTCATCAGTTTGTCCAGGCATGAGGCGTCCCTCTTCTTTATGCTGCCTCCCCAGCACACCACCATGTAGAAGAGGCGCCACAACCGTCTGATAGAAAATCTGCAGCATCTTATTGCAGATGTTGCAGGACACCAGCCTTCTAAGGAAGTATAGTTGGCTCTGTCCTTTCTTGCACAGAGCATCAGTATTGGCAGTGCAGTCCAATTTATCATCCAGCTGGTCTGTACCCTTTGCACACAGTCACCTCTGATAATCACGGGGGTTCATGAGGGGCCTGGGCCTCCTAAAATTCACCACCAGCTCCTTGGTTTTGCTGGTGTTCAGTTGTAGGAGATTTGAGTCACACCATTTAACAAAGTCCTTGATTAGGTTCCTATACTCCTCCTCCTGCCCACGATAGTGGTGTCATCAGTGAACTTTTGCATGTGGCAGGACTCCGAGTTGTATTGGAAGTCCGATGTATATAGGCTGAACAGGACTGGAGAAAGCACAGTCCCCCGCAGCGATCCTGTGCTGCTGACCACAATGTCAGACCTGCAGTTCCCGAGACGCACATATTGAGGTCTGTCTGTAGGAGAGTTCACGATCCATGCCACCAGGTATGAATCTACTCCCATCTCTGTCCGCTTGTCCCTAAGGAGCAGAGGTTGGATGGGGTTGTCGGCGCTAGATAAGTCCAGAAACATAATTCTTACAGTACCACTGTCTCTGTCCAAGTGGGAGAGGGACTGGTGTAGCATATAGATGATGGCAACCTGCACTCCCACCTTCTCCTGGTATACTGAAAACATGGAATCAGTAAATCTGCCCAACAGCACCAGTAGATGTACAGATGAGGCTGCACAACATCCACATTCTGACAGCACATCTAAATGAATAGCTAAAGAAATGTAACATTACTGTCTAATTGGAGATACAAACGTGCCATGACAAAGTAGCCGCAGCATTTTAACATGTTGGATAGCCATATCTAAACTCTATTTACTGTTGTTGTATCATATAGTGAAGCAATAGTTGACATTGACGCTTCTCAGATATGTGGGACCTAGTAGCTATGGCGGTCTACATTGTTGTCTGTCTGTCTGTTTCCACTGTCAGAGTGCTCATTATAACAAACATATTAATTATTAAGTTTCAGTTAGCTTGTAGCTCCTGAATGGATAACAACAATTTTAGTATTTTATTTTATTTTAGGAATTGAGGGTGGGTGTTTTAGGAAGAAGCCCTGTGGGTGTGGTCTTTTCAGCGCAGGATTTCGACACTATTCACTACACACATTCTAACGAGTGGCCCCCAGACATGTATTCTTATTTGAGAATCACACCTGGCCCCACAAGACTATTTTAGAGTGGATATTCAGGGCTACATTGATGTTAATAACTTCATCAGTTGAACTATGACAATAAAATCTACCATGTAAAAAAATATGCCTCATGCATTGATTGTGCCTGCTACTGAACTCATTTTTAACTATACAAAAATGCAAAGCTATCATCAGAAAACCTTTATTTAATGATACTTGGGAAGTATGAAAAAGATATCAAAACATAGTTTGTGCTAAATATGATATGCCATCTACCAGCTGGAATGGGCATGACAGTCTTATGCATTTTATACCCTCCTGCGCCATTCAGTCTAAAATAAACAAACCTTGAAGTGATAAAATTTAACTTTATATAACAAGCTACAAAAGATATTAAACAAACAGAAATCCTTACTTAAGCTGTTCAGAATGCTTCCCCTCAAGTCTTTCTTCTCCTGTGCTCTTTCACTCTGTTGTCACGATCCCTCACTGAATTTACTCCTGGATTCATGCTGTTCAAGAATGATGTTTATATACATCAAACTATACTATTTTTTTTTTAGGAATTCAAAACACTACAAGTGTCACCTGCCTGATTCAGTACTGGACAGAATTTTATTTTTTTGTTAAATGGTAATTTCAGTTGTTCTTGTTTATCTTTTTCAGTGGTCATCTCATTAATGAATGTGTGCAGCCTTTCCATGGTCATCTTTTACCCCCCCACCTTGTGCTCTCTGATAGCATGTTTGATAGCCAGTGCTGTCTCGATAAATAAGATTTTGTCACTAGACAATTTGTCAGGACTTTAGCAGTTGTGGAAAGAAAGGCTGTCATGTTGCTTACAGTTCTTTACCAGACCATTGTTTTTTATGTCATTATTTCTTGTCAGCCAAGTTGCGATCCTGCATTGCGACTCGCCATGTGAAGGACCCAAATCCCAATAACATGGTGGAGGAAGCCCACACCTGTGGTGTGGTTGTGTATGACTTTCTTTTGCACTCGGGAGTGTTTGATTGTAATGAAAACAATCTGTGCAGTGTGCGTCACTATCAGCAGAGCTTGCTGCGGTTCTTTTCCTATCAGCAATGCCGCGTGCCCATGTCGCTGTTCTCTTCCAGTCAGGGTAGTTTGCCGCTGTACCTTTCCTGTCAGCCATGGCATGCAGCCACATCGCCACTTCTTGTGAAAGAAGCCCAAAACCCAATTTTGTGGCCCACACCTCCAATTCATGGGTTGTATTATGTATATCACAGCATAGGCTCTCAATTAAGATCAAGGTACAAGGCCCAGTGATTTATGTGATTTTTGCATGACGGTCAGACAACCCTTAGCATCATAGATAGATAGATGGATAGATAGATAGTTTTGATTAAAATGTTCCCTCAATTCACTTAATTCCTGCTTACATTTTAATTCAGACATTCCCTTGATTTAGTTATGCCTGCGCTCGTCACAGCCCTACTGCACTTGTACTAAAATATGGCAAAAGCAAAAGACCTGTCAATTTACCCATGAGAAAGCTAATTCAATACTGGCTCATATGGAATCTATGTCTGTTGTCACTCTACATTAGTACTAAAGAGGTGTCAAAAGTAACACAGCACAAAAGATCACTGTAACATCACTTTGAACACTCTCTCTGTAAGGGGTAAAGTGATTGATGCCCAATGATGCTTTGAAAAACTCACCCCTAATCCAAAACACACTCAAGGATGTAGGTAATTTAGTATGACTTTAATTATGGAGTTTACTGTATATAGTGGCATAGTGTACATTGTCAAAATCGAATGCAAACTGAATGCAACTGGTTATCAGAAATCCACAGGGGACAACTTTAAAAGAAGAGCCTCTTCACTTTCAAACATGATAAAGATCTAATACATAGGGCCAGGTTGAACCTTTAGTTGATGAATTGTAAAAAAGAAGGTTTTGAAATGATTCCATAAACTTTGTATACATCCAGCGAAAGACATGCAGTCTTCTGGTACCTTGCAACCGATCAACAATAAAATGAATAACTTCTTTGATGTTGGTATACTGTAACATAGTCAGTAGAGCACATTTACTCAAAGAATCCTTTGCAGCTGTCACTTCTTCAGACTGATGCCAAAGGAAGGCAAGAGTCCCTACAATGCTATCATAACTCATTCCCAGAACGGTGTCACGGTGTCTGTATCCATTAGGCTATACAACAACAGGTGCATGCATTAATGAAACAGAGGGAAAGTTTTAATTAAAATGTGAGCATGAATGAACTAAACTGAGCAAATGTTTTAACAAAATATTTGTACCAATTCATTCCCATAATTGATTATTTTTTTTCTACTCATCCTCTCTAGGGCTTCATATACTGTATATCATAGGCAGGTGCCCAATTCCAGTTTCAGTAAGGCTTGTTGGGTGAAGTGTTTCTTGCAAACTCATTCATAACCAGCAGACTAGGTTCCTGTTTTTTGGGACATTCTCAAATGTAACATTGTTGTTTTTACTTTAGTATTTGTTGATTGAGTAGTTTCTCGTTTCACACTTTAAAAATGTGATCCTGCAGTCCCAGATGCCTGTCTGTTGTCTGCTGTTTTGAGGTGTGATGTTACCAATCATAGGGATTACGCTGCTAGTCTTCCAGTCATCCTTTTACTAAACTTGCTTAGTGCAGTTTTTTCTTTTTTTTTATTTGGAGCAAAGGATCCAAATCATTTCCTAGCAGCATTGGACATACCTAACTAATGAATGTTTGTCTATTTTCTAATATTTGTGAATGTAAGTCTGTACTAGCCAGAATGCAGTATGGCAGAAATCAAACATTGTGGGTGTTATGTGACATAATCCATCAATTTCCTGATTTACCAAACCCTATTTAGAGTTCAGCATTTGCAAATTAATTCCCAGCAAGACCCATATTAACAGTGGAGAGGGCATCAGTGGCTTAAACAGATGTCTGAAAAATAATACTGTGCATTCAGATAGCTGATCAAGATGCTAGTCCACTGCACTATGAACACTTAAACAAAATTAACCTACAGTAACGTACATACATTTGGAATGTGGAACCAAAGCTAGAGACAATATGCAGTGACTAAGGTGGGATTTACATCAATTCTCCTGGAGCTTTGAGACACAAAATGGTACAATGCCAATGCCAAATTCAAATTAATCATTACAAAAACCTACACAGTATTCCATATTTCTCAAATCAGCTCAACCTTGAAATATTTTTAAGGCAATAAAATCAAGCTTGACTATATTTATTAATTTAAAAATCATTTACTTTATGTAAGTATATACTATATACTTTTAAAAATTTCAAAATGTAGTTCTAGTGGTGGTGAAGAATTTCTGCTGTTAATAAAGACGGTGTGACCACCAGGGTGCATAGCAGTCCTGGGTTCAAAGATCTTTATTTTTTACTTTCACCATTCTCCAAATTACCTTCTACAGTAATACAAATACCACAATAAATCTCTTTCCTCCTTCCACACCTCCTTTGAAGCCTCAACCATTCTCCTCCACACTCTGACTGCCCTTACAGGAAACTCGGCTTCTTTTATGCCTGACCTGGAGTACTTCCGGTGCCACAGCATTGCGTACTAGAAGCACTTCCAGGTGAGGCAGAAGTCTATTAAAGAGGTCATATTGATCCCTTGTATCTCCCCATGGTGGCACCGATGAACCACAACTGGGCTGTCCCATAGGACTACAATTCCCAATTCCCAACCTTCCCTGTGGATATTCTTATGGGTGTCCCACCAGTAGTATGCTGCTACCTTGTGTACATGGGGAGAATATAACTTTGGGTGGCAGACGCCCCTTGTCCTTCTGCTGTGGCTTCCTTTTCTAGACATATGCCAACCTTAATCCCAATTATGACACTCACAACAGATAGAATCAGTGGAGATATAAATCTCAGCAGTGCTTTACAAGCTCCAGTTAAGAGTGAATTAATTCATTTTGCCAGCTTTGTAGATCTGTATATGTCTATTTTTTCAATATCAAATTGTCCTTTTTTGATATTTTTTCTGCATTCTGTGGCACTGATTCTTTTTATTTATATATCTATGTTTTTTCTGTATGTTAAATGATAGTTGATTACTGTGTTTTTTATGAACTTATTATTGTTTTATATCTCCAGCTTATATCCCTCTTTACTAACAGATTTTATTTTATTGTCAGCTGGTTTATATTTGCTGTGATGGCTTATTTTGATGGCGGTGAAAGATTTCAGGGATAGCAAAAAGAGGAATCTTTAACATTGAGCTGATGTTTTTATTGGTATCAGACCGTGCTTACTATGGCATAATTCATCCTTGTGGAGGATCCCAAAAATTACTAAGATTATCACTCCCTGTACAGCCACGGTTTACAGTTATTCCTTTGTTAAACTGCTTGTCCATCTAAGAACATGTTAGAGCAGTGAGGTCGGATTGTCCTCAGTTGATCTGCAATTTATTTCAGCATTTGTGTCATCCCAATATTCTTAAAAGATACTCCGAAGGATTCAGGATGCAGTTTTGTGATTGGCACCAAATCAACTTAAACCTTGAAAATCATAACCATCACAAGCTGCTGGTTGTTTTTCTGAATACAGTTTTAAAATGTGTATCCCAAGGGAACCAGTGATGAGGTCATTGCATTTTTTATTTTTATGAATAGTTTCAGTAAAATATAGAAGAAGATGTTCCGCTGTGGCAACCCCTAACGGGAGCAGCCGAAAGAAGAAGAAGATGAATAGTTTCAATAAAAATGAGCAATTTGTAGAAATTCACAGATGATACTATTATAGATGAATTAGTAAATATCCGCCACTACAGACCAGGATAAAATTCAGTTTTTGGTAGGTACGGTATGACACAAGTGCAATTTAATAATGATTAATCTCAAGCTGTGGATATAGGAAGTAAATATTTTACATTTAAATAAACAATAATGAGATTAAATTAGTTTAGATTAGATTAGATAAACTTTATTAACTGGATAGGGAAATTCAGATGCATATAGCAGCAGAAACATAAACAAGAATACAGACTCACAGGACAAATAATTCAGCCAATCAACCAATCAATTTATCACTCAATAAATGCATAGATACATAGATGTATATTGTAAAGATATTTCAAAATAAATTTAAAGAGTATTGAAACATTGAATTGCCTGATAGCAGGGGGCAGGAAAGTTCCCCAGAGGCACTTCTTAGTATGTGGCAAAATTAACCTGTGGCTTAAAGTGCTTCAAGAGCGCCTCCTGGAGGTGAAGGAGGGATTTTTCATGATGCTGTTCAATTTTGCAATCAGCCCCTTTTCCAAAACAGCTTCCAGTGTGTCCAGGTCCAGGGTGATGGAGCAGGCTTTTTTGATATGTTTGTTTAGGCATTGTGCTTGTTTTGAGCTCAAGTTGCTTCCCCAGGAGACCACAGCATATAGCAACACACTGGCCACTATGGACTGATAGAACATTTTCAGTAGCTTGCTTCACAAAAAGACATGAGTATCCTTAGCAAATGCAGTCTGCACTAGCCCTTCTTGTACATTGCCACTTTGTTGTCAGACCAGTCCACTTTGTTGTTCATGTGAACCCACAGCCACTGGTACTGTAGCTCTGCACCACTTACACATCCTTCTAAGAATGGTGGCTGATCTCTGAGGTTCCTTGGCACACTGGAAGTCCACCACCAGTTCTTTTGTCTTGCTGATGTTGAGTTGTAGTCCTCCACAATATTTGTTGTCCGGAGATGGAAATTCCACTTACGAAAATTACTTGAGTGTCCTAGTGGACCCATCAACATCTAGAACCAGATTAATAGACTAGTAGGATATTGGGGTTTATTGTGCCCTGTGTGGAGTACAAGCCCACAAAAGCTACCTCTAAGACCACAGTTTTGGTTTGTATAAGAAAATAAGGGTGTAACATTTAGACTTATATTAGGACTGTGATGTATAACCCATAAGAAAATTTTGAAGTATGATTTAGATATTTTTATTTTAAGCAGATGTACATTAAGAGGAGTCATTTTCAAAGTTTTTACAATTTTGAAGCATCTTAGTAAGGTGAATGTTAGCCATTACTTCAAGATTAGTCTTTCAATGAGAATGTGGCATGAAAGACATAATATATAAATGTTATGAAATATTTAATCTAACAGAAAAGTGTAGGTACAGGAAGAAGGCTGTATAATTGTGTATTGGTAGTTTAGACCATGACATCATGGCTTGACATTTCCTTGCACAAATTTCCTTCACAGGAATTCACTAATGATTTTCAACTGAATGGCTTTACTGTATTCTCATGTATGTAAACTTTCAGCTGTTAAAATAGTAATATAAGTGTGCAGTCAGCTATGACAGCTAAATGATGAATGCCTGAGTGAAATTCGTGGGTACCCCAGTCCCGACTATTAAAAAAATTACAAAAATAAATAAAATAATTTTATTTTTACATTTATGTACTTGCTTCCCTGATCTTGTCTTGTTAGGTAGAAAACTCAATGGACTGATTAAGTACTATACTAGATCTTATGTACTATAGTCTCTTTGAGAAATTTTAGCTTGCTTTTTAAAACTTAAAAATCAGGAATGGTCTTCCCTAAACTTTCTCGTATGCTCAGATATGGGGATGAATATTTGAGGAGTAAACCGCAAGACAATGATTATATTATGTACATTAAAAAACCATCAACAACAAATCAAATCAAATTACTATTGAACAAATATTATACAAGTAAAGTTGAATAAACTGGTAAAGTAACACTTCTAGTTAATGGAAATAGCCCAAAATCTATGTTTTGTACCTAATACTTGTATGCAAAACTTGTTTGACCTAAGTGAAAGTGTACTCAAGTTATCGTGTTTACACACACAGACAGACACACATACATAGTACCAAAAATGGTATTTTCTGACTCCTCAGAGGTCTAAAATGTCGAGATTCATCAAAATCTTCAAATGGAATTTTTGGAGGATTCCATTACTTTCCCTATACTTTGTATACGAGAAAGTCAAGAAGGTCTAAAACGTTGAGATTCATCAAAATCTTGACATCAAATATTTGGACGATTACAATATTTTCCCTATACTTAATATACGAGAAAGTACAAATGAGTGAAACGAAACACCCCATGACCAAGAATGGCATATGCAGGGTAGTGAAGAGTCTACCCCTGGATCAGACTCCAGTTCATCACAGAGTGCATACTTAGTTATGAGGGGATCAAGTAAAAATCACCAATAATTTTAGCACACATCACCCAGCGTCAACCCGCAGCTATGAATGAGGAAAACTTACAGATTCCACACAGGTACATTTCCAAATCTCATCCACTTCATTATTGTTGATGTTTCATAGCTGGTCTTTGAATATGTTGATTTAATATGAAGCGACACTTAACCTCACTGAGTCTGTATTTTAACACCGTTATAAATTTTACAGAATATTCAAAGCTAATGACAAAAAGCAGTATATACCTTTCGAATAATCCTTCTATATAAAAGCGGTCTGAATTGTCCTTCCGTCCCGTGAGTGCTACGCAGACACGGAGTTTCACACACGCCCCGTCCATTTTGCAATGCATGATGGGATTTGTAGTTTCGTTTTACCAGGTAAAAGATGATTTTTTACTCCAGACTGTGTGATATCTTCTTCTTCTTTCTTACTATATAAAAGCGGTCGGGATTGTCCTTCCATCCCGTGAGTGGAAAGCGTAGCGATATTCCGCTTATCACAGACTTACTACTTGCTGCTTGCGGTACGAAGCGACATGATATAAGCAGAGTTCTGGTGCTCCCATCGTTCCCTTGCTTTTGTGCGCGATGTGCTGGAAAAATAGACAAAATTATGTCTCTGGAAATAATTAATGTTGATGGAGTACAAATGCCTCACCGCATAGTAAATATCAGGGGGGTTCAAAAGGGCGACCACAGTATAGAAAAAAAGTTTCAATTTCATCACAAAAATAACAGAGACTACGAGTAGTAAAGTAATACCGCTCAAATGCAATATAACCAAATTAATGAGTTTGTATAAAATATCAAATTGATCTACATATTGAATTGCCTTAAGAAGTGGTCAACTTAAAAGTCGGTCGCCTTAAAAGGCGGGTCAGCCTAGTATCTCATAATAGTGCTTAGCAGAATGAGAGCTGAAAATCTACCATTTAATTATTTATCACATTGTTCAGACAACAGCGCAGCAGAAAATGAATCGTATGAGCTTGATGAACTGCCCAAAGTATATTCAGATTATCAGTTTTCACAAGGTCAAAAGTTGCTGTTGCCTGAAAGCCTCTAGTGAGTTCCTGAGTGAAGGCCTTTTTGGAATCGCCTCAATTCCAGGTTTTGAATAAAGGAAAATTTACAACATGGAACTTTTTTTGGTCACTATAGCAATGCATAGTTTAGGAAATTGTATAGCAATTAGTTCCAATTAGCATGAAGTCCTAATTATATTCCTGCTGTCAAGTCTCTAAGCGCCAGATTAAAGTATTGTTTTTAGCTAATGTGCTGTCACAGAAAATGTGAAACTTTAGTTAAGGTGACCTATCAAACATTCTGTGTTGCAAATTCACACTGATGTTGTTCTGGAAACTGACAAAGATGGAATATAGACTGTGTGTGTGATACATGGGAGTTCTCATGTCTTTACTTCAAGGAAAGATCAAGAAAAGCGCAAAAGCATAATATAAAATTATTTTATTTTTTGCCATTAAAGCCTGATTTCTGCTTTACAAGTCACAACCATCTGTGTTCATGCAATAGTAGTATTCTGCAGGCATCTATTATATGAAAAGAAAAGAAAAAAAAAACAGTATGGACCTTCCTAAGATGCATCTTATCACCTGTCCTGTTCATAATTTCAATGCTGAGGATATCAAGGTGTATCTGTGATTTGGAGAGGATTCAGTTTGGGAACCTGAGGGTTGCTATTTGAACATGATGTTATCCTGTTGACCCCCTCAGACTGTGATCACCAGTCTACACGTGAATTGTTCAGAGCTGAGTGTGATGCGGTTGGGGTGAGAATTAGCACCACCCTCCCAAAAATCTAAAGTCATGTTACCCTCCTGAAAAAAAAAGAAAACTTGGTATGAGATGAACAAGTTCTTCCAAGTGGAACTTAAGTGTTTCAGTTTCTTGTCCATGAATAAGAGAACTAATTGTGAGGCTCACCAGTTTACTGGTGTAATGGCAGCAGTTTTATGGATATTTTATATTGGTTAGTGAAGCAAGAATGTTCTATGATGAAGGGGATGATTTGCTCATCTTTATCTATGGTTACAAGCTCTGGCTGGGGACTGAGAATGAGATCATAAGTACAAGAAGGTTAAAAGGGTTCATGCACTGGTTTGTTCTACTCATTACTAGTCTGAGAAGCTCAGCAATGTGGGGCATTGGTTTTCTGGATTGAAAAGAGCCATTTGAGGTCTGTTGAACATGTGGCTAGAATGCCCCCCTACGTGCCAGGCATGGGAAAAGGTTAAGGGGCAGGGCCAGTATACACTGAAGCAATGGTGTATTCTTGACTGACCTGGTAGTGTATGGAATCCCCATAAGGAGCTGGAGGAGGTTGCTGTGAATAGAGTGGCCTAGTCAGTCTAACTCAACATATTGCCAGAGTGATCTTATGAAGGAGAGAAGAAAGAAAATGATGAGGATTAAGAGCATTTACTTAATGAAACAACTGGTCCAATGTCCTGAGTTGGCTTCAGACTTCTGCTGAGTGCTGTCAAGACTGGCTATAGGAATCAAAGCCCTGAAGTGGATAACTGGGCTAGAAAATAAAACAAATCCTTTGCTAAACTATGTTCATTATAAGGATGTATGTTTCGTTGCACTTCCAGGAGTCTAATTAATATAAACATCCATCCATTATCCAACCCGCTATATCCTAACTACAGGGTCACGGGGGTCTGCTGGAGCCAATTCCAGCCAACACAGGGCACAAGACAGGAAACAAACCCCGGGCAGGGCGCCGGCCCACCGCAGGGCACGCACACATCCACACACTCCAACACCAAGCACACACTAGGGACAATTTAGAATTGCCAGTGCACCTAACCTGCATGTCTTTGGACTGTGGGAGGAAACCGGATTACCTGAGGGAAACCTATGCAGACATGGGGAGAACATGCAAACTCCACACAGGGAAGACCCGGGAAGCGAACCCAGGTCTCCTAACTGCAAGGCAGCAGCGCTGCCCACTGCGCCACTGTGCCGCCTAACATACACGATTTTTTATATTTATAAAATAAATGCAACTTTTAACAGTAAAATATGTTCTTGCACTGCTGGACTATTTGAAAGCCCTGTATTATGTAACATGACATGATATACATTTCTCAAACCCACTTAATCTAGTTTAGAATACTAGCCTTGTGAACGCTATACACAGTATACCAAGTAGTTGATTATGTACACTCTCTATTTCAGTGGTAGTATCACTAAATTTGAGATTTGTAACAATGACCTTTTCAGAAGATTGTGTACAAATGTATATCTGTTCAATTTAATAGGTGTAATTTTGTCCATTTTGGGGGTTTTGCAGAAGAGGATTCTACCCATAAGGTTTACTACATGTTAAAACATTAAATTACAAAGTAGATTTTGAATACTGTCTTTTTTTTTCTTCTTCTTCTGCAGTAGTTTTGAATTTAGTCTGTGACCACAATCATTGCATTGGTGATGTCTTGTTAAATAATGATATAAATATGGTGGTGATCTCACAACACTTTATTCTTTGGTGGATAAAATAACCCTTCAATATTCTTAGTAATAGTTTTCAAATAACCAGGTCCTAGCGTAGGATTTGTGTTTCAGTTACATTTCATTTCTGCATTTGAATTTTGATTTCTTCTTGTCCTTTCTGTTTCTGGTTATATGTTTTTTGTTTGGCTTTCTCTGTAATCTGATCATTGCTTGTCATGACCACAGCTTTTTTATGTTTAATCAGCTTCTGGTTTTGCTGCTTTCACAATAATCCTTGGACATATTAGTGTGTCCACAACCAAAGAGTTTTATTCTTATAATTCACAGCCAATGAAGGGGCATCAGTGATAAGAGCCGTGCTTATCTAATACATTGGACAAGCCTGTTATCACAATAACAGAATAATGCCACTATACGAAAAATACACACAAGAAGTTTCAAGAAAGAAGGAAAATAGCATATCTAGGCATTGGCTATCTCAGGTCACCTTGAGCCACTGCACCGACAAGTTGTGAGAAGTCTGTTCAGTACAAAGAAGGTTCAAAGTACATCTGAGGTTGCTTCCAATTTTGTGCATGATGCTAACCATGATTTTCTTCAGCCCCCCCCTCATTTCCCTGAATTAGGTTGGAGAATATTATGTTATGATAATATTTGCTTTTATTTGCAGTGTCAGATGGTTGATGCAGAAATCTCAACAACTTTTAAAAATTTGGCAAGATTATATAGTAGGACTACCTTGCTTATAGCTAATTAAAAGATTTTGAAAGGAATGGTTTCCTTTTGTTTGGAAAACCTTTTATGTTCTAAAGTGCTAGACAAAAACAACCTTTTGTTACTTGGCTGTGAGAGGAATTGGGGTTTGATGGTTAACATTACTGCCCTACAGTTTCATAGATCCAGATTCAATTCTCATCCTGGTCATTGCCTGTGTTTCATTGCAGTGTTCTTCCAGTACTCTGTGGGATTTGTCAGCTTTCTTTCCACCGCATTCAAAAGATAGCAGAATTACTGTAGGTTGATTGGTGCAGACTGAGAGTGTTCTGGGCCAAAGGGCCTTTTCCTTTATGGTTATTTGTACTATTTGAATTAGAAGCAGTTTGATATATGGATGATTGGCTATATGTATAGCTATACGTTCACTCTTAAAATGTAAAATTGTAACAGTTTGGAACAAATAATGCCTAACATTTTATGTTGTAGAGCAAAATGTAAATTGAATAATATGAGCATGTTTTTATAAGCAAACTATGCTTATCTCCATTAATTACAGACCAATTAGTCTTACTTAAGTTCCATGCAAAATTATAGAAATTATAAGAAATAAATTTGAAAATTACCTAAAAGAAAATATTATTCTAAAAAGCAGTCAGCAGGGTTTATGAGAGGAAGGTCCTCCAAACTAATATTTGACAAAACAAAGCATACAACATAATTTACCTAGACTTTGAAAGGGGATTTGATAGAGTCCCACACCAAAGATTAATTTTGAACCTAGAAGCTGTAGGCATCACATATAACACAGAAAACTGTATCTCTAGTTGGATAACCAGCAGGCAACAAAGAGTACAGATAAGAGGAGAATACTCCACATTGAGCAAGATTAATTACATTGATTCTGGTATAGTTAGTAAACGTGTCAAATTCACAGATGACACTAAAATTGGAGGGATGGCAGACACTGAGGGGCAACAAAAAGAATTCAAAAAGACCTGGACAAACTTCAGAAATAGTCGATCACCTGGAAATTGCAATTTAAAGTAGAAAAATGCAAAGTGTTACACATGGGCAAAAGGAATATCTACAGATTGTTAAGAAGTAACGTTTGACATTTTTGAGAGAGATCAGAGCTGCGTTTGATTTAGAGGGTAGCTGTTGATTTCCAGAGATATCATAGCCGCCTGCTTTTCTCCCCACATGGAGACCGCTCTCCCGTCAAAGCTGAACATGATTAGATTCAGTGCCAATGTTTGATGTTGGAGCATACCTACCTTCTGCTTGGCCAGAATTACATTTTTTTAAATCTTTTGGTTTTTAAAGTTTGTCCTGTTTCACTGCTACTTGTACTATAAGTACAAGATGGAAGACACTGTCCTCTTAAAAGGATTTAGGGGCTTATGCTAACGCAAAATGTTTTATTGAGTAAGCAATGCAATGTTTAGAGACAATTAAAATGATAAATAAAATGTTAGGTGATATCATAAAAACTGTTGAATTTAAGTCAAGGGACATTATGCTCCAACTATATAACGCACTAGTAAGACTGCATCTGGAATTTTGTGAGCACTTCTGGTCACCACGACTAAGAACGTTAAACCTGTTTAGTATTGAGTAGAAGAGACTGCATGGAGACCTAATCCAGCTATTTAAAATCCTCAAAGGCATTTATAAAGTAGATCCAGCAACATTCTTTCAGCTTAAAGGTGAATCACACTCGAGGACATCAGTGGAAATTAAGGGGAAGTGCATTTAAAACAGAATTGAGGCAGCACTTCTTTATGCAAAGAGTTGTGTTACTCTGAAACAAACTACTGAGCCATGTAGTTGAAGCAGAAACCTTGACAACCTTTAAGAAAAATCTGGATGAGATACTGAGACAGCTTAGCTATTAGCTAAACAACAGGGTTGATGGACTGAATGGTCTCCTCTCACTTGTCAAATGTTTTATGTTATTATGGATGGGTATTTTGGTTCTCAATGTAATTCTCACTCATAAACATTGGCTTTGTTGTCATCATTATGTTGGTCTATTTCTGCAGACTAATTTATGTGCTATGCTCCAGGCAAAAATTCTAACAGCACAGAGGTCAGACCCTTTTGCAACTCAACGTGTACAGTATAAGCTACTGTACAACAAATTTGCCAAACGGTTCATGGAAAAGAAAGGTTTCAGTGATTCCACATGTAAAATATAGGGTGGGTGGATTTGAGGAGGGCAGTTAGTTGTAGTCCTCCTATGAATATCCAGACATCATGCTGCCAGGATCGTGCAGTCTAACAAAGAGACTTTGACAAACCTTTTGTAAAATTCACATGAAGCAGCATCTTCAGCTGCTTCTTTTCCAGAATTCCATCCCCAGCCAATGGACATTGGCCAAAAACACTCTTCACTCTAAGCCATTGTATAAGGAGTTAAGCTCTTGACAAATTAGACTAAATTGAAATACAGTTTACCAGTATGCCTGCTTAATTACCCTTCTTTTCTTTATATTCAGTAACCTACATTATGCAATCTGTCAAAAGGTTTTCCTTTAGCTTCCCCACAGTAGCTGGAATCAAGCCCAAACATCCCAGTATTTGTATGGAATTTGCTAACACATTATCAGACTTACAAATCTTAAGCTCTTGCTAATAAGATACAGCAGCCCATGTAAATGCTTTCTTGGTTTTACTTGGGATGCACATCTGTAGGGAGAAACAGCTGAACGTGAAATATTCTTGGTAGGAAGCGTACTCATTTGGCAGTTCTCCAGAAATACGAAATGAAGACATCTGGCATAACACAGTGCCTCAGGCAATTAAAGTTAACACAAGCCTCCAGGAAAGGATGGGGAAGCTATGCGCTGCACTCGAGCATTTGTGAAGTGCCTTTCCTTATCTAGCTACTCAATGTGGGATTCTTTGGCTTGATGATAATGGCACTTGGCTGCTTCAGAATAGTTTTAGTCATTGGCTTTGCTTCCCTTAAGCACACTGATTTCTTTTGGAGCAGGTACAACACTTTGATGTGGATTTGAAACAAGAAATAAAGAACTGAGATGCAGATATTGTTTGTTGCTTTTTTTACGGTTCTACATTCTATGATGTAGATGTGACATTCTGGTAAAAATAACATTTACATGGTTTATTATTAATTTTTGACAGAAAACTATAGAGTCAAAGAAATGTCTTTTCTAATGCAATTAAAAGGTTATATGCCTTAACATTAAATGTTAACAGGTTCTGTGTCTATATAACAAGTACTTACTTCATAAACAATGACAAATTTCTGCAATTTCTAATGTAAAAATTTGTGTTATTACAGTTCTAGAATATTGGGTTCAAATCCTGGGGTCGCCAATGTCAATATCAATTTTACATGTTCTACCCGTGTCCAGGTAGTCTGGCTGAAGACTCAAGATAAGTCTAAAGTGAATATCATCCTACCCCGGACCTTGTACCCTATGACACTGCATCGGAACAAGTGGGAGTGGAAAATTAATCGGTGCAACAGAATCTGTATCTAATAATGCATTTTATATTTCATAATGCATTTTACATAAACCAAATAGAACATACTCTTTCTATAAAAGCACCAGCCTATAATATAGCTGTTAGGCAAATTTTAAAATGTACTGTACATATTAAGAATAGTATTCCTGGACAATGATACTGTTAAAACCAAATGATGCTATACCTATCTGTATTTATTTACACTTCTTTTTACATAATTGACTCATAATTAAAAGTTCTGCTTTGTGAATAATCCACATAATTGTTACAATAAGTTATTTGGCAGTTGTTCTTTTTTAATCATATTGAGAAACCAGTTGATTTAATGTCATCAGATCCTAGATACAGTTCTTGTACAAAAGCAACAACATATAATGTTTATCTGCCCACTTTTAAAGCTGTTTTACCCCATTTAGGGTTATGGAGGCCAGAGCCTGATCCCTTAGCATTTCTCATTTTAAAATAAAAATAAAAAAATTGAATAAAAACAGTAGACATTAAAAAATAATAATCACATGTGCTTTCTTCCATTACAATAGCAATCATCTCAGGATCTGATGTAAGAAAGGAACCCAGACTTGGACAGGATGTAATTTTATTTAATGGCACACTCATAAGATCCAGGCCTTTAATGACCTCTTGGGCACAGCCATCAGCAGTGTGTCTGTCTGCGGAAAGAGTGTCGACCCTGTTGAGAGGTTTACTTACCTCGGCAGTGACATTCATATCTCTGGTGACTGCCTATGAAGTCACTAGACAGATTGGGAGAGCAAGGGGGGGTCATGAGGTCACTGGAAAGGGGTGTGTGGCGCTCCCGATATCTATGCAAAAGGACGAAGGTCCAAGTCTTTAGAGTCCTGGTGCTTCCTGTCTTGCTATATGGTTTCGAGACATGGACGCTATCCAGTGACCTGAGACGAAGACTGGACTCCTTTGGTACTGTGTCTCTTCAAAGAATCCTTGGGTACCGTTGGTTTGACTTTGTGTCGAATAAGCAGTTGCTCATGGAGTCTCAAATGAGGCACATTACCTGCATTGTGAGGGAGCATCAGTTATGGCACTATGGCCATGTGGCGCATTCCCCCGAGGGTGATCCAGCTCGTAAGATCCTTATTGTTGGGGACCCGAGTGGCTGAACCAGACCAAGGGGTCACCCACATAACACCTGGCTGCGGCAGATAGATAGTCACTGGGCCGCGTGTCTGCCTGGGGGGTTGCCAACTGGGATCCCGAGTTGTTTCGTCGTGTAGTGGGTGCGGCAACGCACTGTACCAGTGCATGCTCCCCAACCTGACTTGACTTGCACACTCATACAAACACAAGCTTATAAAGGGAAATTTAAAGTCATTGTTTTACCTAATATAATTGTTTAGGGTGTGGAAGGAAATGTAAGTGCTCAGGGTGAACATTGGATAAACAGGTAAATACTGCAGACAGCTACTAGACTGGTATTGAAATTCAGACCCCTGGGGCAGTAAGGAAGTCTCACAAACCAATGAGCCAGCACCCTGACTTCTATGTTACCAAAAGAAATCTAGTTAACTTTAAATATTAAATGTCCTATGAAACATGATATCTTGGGCAAAGTTGTTTTCAATAAAAGATTTTTGCTTTAACTACTAGCTACTAACTTTAACTTCCTTAGCTGGACTTTACTGTTGTAATTCCACTGCCAAGGGAAACTTTGTCCATTTTGGCTTACTGCCCTTTCAGCTGAGCTTATGTTTGTGGAATGAAAAAAAAAATCAGCCTTCCTGGTGTTTGACTAGAGGATGAATACAAGTGCCCAGTGATCCCCCACACAGTAGCTTACTGTTGACAAAAGCTTACATAAGATTAATAATTGCCAGTTCGACAAAATAAATAATAGCATGCCTGAGCACTAAAAAAAGGAAACTATTTGCACTTATTTATACACATATGTACAATTTAAAGTATAAGAAAGTTCAATTAATAAAAATAATATGGAGACAACATGATTACAACCATGAAGGGTCAGTGCATGGAAAAGGCTGTGGGTTGCTAACAAATTCAAAATAACACTTCTACCATTTTAATATAAAAATCTATTTTTTATGCAGTAAGTATGATTTTCCTACTCATGCTTGTAATGACTTTGTCATAAACGTGGATTTTCTCACAAGAATATGAGATTGATCAGTGGATTATTATGCTCAAACTTGCATATATACTTGTGTTAGGGCTGCAGAGAAACAGACACGGAAAGGGTTTGGGAAGACACAAATAGCAATAATGAGAAAATATACTATAGCTATGTATCAATGGCACAGACGTTAGAGCTGCTGCTTCACACCTTCAAGACTAGGAGTAGCAGTGGCACTGAAGGGGTGATGGGGTGTCAGATGTTGTCATTGTAATCCATTTAGCTCATTCCCTGTGGCTTTATGGCTAAGGCAGTTCATCTTAAACCGCAGATTTCCACGTTCAGACCCTGATTCTGACTCGCTGTGTGATCCTGAGCAATTTATCTCAGCAGCCTGTGCACCAAGTTAAAACAATATATTAACAATGTTTTATTCTATAAGGAGCAGTCAATAAACTCAAAGAATGGTTGCCTTGGGTCATTGCTGTGATTGCAAGCTATCAACACAGAGTGCAGAAAAGCTACTTTTAGGCAAAAAGCCAACATCAAATTTTGCTAGCTTCTTGGTAAATCTCTCATGGTCTGTTGTCGGTCTGGCTATAGGGTTTTGTTTTTCACTTCCTTAGTATTTTTTCTGCAATGATATGTTTAGCCTTTCTTTTAATTACCTTGTAATTGCTAATTCTCATTTTTGCTATTTTTGTTAATGTAATCATATTCCCCTTCTCGTTAGTGAATTATTTATATATATAATAAACTAAGTCCATTGCAAGCAAGACGCACGCAAGACATGGCAAGCAAGATGCACACAAAACAGAGCCACGCCCTCCAACTTACAGAGCCCCGCCCACCAACAATTCACTAAGCGGCCGACCATGGCCCGCACGACAGAGCCCCGACCACCAACAGTTCAAGCGAAAGCATTTGCCAAGAATGTTTTCATTAATCAAGAATATACAATTCACTAAGCAGCCGACCAGAACACGCAAGAAGCGGCACGCAAGACAGACCATGTGATATGCATGGCAGAGCCCCACCCACCAACAGTTCACTAAGCAGCCGACCATGGCACGCAAGACAGGCCATGGGATACGCACGACAGAGCCCCGCCCACCAACATTTCGCGCGAGAGCGAAAGCATTTGCCAAGAATGTTTTCATTAATCAAGAACGAAAGTCAGAGGTTCGAAGACGATCAGATACCATCGTAGTTTCGACCATAGACGCTGCCAACTGGCGAACCGGCGGCATTATTCCCCATGCCCCGCCGGGCAGCCAAAGTCTGTGGGTTCCGGGTGGAGTATGGTTGCAAACCTAAAACTTAAAGGAATTGACGGAAGGGCACCACCAGGAGTGGAGCCTGTGGCTTAATTTGACTCAACACGGGAAACCTCACCCAGCCCGGACACAGAGAGGATTGAAAGATTGATAGCTTTATCTCGATTCTGTGGGTACTGGTGCATGGCCGTTCTTAGTTTGTGGAGCGATTTGTCTGGTTAATTCCGATAACGAGTAAGACTCCCTCCTGCTAAATAGTTACACGACCCCCGAGCGGTCGGCGTCCAAAGTCTTAGAGGGACGCCGTCCAGCCCCGTCCCTCGCTCTGGGAGGTGGGGGCGTGGTGGCGGTCCTCCAGTTTTCAGTCGCGGACAATTGTATGTTGCTCTCTCCAAAGTTCCATCTTTTCATTCTCTTACAGTCATATCCTCAAACCCAGCCCATTTGGACAACTGTGTTTTTCAGGAAGTGTTCACCCATCAATACATAATTATGCGGCGTATGCTACGCCATGGATTGGCTAGTATTATTTAAATGTTTAAATGTATTTGATGAAGAAGGGATGAAACCATTGATTCTGTTACAAGCCCGGGGTGTGCTATCTTGATTTTTAGAGGAAAAACAGGGAAGAAGATGTGCAAGGATCAAAAACCAGAATATCTGGCAGTTCGAATTGTCAAAAGCAAAACAAAACACAAGAATCAAAGTCAAAGTCGAAGTAGCAAGTTCATTGCAAGAAAAAATAATTTCAACAAAGAACTATAAGAAAGTCATTTAGGAGGTTTTAGGCAACAAACCTGAAAAGAAAATGGCTGCCTTTATTGACCTTTTTAACCTTTTCCTGTATTTGACGCTGAGGTAGTGACACCTAAAGCTACATCCCTAGTAACCCAACTTGTGTCAAAATAACGGAATGCCCAAATTTGCAGCTTCCATAAATGGGACAAAGTGGCATCAAAAGCTGCATTAAATCATTCTTACTTCAATAATTATTCTTAAAATCTTCAAATAAATGTGAGGAATGGATTCTTCACAATTCAAAATGCAAAAATCAATATTTAAAAAACTTAAACATCCTAAGTACAAATTATAAAATAAATAATAGTACCAGGTGCTCATGCCAACCCTATGGCACCACCTGGGGACAATTTAATGCTCCATCTGCCACTGCAGCTTTGCTGTGGCATTATTTTATATTTTGCAGTTTTATCAGTCCCTAATGTAACTCTCTTCTGTGTTTTTGTGTTTGTTTAACAGTCTATTCATCCTTTCATTTTGGTTCTTTCTGATTTAGAATTTTGTATTAAGGTTTTGACTCAAAGGGAAGCTCCAAAACCTGATGCTAGGGCCTACTTGTAAAGAATCTATCACTAAGGTTCTTTCAGAGATTGTATGTATTTCCACTAAGGGATAGCAGTTGTTGCCAATATAGTTTATGGTAACTTCTAAAAACTTTGAAAACACAACAGAATCTTTCACATTAGCTAGTGCTTGTTCCAGTTGCATTTTGTTTCTTAACCAGCTCGTTATCGTAATCAGGTCTGAAATGAGACGCCGCCTTCTGGGTGTGTCTTTCTTTTATACTGGGCAGACAGGCAAGGGCATCGTTTCCTTTGCTTTGTTGGCCGTTACGGGAGTTCTGTTAGCGACCCCAGCCCTCTTTACTTTAGTACGTTGTATATAACTAGGGGGCTCCACCCCCTGCTCGCTTCGCTTGCCCACACCTGGGTTTGGTTTTCCAGATATACTATTTAAAGAGATTGTTAAAATCTGTGTTTATACAAATTTGTATTTTTTTGTTCAGGAGGACGTTAATGCAGACCAGTGTAATTAGAGTTAAGGACAGCTGATCAAGACAAACCCAAAGACAAATATCTGGAAATAATTAATGCTAACAGTGCTGAAAACTGTGCTGAAAATGTGCTATTGCTGCTGTTTTTTATATAATTGAGATGATCAATTTGGGTGAGGACTTTTTAATATATTACTTTAGCAAATTTCAGGATCTTTTCTGAAGCTGATGGTAGTGCTAAAACTGGTGTTTTTTTCTTGGACCAATACAGTAGCTCTCTATTAGGCTAACATGTTCGTTGAGATGTAGGGGGGGAAACCTAGAAAACCCACAGGAAACAATATATCTATAAAATATGTTTTATGATTTTATGCCTAAGTAATTAATATTTGCATAATTGGGCATAGGCAACTGTGAGTATTTTCTTTTTCCAGGATTATATGTATCTCCAAATTCCATTATTCGTTACCAGTGTAATGGCACTTGGACATTGTTGTTTCTAGTTTTTTTCCAATGGATGTATTTCATCAGGTTGTTATGACTCCATAGGTTAAATGCAGTAGTCAGTATTTCACAAGCAGTGACAATATGATTGACAGTCTCATCATATCTTCTCTGTCTCTTCTAAGGGTGTATTTTATGTAATACTTAGCTTTCATTTACTCATCTTGGATTGCAAAAATACTGGTTTCAAGTGATAGTGGGATAAACTGCCACTTCATCCAGATGAATGATCATTGACTATCAGTCATCATGTTCTCATCATAGTAATAGTATTGGAACTGCCGATGCTCTGGTTTCCTCTTCTAGTTATTGTCACACTGTTAATTTGTAATTCCTTCCGTTGTATAGTGTCTCCTCGACTAAGTGTTCACTATTCAGGTTAAGTCTGAAGGAGAAGGTGTGATCTTTTTGCATGGAAAATGTGGACTTTGTCACAGCATGTGTTCTAATAGCAGGGGCCACCTCATCTTTTTCATTTGACATAAACAGAATGCTTAATGACTTACTTACTTCAGTGACTCAATGTTCATTACTCCTCTTCTGCCTTTTTTATTGGCTGGTATAAACTCTCCTTTTCAGCATTGGCTTGATGGCAATACTGAAAATGTGTAGCTTATGGATTATTATATTCATTAATTTGTTGTCAGATAGGTTATAATTAACTGTTGTGAAATTATTGTTGAACTGTCAATATTGGATTGAATAAAAACATTTATTACTTATATTTTGAAAATTTAGTTTTGTTGCTAAGGTCTTTAATGTTTTGGAACACGTCTATTTCAGGTTTACACAGTTTTGTTTATGATTTATTTTGCCAGTTTCTTTTATCGTAGATTGGGAAGTAACTCCCCCTCTCTTTGCTACTGTACATAACCTGATATTAGAGGGTCTTTCCATCTCTCAAGATGGCACACCATGTATTTGTCGGAGTTGTCCTGAGTAAAGATCTCCATTGTGTTTAACAATGTATTTATTAGCTCATATGGCTTAAGGTCATCTATTTATAATTAGTGGCATGTTATTACTGTATAAAGCCAGAATCGCAATGCAAAGCAAAAGAGGAAAAGTTACAGTGAATCTCCTTGGAAAATGACACAAATTATGGTAATTGGATACTTTATTCTGTTGATCTTTTTATGTTTATGGCACACATCACTACTTTCTATGTCTCCATAACCACTTTCAAAATCTTGATAATTGTTCATATTTGTACAAATTGAGAGACTTAAATAGCTATTTAATTGGAACTAAGTTGAATGTTTTTCAGTAGAAAATTCAAGGCATGAGTAGAGAAAACCATCATAGGTGTTTAGTAGAAGGTGATCTTTAAATCTTCAAGAGCCTCTATGACAGAGCAATAATTGAAATGTTCATTGATAATACTGAGCCTTATAATCTTATATGTCATTGGTAAGCACCCTGTTCTGTTTTTTTGGGGTAAGATAGACATGGCCTATAATAAACCAGTCTTCTATGTTCACTCAACCACTGGGGATTTCGTTAAAATGTTTGACTAGGTATGGATGAACTGTTTTGACACATTTTAAATAAAAAGTTGAACATTGTTAAAGCCTGATGTTTTTCTATTAGACACTTAGTTCAGCATCATTTTAAGATCTGTTTCAGAAATAGAATGGAATAGGCTTTGAAATATTGGTGAGGCAGATCTTTGAGCCAGCTTGGCTTATCATTATATTTATCAGCAATTAACAGTATGCCATCATGGGAGATGTCAAATTCCAGACTTGGTTGGGAATTCCTTGGGGTCTTATTTGAGAAATTAGGTGTTTTGTACAGAATGTTTTCTCATCACTTATAAACGTTTGAAAATGGGTTTGGTTCCTTGTATCACTGCCACAAGCTGAAATAGCTTTGACATTTTACCTAATTGTCTCAGTGAAAATGTCCGGGTCTTGTGAAAACTTTAAATTAAATTTGGGAATGAGCCAGTTTTTGTCATCCTGCTGGTGGCTGTTCCAAGACACACTTTATTCAAGATCATTTCTAAGTACCAATGATACCATATTGGTATTCTGGCCATGTTTGCAGTTGAATTCAGTAAGTGTTCTTGCCACTATGTGCAGAATGGTATTTGTGTGAAATAAGGGGTTCTGTATTGGAAATACTGTACATACTGTAGTGACCCGGCAGCCAGCGCTGGTGGCGTGATGCATTGTGGGTAATTTATGTAAAAGCATTGTGGGTAATTTATGTAAAAGCTTATTGTTGTGTTAAATTTACAAGGTAATCGAATTGTTTGTCCTGATGTAATTGTTGTATGTGTTTGTGCTCAGCTGGTGGGGTGGGTTTGGGTTATTGCCGTCCGGGGTTGTTAAATTAATGTAACGACCCGTGGTTGAGTCTTAAAGTTTTTCAGAGCCGTACTCAGCCGTGCACTTCCCCCAAGCTGGTCGGCCAGCGGAATGCCAGTGCCATGCACGCAGCTGTACCTAGCTCATTAAGCCAGCGAGCACTCGTGTCCCATATACCGCACGACTCCGAGTGTCTCGGCAATCATTGCTTAGATGAAATCTTAGCAATAAACAGCTCTGTCCTGTTGTATCTCTTTATTAAGCAGATAGTCAGAAAACAAAGCTCAACTCATTGCATAGCCATTGCCAAGGTCATTAACGAAGCCATCTTTCTCATTGATGGTAACTATTTACAATTTAACGTGGGACAATACTGCAATATGACATTTGTGTGCAGAAGCTTCCATTTGTATACTCTTTAAAAATTTGAATTATTATTATGTCAATTTTGTAATATAATGTTTTGAAACTTTTAATTACAGAGTTACTGTATATAACCAATTTCATTAGCCATGGTTGCAAGGAAAGTGGCAGCTCTGATGGTACATGTAAATCCATGAGAGAGCACGCTTTTGCACACTCATATAAGCCCAGTATTTCCACTCAACCTAAGAGCACATCTTCCAGGGTCAACTTATTTTCCCTGAAGAACAAAAAAACATACACTTCATAACAAGACTGAGTGGGCTAATCTGCAATGCAGCAGTGCTGACTGGGTACTTTTCATTAATTATTATATTTCCAATACATTTTCAAACCTATTTAACTCAATTTAGGATTGTTGGACCAGAAACTTAAACATAATTGAATGTAATTAAGCAGTCTATATACAGTTTTTAGCAAAGATTGAATGATTATTAAGTGTTTAGCACTGTTTATTGTTAGAGATTTTAAGAATGAAGAGACTGACAAGGCCAGGTGCTGAATAGTTGAATGTAACAAAAGAGCTTTATTTGTTTGGCTAACTTTACTGTGTCATTCAGTGTAATGAGATATTTGTTAATGAATGTTGACATTGTGAAATCCAGGATAACATTTTCAAAAGGTCTGTGGCATATTCCGTTGAAAAACTAACCACAATTCTCATCTTAAATGTTTTGATCCTCTGTCAACTAAATTCTTTATATATGTATAAAATAAGGAAGTGTGGTAAATGGATGAATTAAAATATTAGTGCCTCAATGATAAGAAATTATTCCTAATGTATTTCCAACATTTGGCTGTATGTAAAGATTTAAAGAAACAGGCCAGAGTTAACATAACTGAAAGAGTAGAGTCAAATTAACAAACAAGTGCATAAAAGCACTTTATGTACAGGCCTCGCAACATCATATAGTTCACAACACATGGCACTGTAGCTAAAGATTTACCCACAATTTTGAAAAGGTGCCAATAATTTTGTCCGGCTCATTTCTGGAGTGTTGTGTGACATGATGTCAGATTTGGCTTTTTTTCACTGTTTTTTGTGTTGTTCCAATGCACATAAAGGAAATAAACATGTGTATACCAAAACATTTGTAATTGCAACAATTTTCTGGGAGAAATGGTGCATTTTCTGGGAGAATTCCAGGGGTGCCGATAATTTCGGCCATGACTGTATGTTCTGGGGAAGCAACCATGGGCAGCTCAAAACCTCCCCCGGGATGCTTGGTGGCAGCCTCTCTGGCCGACGGTGATTCCCCAACCTCCCGCAGGGCTCCATGGGAGATGGAGTCCTCACAGCCTGGTTGGGAGCTGGGGTGGCCGCTAGGGAGTGCTGCCTGGATTCCATACCCTGGCTGGACAAATCTTCAGCCTCACCTGGAAGTGCAATTGGGACCAGGTGGCCAAGCACCTGGAACACTTCCGGGTGGGCTATAAAAGGGGCCAGCCACCATCACTCAGTGGCCAGAGTTAGGTAGAGGAGGACAAGGTTGCTTGGGAGGAGTAGTGGTGCCAAGGGGGAAGAGAAAGTGATTGTGTTAAGTGCTTTTGGGACTGTGTATTGCCTGTGGGGTTCATGGGGAAGACGTGCCCCACAGGTGAAGAAAATAAAGTCTATTTGTGTTTTTTACATGTGCCTCGGTATGAGTCTGTGTCGGGTCTGGCACTATATAGTGTCCATATATATATATCTCCTGTATATGTGGCTGAAAACTGTATATGAGTTTGTGGTCCCACAGGCACTAATTAAAATAGTTCAGTTATTGGGTCAAGTAGTGGCATGTAATGCAAATCCCAGCAGGAGGCTGAACTCTGCAGTTAGTAAGACAGCTGACCAATATGAGTCCTGCTTATTGGATCTCCCTGACTTGTTTTCACAGGAGGAGGAATGCTTTTTGAGAGTCATATACTTGATGTTCTCCTTTTCATGTAATAAAATAAATTGAATATATTAAGATTACAAATGTTGTATTTAACTAAAAACCATGACATGTTAAAGCCAGTAACAATAAAGAGTTTTGAAGCAATATTTTAAAATTTTCTTTTTGGGGATTAAACAGCCCACATTTTTCCTGCTACCAATAAAGAAACTGATGATTTTTATATTATGCTTTTAATTCACCTGGGTAGTAAAAAAAATTCAAGATATATTAGAAATATGAAAGAAACAGACCCATTATATAAATGGATATTTAGAAAAATTTTAAACAACAAAATTAAGAAGTTATTATTAAACAGTCTTGTGACCATGGACTGTATC
The DNA here is from genome assembly GCF_016835505.1 of Polypterus senegalus. Taxonomy (NCBI): domain Eukaryota; kingdom Metazoa; phylum Chordata; class Cladistia; order Polypteriformes; family Polypteridae; genus Polypterus; species Polypterus senegalus. The sequence goes on from NC_053157.1 coordinate 87,954,249, forward strand.
TGCACATTGCCAAATTAAACTATAGGTAGATAATATTGGGTACTGAACATATTTTGCTTTTCATTTAAGCAAAGAGAACAAAAGAAAACTAAAAAAAAAAGGGAAATTGTATCAGGAAATTTGACATAAATGGGTGCAAAGTAAAGTGCAATGCAAGTGAATGAGCAACAAAATGTAACACATTATTGAATAATGTATCATTTAGCAAAGTGCAGGTTAATATATTTTATTAGTTTTACTAAGAGTCAGAGAGTGCAAGTTTTACTGTTAAAACAGTCATACTATGGGCTCAGATTTTGCTTTTAGATGCAAATAATGTGTTCTTTGGCTGATTATTTGTGTTTGTGAAAATGTAATTCCATGCAAAAGCTTGTATCTGATTACATATTTTATTTAATCTGCATATTGTGTTGATACCTCAAGTAAAAAAAATAGCAAGTAAAGCTTTAACAGAAGGGGAATATCCCCTGTCCTATGGTTTATCACCATAAATAGAGAACTGCCAGTAATTTGGTTCCACTTCAGTCACCCTGTAAATTTAATGATTAATTTGATGAACAGAAGACCCTACACAGATGCAGGGAGAAGGTGCAGACTCCACCTAGACAAACAACACTGTTTCTGTTTATTTGAAGTTAATAGCTTTTCCCCATGTTTGCATGTTGTTTTTATTTCTTCAACCATTTTATTTATTTCCTATGCTACAAAGATGTACATCTTAGGTTTATTGCTGACTCTTTCTGGTTCCTTGTAATTGAATTTGAGAGTGTGGGAGGAAAAAATGCCCTGAGGAAAAATCCACTTTATTTTTATACTCTCAGCTAAATCTCACAAATTGTCTTTTTAAAGCACATTGACAGACAAACCTACAAGTGTGACAGTTACCTTGACATAACAACAATGAAGTCATTTTTATTAAAGAGTCCCAATTGAGATACTCATAATTATTAGAATTACTTTTTATGGTTTTAATAAGCTGTTTATAGCATGCCAACTTCATATGCCTCAATTTGAACACATAAGAGTATTTTTAGCCTTACATGTTGTAGTACTGGGATTTTTGTCCATATTATAGCCATATGAAAGACTCCATGTTGATGTTTCTACAGGAAGGAAAGGGCAGCCTATCAGTCATCCTTTAAGTTTTTTTTTTTTGGGAGTGAAAGTCACAGTCACGTGTCATAAAGCCAGCTTGACTGGAACAATAAAAAGGTTAATTTTTCCCTGGAAAAACAGGTTATGGAAGGTGAGCCTTTCATACTTTTCTCTAAATCCCCCATTTTGTTTCTAACAAGCAAATTGTTCTGTGTCTTTTGCACTTCCCCTTCTGTGTCTATAAACGCCAGCTAAAAAGAAAATCTATGTTAAAGATCTGCACTATTCAAATATAAATGCATGGTGCAGTATTTCATTTTATTGCCCTGTTGATATTTTATTAACCATACCTTGTGAGTTATTAATTACATAACTCATACCATTGCAGACAACACACTTGCACATACTTATAAACATGGGTATATGCTGCTTAGGCATTTATACAGCAGCATCTACTGAGATATAGAGATATATATATAGTGCATCCGGAAAGTATTCACAGCACATTACTTTTTCCACATTTTGTTATGTTATAGCCTTATTCCAAAATGGATTAAATTCATTTTTTTCCTCAGAATTCTACACACAACACCCCATAATGACAACATGAAAAAAGTTTACTTGTGATTTTTGCAAATTTACTAAAAATAAAAAAAATTGAGACAGCACATGTACATAAGTATTCACAGCCTTTGCCATGAAGCTCAAAATTGAGCTCAGGTGCATCCTGTTTCCCCTGATCATCCTTGAGATGTTTCTGCAGCTTAATTGGAGTCCACCTGTGGTAAATTCAGTTGATTGGACATGATTTGAAAAGGCACACACCTGCCTATATAAGGTCCCACAGTTGACAGTTCATGTCAGAGCACAAATCAAGCATGAAGTCAAAGGAATTGTCTGTAGACCTCCGAGACAGGATTGTCTCGAGGCAAAAATCTGGTGAAGGTTACAGAAAAATTTCTGCTACTTTGAAGGTCCCAATGAGCACAGTGGCCTCCATCTAAACTGAGCGATCGGAGGAGAAGGGTCTTAGTCAGGGAGGTGACCAAGAACCCGATGGTCACTCTGTCAGAGCTCCAGAGGTCCTCTGTGGAGAGAGAAGAACCTTCCAGACGGACAACCATCTCTGCAGCAATCCACCAATCAGGCCTGTATGATAGAGTGGCCAGATGGAAGCCACTCCTTAGTAAAAGGCACATGGCAGCCTGCCTGGAGTTTGCCAAAAGGCACCTGAAGGACTCTCAGACCATGAGAAACAAAATTCTCTGGTCTGATGAGACAAAGATTGAACTCTTTGGTGTGAATGCCAGGCGTCACATTTGGAGGAAACCAGACACCGCTCATCACCAGGCCAATACCATCCCTATAGTGAAGCATGGTGGTGGCAGCGTCATGCTGTGGGGATGTTTTTCAGCAGCAGGAACTGGGAGACTAGTCAGGATAAAGGGAAAGATGACTGCAGCAATGTACAGAGACATCCTGGATGAAAACCTGCTCCAGGTTATTATGGGGTGTTGTGTGTAGAAGTCTGAGGAAAAAAATGAATTTAATCCATTTTGGAATAAGGCTGTAACATAACAAAATGTGGAAAAAGTGATGCGCTGTGAATACTTTCCGGATGTACCCATTTCTCTCTCACTTCAATGAATACACAGTATGGTCATATTAGGGGTGCATAAAGAAATCCTGGGAAATGAACATAATTTACTTTATCACACAAGAGGCACTCACAGAATACATCTGCAGCTTTTCCTTTGATAAATGTTGTATAACTAATATAACATTTACCCAATTAGCCACATTAAGCATATTTACAGAGTGGAAAGCTTTGCTCACTGCAATACAGCCTCCCTTAATAATAAATACTTCACAAAGTGCACAATTCAACATTGCTGACTTTTCATTATCCAAAGCTCTTAACCGAGAGATTGCTGAAACAGCAAGGAAGTGCTTCAAGCATCAGGAGCAAGAGATTTTCCATTCATAAAGTGGAAATGCATAAGTATGACTGGTTAAATCTGTGCTGATTATTCCTGATTTGTTAGCTGATGCAATGGACTGATCAACAGACAATAAGTACACCGACACTCATGTCTGTTTTGAGGGAACAAAAGCCAATATCCTACATTAAATATGTTAGAATATGAAGGAATTGAGGGAACTCTCATTAAAATATGCATGTTCCTCCTGTTCCCTTCTTTTAAGCCACCTTCTAACACATTCTACCTAAAAAGAAACTCAGCATTAGGTCAGCCAAATTATGAAAACCAAAAAAAGTACCAGCACATCTCTTAGTACAACATCATGCCCAGCATGGTTCTAGTGATAGCTACTCTAATGACAAACTTATGTTATGTCAATAACATTGCATAGCATAACAAAAGGTGGAGTGGTGGCTCTGAAGCCAAGGCAACTTGAAGGCTGCTGGTTCAAACCCTGTTACTGCCAGAAGGTATCCTACTCAGTTTGGCTCTTGAGTAAGGCCCTTAACCTGAAAATTCCTGTAAAGGCCGATTTATACTTCACGCTCAGAACGCGTACACACCCACATCATGGCTGCCACACGTTCCCAGCATTCATTTCACGCGTCCTCTAAGCAAGTCCTCAGAAATTAGCGTGACGTGTACGCGAGTTGCAATACCAGCAAAAAGTCGGGGGGCGCAATGTGCTAAAAGTCGGTGTCTCTGTTTACTATCTACATGTGACAGAAAGCCTCTATGCAGATCCTACAGGATGAATGCTTCGATCTGGTGAAGCAAAATGCCGGCATACAGATGCATTCGTGGTGCTTTTATATTCAAGCATCGCACATTCCTGATCGTAATGACACAATACATTTTAAAAGTCTCACATACCATCTTTTGTGTTCTCTTTTTTTTTTTTATTTTTGCAACTTAACAACAGCAACATAATGTATAGCGCTGTATTTGAGCCACTGAGAAAAAAATAAAGGACACGGTGAAAACGTGTATTTTGTGATTAAAGTGGAAATTTCAGTTTTAATCTCGAAATGTCCACTTTAACCTTGTAGTTTACTTTATCATTAATGCAGACCATCATGAACATCATCCCAGTTTTTAATCGCTACAAGCTTCTTGGACCTGACAGCGGCGGCAAGCTGCAATAGATCACCACACAGAACAAATTAAATGTATGATATTCCAACTCTCTGCACATTTAGAATCTTTAGATTTGTACTTGATACCACTTTCATGATGAAATGCATTAAAGTGTGTATGTTACATTTTACATATAATTTTGTTTAAATAATGAATACTGTTAATAATTACACACATGGGGCGAATAATTACACACATGGGGGTGTCACGGTGGTGGAGCGATAGCACTGCTGTCTCGCAGGGAGTTATGTTGCTGGTATTTCCTGCTTGTATTCCACACTGTGCTCCAGTTTCCTTTCAAAGATATGCAGATTTGGGGATATGGTGCCGCTAAAATGGCGCTAGTGTATGCGAGTGCTTGTATTCACCTGCAATGAGCTGAGGCCTCGTCCAGAGATTGTTTCTCACTCGTGCCCAATGCTTGCTGGAATGGACACATCCCTGGATTGATGGATTTAATCGATAAACATCATTTTCAGAGATATTGTGATAAGGTGTCATCAGAATTTAATGAGTGTTCTAGGCAATTCACAACACAGAGAAGCCGAACATGTTCTCACCGTGATAATATCTCGTACTGCCACCTGGTGGATTCCTCCAGATTTACGTAAAGTACGCGCACAAGTATGAACAGTACAACACTTGCGTTGCAGGAGCGTCCGCTGCAGCATGCGTCGCATCGCGTGAAGTATAACTCCGGCCTAAGGGTGCTATAAAATGGCGGGCCCTGCACTCTGACCTCCAAAGGTGATGCAAAAAGACAATTTTCCCTCAGAGATTAATATAGTGTACTAAATAAAAAAAAAATGGTTCCTTGGGATGTTCAAACTATTTGAGCAAAATCTAGCTGATGATTCATTTATATCTGTCCATAACCAAAGAAAGCTGGTGTAGGTTGTCATACCAATGGCTCTCGAAACAGAAGAGCTCTGGACTGGTCTTCAGGCAAAACTACATTTGTTCTAAACCTCTGTTGTTGAATATGTAGCACCATGTTTTTGGATTACAGAAGAAATGTGTACATGAAACTCCACAATGATAGATTCAAACCTCAGCCTAATCACTCTACAGAAAATTGGAACACTTGGGAAGCTCTGAGTTGAATTTGTAATATTTCTCTAAGTTATAATGTTTACTTTGTATCCTGCTTCACAGGTCCCTGCTATTTTAATACAGGTGGTCTGTAATACCACTGTACTATATATATACCATGACATTCCTTCTCCGTACACCGTTATTCCTTATGATGAAGGTATCCTCGCCCTCAGACAAGCATTCAACAGACGCCCAGTCCAGGTCCAGGTTTCTCCCATGTACACTCTCATCAGACAGGCAGAGCTGGTTCTTACCCTCATTGACTTGCCTTTTTCTAAAAACCTTTTTCATCAGGTCAGTGGCATTGCAATAAGTACTAGAATGGCACAACGCTATGCCAGCATCTTTTTCAGCTGGATCAAAGAACATTTATTTTCTTCCTACCTAGGCTGTGTACTGGACCTGTGCAAAAAATATATCTACAATTGTGTTGATGCTGACTCTTGTTCCAGAAGGCAGCTATAGGAATCCATTATTTTTGTTACTAATTTCCATCCATCTCTCAGGTTTATAGTCAGTATTTCTACCACAATTCTACCATTTGTAGTTATCAGTCTTTCTGTGACCATTCCAGGGCTTAAAACCTCTGTCAATTACAAACCAACTGACTCACAAAGTTGCTGTACTTTCTCTACTGCTTCTTCCATCCCTGGCACACAAAAACTCTTTATGATTTCTCTGCTTTTACGACTCTACAGCCTCTGCAGCGACTTCTGTAATGAAGCACTCAAAATGAGGAATTTCTTTTCATGTTTCATGAACCAAAAAAGGTTTATTCCTCAGTAAAGTGAACTGTGTTCATTCAATTCGCAAGTAGGACAGCTTTGTGAAACTCAAGGAACACCTAATTTCGTGATGGTTAGTAGGTAATTTTACTAGAGAACTACTTTAGATTTGATATATACTCCAACAGCCGCCATTGCATCCCCATGGGTGCTGGACCTGTAACTGGATATTAGCTGTCAAATGTGCAAAGACACCATAACCTTACTGAGGATGGTATTTTCTGACAGATTCACAATAACCAGGTTTCCATCCAAGGAGTTTTTGCGAAAAAATATTTAGCGCTTCAAATTTTTTTACCGATATAGCTGATGGAAATGCTAATTATCAATAAAATGTTGTACACGTCGACATAATAGTTTTCCGTTTAACTTAAGCGCATAAATTCCATATCGATACTTCAGATGTCGCAAAAACTACATTGGAAACACTTTTTGTCGGAAAAAAGGGCTTTAACACAAATAAATGTGTCACATGATGCAGCCAATGCAGTAGCGGATAGACTGGGTCTCCTGCTACTAAAAGGGGTACCTGAACTCCCTCCACATCAACTGTAGCCTGTGGGTGTCTCTCAGGATGTCTAAATAATACAAAAACCGCAAAGGTAATTTACTGTGCCAGTCAAAATATTTAATAAACCGTATGTTTCATTATCTAAACATTTTTTTCTTATTATTAAATGGCAAATGTTTTAGCATATATGAGAAATTCTCTCATTAATATTAACTTTAGTTTTTTTTTATTAAACGTCGTTATTTTGTATTAATTCAAATTTCAGTTTTAATTAAAAACCTTAAGGGAAGCAGGTTACAGTACTAATTCAGTTGTTATCGCACTGAGAAGGTATGTTGAAAGGTAGACTCACCTGTACAGATCCGATGCTGCAAATACAGCTGCATCATGGGCACTTCCAGGAGTGCCAACGCAAATATCTCGTATCATGCACCTGTCATCAACAAGGGCCTGGAGAACAATAGATGGCCACCCTTTGCGATTAATGTAATCACGGTAGCCTTCTGTTGGGGGAAGAATAGGCACATGCGTGCCATCCAGCGCACCGTAAATCTGTGGCACAAGATGCACCAAGGGATTGCGGTATGCAATTTCATTGGCCTCCGCTACAGTCGGAAGTCTGATATAACGGCGCATTAATTTTTCTTTAATAGCGGTGCACACAGCATATACACATCGATGGACAGTAGTTTTACTAACCCCGAAAGTTTCTACAACTACTCTATACTCGGCGCAGGTTGCCAGCTTGTAAAGGGCGATGGCAATCCGCTTTTGGGTTGGGACGGGTGGTCGGTGGCAACCTGTGATGGGCGCAACATCAGGACTGATGAATCCACACAACATCTCAAACGTCGGCCGTGTCATTCTAAAATGTTGCAGCCAGAGATTTTCTGTGAAGTGTCTCTCCACCACCTCCTCCCAGAAGGTCTTATTCCGTCGTCTCTCCTATACCCGTGGGTTTCGTCACACTGGGGTACTTTCTTCAAGCTCTAGGGCTATCGGACAAGCAACTGTTTCATTCTGCTGTCGTCTTTGGATATTATGTACAATTCCAATTATTTGTGAAACTGAAATAAATGGCAAATTTCAAAAAACTTTCTGAATAATCTCTCCATTTCTTTGTTTCTTTGTTTAGTGGAGGGGGTGTAACGTGGAAAACAAAAGGTAGATAATTTGCGACATACACAAAATTATGTATGGAAACGGCTCAAGGGCAGATTTTTTTTCGTGATACAACAAAACTTATGCCACAGTTTGTTTTGGGCGTCTGTCGATAACAAAACGTCGTAAAAAACTGGATGGAAACTTGGCTAGTGTTAGTGTAGAAATGACTCTAGGAATGCTCAGAAATAGATGTGATTGATTAGTCATGATCCTTTCCAGTGCATTTAATTAGAATTTGAAATTAGGTGGGAGAAGACTGATTCATTGAGAGGGAATAAGAGTGGCTAGAGAAGCTGAGGAACTAAGTAGTCTATTATGGAGTTGAAAATATGGGGAAGCTTGAAAGAAAAAAAGCTAGCTGCCCTCTTTTAAATGCACTGCAGCCATAAATTTAGACCTGCATATTACGTCTATGGTTGCTTTAAATTTAATCTAGGGTAATCCTCCCATGAACATAAATAAATTACTTTAGTTCAATATGTATATGTATATGTCTCCTAAGCGGATGTCTTTGTTAGTTCTTGTAAATAGACAGAGTCAGACACTGAGGACAATGCCAAACAAAGGTAAAGCCTGATACATCAGAAAGCCCTAATGTCTTCATGTTAGGCTTCACTGTTACCCCTCATGTACTATAAATGCCCAGCCCGGTCTGTCATTTGGTAATGGTACAAATCTGTTGATAACTTCTAAATACTAGTTCAAAATTCATGGAGTTTATAAAACATTGGTTAAAATTATTGAGCTGTCTTCCAGGTTCTGACATATGATATACAGTATTACTGATTCACCGCTGGCAGCATTCACTACCCGGGAGGATAATGGCATTATTTGGTTGGCCATGTATGTTGGCAATGTGGGTTGAGAGTTGCAAAGAAAGTTAAGATTTAAATGTTTTGAGGTGCACACCAACTCTTTCAAGACTAAAAGGATCAAAGACCAAAAAATGTACTATCAGTCCAATAAATATTCCAGCCTTATTCTTAGCTGTGGAGGCAACTTCTTGTGTGCCATACTTAAAAATGCCAATTTTAAGTAATGCCTGATGCTGAAAATAAAACCAGACTTTCTGTTTACTTTTTGTCATGCAACTATACAGTATGCACTGAGTCTGTGGCTGATACAGAAAGTAACAGATATTCACCATTTATACTTTACTCTGCCCCATGAATGTATACATCTCACTTTACAGAAACATGGATAAACTCATCCAGACTTTCAGTTACATACTGTACTTGTGTGTATAAATCCATGGATTTGCATGTCAGTTCTTTTGATGACTTTCGATACGTATAAATGGTAAAGTAAATATGTAGGATGTTGTTCTGTGGTAGACTGATGTCCCTTTTGGGGCTTGTTCCTGCTCAGGGCAGGCTTGGGTTCTCTGTAAACTTAAAATAGATTTAAGTGGTTTCAGAAAATGCCTGGCTGGTTGGATATTATCAGTGTCATGGGGATTTTCCTTGACATTTCAGCAGGCTATTAATGATATTGTTGAGTAGTTTACCTTAATTTGTGGTTGTAAACATCCAGTGTTCATCAATCATTTATAAACCAGAAAAAGCACATAACCTGTTTTAAAATGTGGTGATTAATTATACAGTATATTCACAGTTCATCCATCTAGCTCTCCTTTCTCTGACCCACTTAATTTAGGATTGCAAGAGTTGCAGCCCAGTAACAATCAACCCTAAATCTTTGGAGTCTGATCCAGTTTCCCTTGCAGGACACACTTATGCACAAACTCTCACTCATACCTGGCCAATTTAGACTCTGCACTCTACCAGATGCACCTGGAGTACCTGGAGAAAGATTTAAATAGACATTAACCTTATTAGGATCTGAACCCAGCCAGTTAAGCTTTGAGGCAGCAGCAGTAACCACTGTATAACAGTACTACCATACATTTGACATAACTTCTAATCAACCAGCCGTACAGTCAATGGGCCAAAAACAGTTTTCTTATGTTTAGCTCCAGGTGGTATCCTCAGTTGGTCTATCCATTGGTTATTGCTAAGTACACTAGTTCTTTCTTCATGACAACGACTGAATTTGTCCTTCCTTTTAGAATCCACATTACTTTTTTATCCTTCTTGCACATTCCAATAGTCTTCATCTTGCATCTTAAGCCTAAAGATGTCAAAGGGAAGAGCAAAGGCTAAATCCAACACGACTCCACTCCATTTATATGAGGACAGTACACCAAGAAAACACTCCAAATATGTACAAATGTACAAATATGTACAATAGGCTGAACCTAACTGTTGGCATTCAGCACAGTGATTTGAAATATTAGAAAATATATGTTCAGATATGACTAGAATTGAAACATGGTATTATGTACTTTTAGTTTTTTTATCTGAATTGATTTCTGTATGGCAGAAATCACAATATGTGTGTGAAATCCAACTTATCCTGAGAGTCCCTTCTTCAACTCTCTGAATCTTTAAGGTCAATCATTTAATATGAATATCATGAATAACTGCTAATTATACAATCACTGCAACTCTAGCATTCTCTAGGGAAAGGGTTATATAAAAGTGGTCCAAGATTTATTTATTGCTAGCTAACATAGCTGAAATACCTGGTGTTGTCCGGGAGGAAAATGGTGTTTTTTTTTTAATTGTTTGAGAAAAATATAATAAAAAAAACAACTTTAAAAATAAAAATAAATTAACAAACAATGAAGACTCAACTAATGTGCTTGTCTTGCGGTCTTGTATGTATGTATGTTATCAACCAGTTGATTCTCAGAACCGTCCAACTGTATTTAATTTCAAAAGCAACAGGTGCCTGGGCAGTGGCGCTCAAACATAAAGAATGCTGGCACTCACCTCCAGTTCACCCTCTGGTAGTTGTTTCGAGTGTCAACTGGATGATAATATGTATGCAAGACTCCAAGATCACCTCCCACCCTACCCAGGAGGTTGTGGGTTAGGGTTTATTTCACCATACAGTATTTTTAGTTGACCAACGTGTACCAAGTTTCATGAAAATCGCTCCAGCCATTTGGAAGTGATGCTGGAACATATATACATACACACACACATATATTGACATATATATATATATATATATATATATATATATATATATATATATATATATATACAGTGGTTTGAAAAACTATTTGCCCCTTCCTGATTTCTTATTCTTTTGCATGTTTGTCACACAAAATGTTTCTGATCATCAAACACATTTAACCATTAGTCAAATATAACACAAGTAAACACAAAATGCAGTTTTTAAATGATGGTTTTATTATTTAGGGAGAAAAAAAAATCCAAACCTACATGGCCCTGTGTGAAAAAGTAATTGCCCCCTGAATCTAATAACTGGTTGGGCCACCAATAACTGCAATCAAGCGTTTGCGATAACTTGCAATGAGTCTTTACAGCTCTGGAGGAATTTTGGCCCACTCATCTTTGCAGAATTGTTGTAATTCAGCTTTATTTGAGGGTTTTCTAGCATGAACCGCCTTTTTAAGGTCATGCCATAGCATCTCAATTGATTCAGGTCAGGACTTTGACTAGGCCACTCCAAAGTCTTCATTTTGTTTTTCTTCAGCCATTCAGAGGTGGATTTGCTGGTGTGTTTTGGGTCATTGTCCTGTTGCAGCACCCAAGATCGCTTCAGCTTGAGTTGACGAACAGATGGCCGGACATTCTCCTTCAGGATTTTTTGGTAGACAGTAGAATTCATGGTTCCATCTATCACAGCAAGACTTACAGGTCCTGAAGCAGCAAAACAACCCCAGACCATCCCACTACCACCACCATATTTTACTGTTGGTATGATGTTCTTTTTCTGAAATGCTGTGTTCCTTTCACGCCAGATGTAACGGGACATTTGCCTTCCAAAAAGTTCAACTTTTGTCTCATCAGTCCACAAAGTATTTTCCCAAAAGTCTTGGCAATCATTGAGATGTTTCTTAGCAAAATTGAGACGAACCCTAATGTTCTTTTTGCTTAACAGTGGTTTCGCCTTGGAAATCTGCCATGCAGGCCGCTTTTGCCCAGTCTCTTTCTTATGGTGGAGTCGTGAACACTGACCTTAATTGAGGCAAGTGAGGCCTGCAGTTCTTAGACGCTTGTCCTGGGGTCTTTGTCACCTCTCGGATGAGTCGCCTCTGCGCTCTTGGGGTAATTTTGGTCGGCCGGCCACTCCTGGGAAGGTTCACCACTGATCCATGTTTTTTTCATTTGTGGATAATGGCTCTCACTCTGGTTCACTGGAGTCCCAAAGCTTTAGAAATGGCTTTATAACCTTTACCAGACTGATAGATCTCAGTTACTTCTGTTCTCATTTGTTCCTGAATTTCTTTGGATCTTGGCATGATGTCTAGCTTTTGAGGTGCTTTTGGTCTACTTCTCTGTGTCAGGCAGCTCCTATTTAAGTGATTTCTTGATTGAAACAGGTGTGGCAGCAATCAGGCCTGGGGTGGCTACGGAAATTGAACTCAGGTGTGATACACCACAGTTAGGTTATTTTTAACAAGGGGCAATTACTTTTTCACACAGGGCCATGTAGGTTTGGATTTTTTCTCCCAAAATAATAAAAACCATCATTTAAAAACTGCATTTTGTGTTTACTTGTGTTATATTTGACTAATGGTTAAATGTGTTTGATGATCAGAAACATTTTGTGTGACAAACATGCAAAAGAATAAGAAATCAGGAAGGGGCAAATAGTTTTTCACACCACTGTATATATATATATATATATTTATATATATATATATATATATATATATATATATATATATATATATATATATATATATATATATATATATATATATATATATATAATAAAATCATTGTTTCATGGCTCAGATTAAAAAAAAAAAATATTAAGAATGGAAATCCCTTTGTTACATTTGCAAACTGCAGTTACTGGTGTTGTCATCGGACCATGTCAATTTAAAAGAAAGAAAATCTCTGCACATGTTACATTTACTGTCTGAGTGCTGGTCTTACAGCACAAGCATCTTAGCTAATTTGTGACAGCCAATAATGTGCTGCTTGGCAGAGACATCACTGTACGAAGGGTTAACAGGTATGGTGAGTTCAGCCAGCTCTTAGCCCTATTTTCCTGTTTCCATTGTTTTAGTGTGTAAAACATGGGATATCAGAAGACGACAAGCCTTTCTTCTGTTTGCATGGTACAAAACACAAGTATTCCTTATTCCTTGTTGCTATGTTCTACGCATTGTACTGTACTTCTAGATGGTATTCATTAGTTGTCTGCTTTCATGCACACAGAGTCCACCCGTATGACTAAAGACAATCTTATCTGAGCGAGTCACAGACTTGTTGGTATGAGTCATTGGGTATGTCACATGAGGCTATTAACTTCACAGGATAGTGTCTCCAACTGCCTCCAATTCTTTAAGAATATGTAAGTGAATGCTACAACTGAAAATTGCTGGAAAATAATATAATGTGACATTGACTTAAGTCAACAATTTATTTCAAGTATATCACAGGAAACCCTTACAGTCACACTGTCTGACCTGTTTATAGCTGAAAATTAATCTAAAATACATGTCTTTAAGATATGGGTGGTGTCTGTGTGGATATGAGGAAAATTTAAAAACTACGATAAAATTAAATAACATTTCTTGGATTCTTTAGCTTTTCATTTTATCAAACTGCCTCAAGGCAACTGATACAGCATTTACAAGTGTTGAAGCTGCTTTTCTGCAACCTTTTGCTTAGTAGCTTCATAGATAAATTTGACAGCCGTTATAAAACCAGGATTGCCAGCACTTGGTACAATTTACCCGGGGCCATTGACCTTTCTGGAGTATTCCCTATGGTATTTTCTCTTAATTTAAAATGCAGTAATGTATTGCACACAAAACATAAAATGCTTTTCTTGTCCTGAGGTAGTAGTGTCACTAGCTGATTGATTTCCATTAACCTTATTGATAACATTCTGTCTTTTTAATTAACCCTTAGAACGTCTTCAGGTCAAATTTGACTGAAATCACTAAAAGTACACTGAATTTTATCTCTTCAAGATGAAATTTTCTGCCATCCCTATATTTCCCTCAATTAACATGCTGTAAAAACAAAAATTAAACATCCTGTAATTTGTAGAGCTTCTAAAAAATCTTTTACCTTATCATTTCTTTTAACCCACTTTACCCACTTCGTTTAGGGCACATTGTTTGTTAACACAAAACCACCACATGATGACAGCAACCCTATAAATTCAGTAACTGTCATCTTTTCAGCTCAGAAATATGAAAGCTTTTAGTAAAGTTTCCTTATTTTACAAATATTACAAAAGTTTACAAATATCACATTTTTGTACAGCAGCTACATATAATCCTAGCAAGATTGGCAGTTTAGCTCAGAGGCTTGTGTTGCTTATTTTCAGTTAAAGAGACCTGTTTGAATATTTTCCTGTATTTATGAAACTTAAGCATTCCATCATACCTGCATAGATTTTCTCTGGATGTTCTAGTTTCTTCCCATAATCATGCATGATCATACTGTGGTTTAACTGGGGTTCAACTGGGGTTCTGCCCCTGCTGGGTGTGATATCATCAAGATTCTGTTGTTCCTAGAACAAGATTGGTTGTTTTTTCAGGAAAGCCTCAACCAATTAGCTCAAAATGTCTCTGACGCCATAGAGAAGTCACACAAGTTTTTGTGTTTTACCTTCTTTGTATTTATTTATATAATCTATATTTTTTCTTCATCCATCCATTTTCTCCTGAGCAGGAGTTGGAGCCTACCGCAGAACCAAGCATTGGACATAAGGCAGGAACAGTCCCATTTCAGGTTGCCAGTTCATCACAGAGAGGTTTTTTTTTTTTGTTTTTTTTTAGTTCTTTATTTCGCCTTATACAATTTCATGTATTAGGAATTTGTTAGTTTTCGCATACCCCTTGGGGTCAGAGCGCAGGGTCAGCCATTGTACAGCACCCCTGGAGCAATTGAAGGTTAAGGGCTTTGCTCAAGGGCCCAGCAGAGTAGGATCCCCCTTGGCAGTGACGGGGATTTGAACTGGCAACCTTCGGGATACCAGCACAGATCCTTAGCCTCAGAGCCACCACTCCGCCCCTTTCTCTAATGAAACAAAATGTATTGAATTTGTTCTATATTAATTGGGAAAGTTTAAATGGGGTTGTCTATTTACTGTATTTAGTTCTAACTGATTGTCCAAAAATGCAATTATTTGATGATTATAAAGTGATCTCTTAAGGGAAAGCATGAATATGTCTGTGTGAGAGAGCTCTTCAATGGACAGGTGCCCTCCCCTGGGCTGATTTCTGCCTTACACCAAAACTTGTTGGGAGAGTCTGTGCCTCTTCTGAACTCTGTAACACTGTTTGGGGGTTCTGAAATGAAATGGATAGATTGGTGTCGGGAAAGATGTCTGTCAGTCTTTTAATAGGCACCATTTAGGTATTTGAATGGTTTTCTGTTAACACGTTTATTTCAAGCTTTGCCATATAGTGAACCTTATAAATATTACTTTGTTCAGTTTGTTCAATCCACTTTTCTTAGAAAGCAGTTTTGTGAAGTTCCAAACATTTCTGTCATGTCAAGCCTTATCAAAGATATGCATGTAAGTTTATCTTTTAAATAATTATTTTATAAATGCTTGTCAAGATGTATATGTTCCACAGTTAACTGATTTATATATAAATGTATTTCTGTTTTAATTGATTGGTTGTTGTGGGCATTGTACTGAAAGCACCCTTTGTATTGTGTTTTGTAGTTTTGCAAACAAGAATGAAAGATTTGCCAGTAAAACCTTCCCTCTGAGCAAGAAATGGGTTTACAGGACTTGTTTTTCGCTGCCTAGTTTGCATGGATACGCAATCGAGAGGGAAGAATATATGGTGTTTTTTAATTAATATGAGCTGTCCCTGAAAGAATTTGAAGTAGCTTCTACAGCAGTGTTACATATTTGTAGTGATGAATGCAGCCAACAACAAACCAAACTTTACAGTAATTAAAGGGAGTTTGCAGTGTCCTCTTGCTCAATAATATTTTGAACCTGGATTTATTTAAACCTGCTATGATACTGCATTGCACTAAATATTTTGCTGAGTACAGTGGAACCTCGGTCCACGAATGTTTCGAAACACGTACAAATCGGTTTATGACCAAAAAGTTCGACAAACTTTTGCATCTGTTCACGACCACATACTCGGTATACGAACAAGCCAGTTTCCCTTTCGGTTTGTGCACGCCGATGATTTCCGCACGTGTTTAGTCTCTCCCTGTGCATTCCCTGTACAGAAAGAGAGACAAACACACACACACACACACAGACGCACGTGTGAGACAGACACACACACACACACGCACACACACACACATATACATGCGCGGGAGACAGACAGACACATACACACACACACACACACACGCGCGCGCACAAGAGAGACAGACAGCTGGACGCATAAGGCCAAGAAGGCAGTTAAAGAATGCACCAGGCTTGTTTTTAAAGAGACAGATCCGAGCATTGTTTTCACCTTATTGTATTTAATGAAGACTTTTTACTATTGGATTTTAACCTCCACTTCACTTCTGTTTACAGTGATCGGTTCGTAGCGTGCATGGTTGCAATGTTACTTTTCTTGGTGGTTTATTAAATTATGGATTTTCCAAATGATCATTTTTTCCCCTGTGCTTAAAACTCATTAAAAAAGTTTTTTTAGCGAGCGGTTCGTAGCGTTATAGCGCAAACTCTTGCAGTGTTAGTTTTCTCTGTTGTTCAAGGTTTTCTCAGTGTTATTCAATGTTTTTACATTTAGTTTACTATTACACTGTGCATTCTATGGTGTAATTAACTATATTTGTGCTTAAATGTCTTTAAAAAAATATATTTACATACAGTTCGTACGGTCTGGAACGGATTAACTGTATTTACATACAGTCCATTGGTGGAAATTACTTCAGTTCCACTGTATATTTTATTTTTGGATCGGATTGCATTGGAGAAAGGTGAAAACAACAAAAGAAGATTTATATGCCAGAGCCTTTGAAAATGACCGTGTGTAGATGTTTTCAGGCCCCCAGTGTGCCTTTCTTAATATACTGTACAGTAGTATTATTAGTTTATAAGCTCATTAACTACTTATACTGTCAAATCAGCAAAGGTTCTGAACTTCTGGGTAATGTGACAAGTGAGGAGTCCAACCAGGGGACCAACTCTGGATCTGTTGTGTTTCAGTTCCCAGTGAAAGCTATGTGCAGTAGCCAGGTGCTTCAATGTGTGCATCTCCGTTGTAGAAAGATACTTCACTGTGGTATGTGACAATGTAGGCTTGTCTTAAGGTGAGAAATTACTCAGAGGGAGAATTCCACAAAGTGTGCTTAGCAATTAAGCCTCGCTTAAACTGAGAAGCCAAGTTTACTTTAGCCAAGTTGTGCTTGGTAAATAATACAACTAAGGCAGAGTGGTGGCTCTGAGGCTAAGGATCTGCGCTGGTATCCAGAAGTTTGCCGGTTTGAATCCCGTTACTGCCAAAGGGGATCCTACTCCATTGGGCCCTTGAACAAGGCCCTTAACCTACAATTGGGGTGCTACACCATGGTTGACTGTGACTCCAAGAGGTATGTAAAAAAATAAAAGATTCCTAATAAAATAACCAAAAAAAAAATTCTCTTAGCCTGCTCCAAACCAGCCTAAAGATGAAGCTTAGTGTAGTGCTGTGGATTGAGAGTTCATGAAATCCATGATCAATGAGAAACAAAATATTGGAGAAAGGTTCCAAGATTTTGCTGAATTCTCATTTAAATAATAATGCTACATTTTATTTTTATAGCGCCTGTCCCATTCTCAAGGCAATTTTAATCTTACATATTCAATACAAAATGCTAAAGCATTACAACCTAACCTATCCATTGAAAATAAATTATATCATTTGTTTTCACCTTTTTTGTGTCATTGACAGGATTTTCTGGATAATATTGCTACATTCTTGGCTACACTATCATTTAAATTAATCTTATGCATTTGATACAAAATGGTAAAACATTAAAAGTTACATAGTCAATTAAAATAACAAGAATTAATATTGTATCACATTTAAATTATTATGCCATTTGTTGTCTTTGCTCGTTTATTGTCAGCGACACACAAAATAAAAAGATACAGCAATAGGTTAAAAAGAGAGTGTTCCGTAAAGTTAAAATCATCAGTTATAAAAAGCACAAATTCTATGTCAGTAATCCTGTAGCCCTAAAGCAGGAGGTATTGCTTAAGAAAAAATGCCACTCTTCAAAACCTTCTAGAACCAACCTTGGTGTTCTTCTGTCTTTGTGTACTCTGTAGAGCTGTTAAACCTCCTGTATGCATTATGATTACAAAGAAAAGATAATGTCATTTTTGATATAGATCATTCCAATATACAGTATGTATCTATATTGTATATTATGAAGAGAAACATTAAATTAATTGCATTCAACTGTTTATAATTATAATTAATATCTATCTGCGGTGGGTTGGCACCCTGCCCAGGATTGGTTCCTGCCTTGTGCCCTGTGTTGGCTGGGATTGGCTCCAGCAGACCCCCGTGACCCTGTATTCGGATTCAGCGGGTTAGGAAATGGATGGATGGATGGATTAATATATATATATATATATATATATATATATATATATATATATAATTCACTAAGGCAAGACACCCATGGAAAGCATGCCGGAAGGGGCATGGATTCACTAAGCCGCTGACAAGTAAGACACCTATGGCGCAGCAGGAAGGAGCCACGCCCACCAACTCCAAGACCATTGGATACGACGACAACTCGCAGAGCCACGCCCACCAACTCGGATGCGACCACACAGAAAAAACTACGTCATTTATATTCGTCTGTCGTAGAGGCCACATGCACCTCCGAGCCACGTTGACTGTTCATAGAGGCATGTTTGTCGCTGAGGTGAATGGCCATATGCAGCGTGTAAAATGGTTTGCGAGGGGTATCCCATGGGATCCTTAAAACAATCATTTACAGCTGAGGTTAAAACACAATGAAGTGACCAGTCTTTAAAAAACGAGTTTTCGGTTGCGCCTTCGACGCGTGCACCATATCAAACTGTTTTACACGCTACATACAGCAATTCGCGCTACTACCGTGGTCGGGTGTCTTGGTCGATTATATATAGAAAAGCAGCCAAAACCGCACAGAGCAATGAAAAGTCTACGTGAGTCACAGGTGCATATGGACTGTGCAAAGACAACAATGACTCAAGTGACGAGTTGGAGGTGGGCACATGAGCAGGCAGGGCGCAATGGCGGTCCACCAGTTTTTAGTCACGGACGATTGTGTGTTAGTTCGTTCCGTGCATTGTTACAATGTTGCTTTTCTTGCTGATTTATTACATTACCAATTTTTCAAATGTTAATTTTCTCCCTGTGCTTAAAAATCATTAAAAAACCGGCCTGATTATGCGGCATATGGTACGCCACGGCTTGGCTAGTTATAATTAGTATAATAGCCTGTGATGGGCTTTTTTCATTTCTAAGATATTACAATTTACAAAATGTTTTGTAATTGAGAATATGCCAGTAATATAGAAACACTGATTATAAAAACTGGTAGGTATAGTCTGGTACTTCTAAAGATCATGTTTATATACAGTAGATGTTTGTGGTTACACTTAATTCATAAAATGTCACTTTACATTCAACAACCCTGTGCAATCACCAATGGTGTGCCTATTCCTTCAAAATCTGAGAGATCTCAGATTGTCTGTAACAAATACAGTATCGTTTAAGGACAGCCCAAACACCTTGGCACTTCCCGATGGCTATAAAATTGCAAAAAAACATCTTTATATGAAATTAGTTGAAGCCATACATTACAACGTCAACTTTCCTCAGCAAATGATAGACCATTGTGTAAACGCTTTTTTCAGTCTGACTTTTTACTTCTTTCAGTAATTGAATCTATTTAAAATTCACTTTATCCAAAAATATATCAGTGAAATTAGATACTGTACTTCCCAAACATCATAGGTGCAATAGACCGTGCTCATGCATTAATAACAATCTTTCACCAAGTTTATTAGATGCTTATTATGTGAAACAGAAATAATTCATAACATCAGTTCACGGGCCAGTCTTTTTAAATGACATTGATGTGTATGACCAGTCTTATTGTCAATTAGTTATTCTGGTGAGGGCAGACTTCTTCAACAGGAATGACATCAGGACATCATACTAGTGGCAGAATCTGCAGATTTCTTTATGGCTGTTAAATGTGCAATAGTACTGTATATTTGTATAGAAAGGTACTGTATATTCTAGCAATTCTGAAGCATATTCTTGTATATCATTTTCAAATGCTGCAAAATGCACTTCATTTTGCTACAGACTGAATACTTTACTTGTTTTAAATGTTTGAAATTTGACATCTGTAGACCAGTATGTTTGCAATCAAGTACCCCATTCAAATTTGAATAGTATTTAACTATTCATTGCACACATTCACACCCATAATGTAGTTATTCATCAGTCTACTATATACTGTAGTGGCATACAGATTCACACACTTTCTCAGTAGTGAATGCATTCTCTTTGAATGTTATTATAGATCAACTATCATTTCTTGACCAACTACTGAAAAAAACACCCCCTGCCTCTCTGTTACATATTCTTTTTATGAAAATTACATAGAACTCTAAACCTTTTGAAACTGTCCCATTATACATCTCACATCCTATCAGTTTCATGCTTAAAGTCATAGGTGCTCAATCTGCAGCCATTGCACTCTCGTCTGTGCTTTTTGAATTATGATAAATGTTATTGACGATCTGCTTTTTAAATATGAGGAGTGAGTGCATAATCTTGGATTGCCTAAACCTGTCTTGTGTTAACAAAAAACACTTTGCATTTGAGAAACCAGCAGAGGTTGAGTTGTAAATTAAGTTTCAATTTCATAAGTGCACTTTGTGGGATACACCCGGGGTTCCAGCCTTCTCAATTTCACGTCCTCACATGCACAGACTGGTCGCAAACCCATGGCCTCTGAGTCAGTAAGTGGGTCTTATCCATTTGAACCCATTGGGAAGTCCTTTGGAACAGAGGCAGAGAAGCATGCTGAATAATCCAAAGGTCCTGAGTTCTAGTTCTGATACCATCTCAGGGGGGAATGCCCTGAGTGAATTCCTGAGTAGAGACAAATGGTGCTGGAACTAATCATTGGAGTGGATGAGTGTAATGGGAAGTGTGAGTGAAGGAAATTCTGAGAGTGAGAAAGCCTACCCCTGTATACATGGCACCTTTGCAGTTTGGAACCTGACTTGCAGAAGGAGTTCTCATTCTGTCAACTGAATAACTTTCCATTTATTGACTTGAAGGCTCTGGGTTTGCAGTCAGTAACTCCATGTGAGGATTGGGTTAAATTAGACTAGGGGCTTTGCCCCCTGCTCGCTTCACTCAACCATCCTCTCCCCCTCCCCACAAAGGGGCACGCTATGCTCCAGCCACTTCGCATCTTTGCCACTCGCGTTGTGAAGGGGGGGGGCTGAACGTACGCTAAGGGGATGCGGTCGGATCAGCTGCTGGCTTGCTGCTGCTGCTGTTGAGCTGCGTGTTCTGCTTGTCGCTCTGTGCGTCGATCATTTAAAAGGCTGTACAGCAGCTGTCCTTTTGTCTCACTGCCTTGTCTCGCGGGACACTAAAGTGTCTCTCGTGGGACGTTAAAATGTCTCCAAGAAAATCTCCTTCCAAGCCTTCAAAGATTTATTTTTTTTATAATAGAAATAAATTCTCTAATAATCCCTAAAGGGTTGGGGCTCTGGGCAATTTCTCATCAGTTGCAGGGCCTCAGTTTTGCAGTGTATCCATGACGTCTGGAGTTTTTGAGTTATCTTGGGCAACAGATACAATTCTAGCTATGGTTAAAAAGGAAGCTCTCTTCACAACTATCACTGGCCTTTCAATATATTTATTCAATGCAATCCGAAGGCAATATATACAGACAGGGAACCTTTTCAAAATAACCTGTGAAAGAGATTAAAAATGGTTTATGAGAGCGATTGAAAGTCCCTCTCCCAAAATAGAAATTAGCCTGTGGTAGGTAATGAATGGCATATTCATCATTGACACACAGGCCTTTAAAGAACATTTTATTAAAGGACTGTAACTCAGTCCAGGTTTAGTTGGCATTAAAATATTGTCAATGGTTTTTTCTTTCATAGTTTCAAACATTTCTAAAAATATTTATTAAACACATCACTAAATATAATAATGAATACTCTTTTTACAAGACAGTGGCATGATGGCACAGTTGTTAGGGCTGTTGCCTTAGAGCTCTTCCCAACCTGGCCAAGTCAGTAAGATGTTTCCATGATTTCCCTGTGTGCAAGTAGGTTTTCTTTACATAAACTAGTTTGTTAAAGTTAAGTGGCCACTTTTAACTGACTTCTTATTCATGGTTGTGAAAGTATACCTGATAACAGGTGGTGACTGTTCTGTGTAAACATAGGCAGAGACTTGAAATAAAATTGATCTTCAGATCACAGACTCATGGAGGGTATATACTATATACCAAGATTTAAACTTCAAAATGTAGTGCAGCTTAATTGATTGCTTTGGAACCAGTTAAATGGCAGGACCCAGTGACTTGGTTCCACATTTATATGTTAAAAGCTGTACAGTACTAAATATTTACTTAATATCCCAGCAGAACTGGGCGCAATGCAGAACAAATCCTTGGAGTCCATTTAGTGGGTCTGGGCACAAATGTGCTCTTTTGAAGTGAGCATTCCTTGGTTCGTTTTTTGTGCTTGATCCTGCCAACATTGGCTCTGCTTGAATGTGACCCTGAAATAGAAAGATGGATGGATGGACAAGAACACTCTATGGTTGCTTAATCATTGGGGACAGATGTAAATATTTTGTGTCAATAAATCCTTTCAGGAATTTGCACATCTGGCAGTTTTTTTTCAATGTAGTAGTTCAATTTGTCTGCAGGGATCCCAGGTTTCGATCTATTGACCCAGCATATAATGAGGTAAGAAGTCTCAGGAGACTTAACTCAGTATTTCTACTGTTTAATGCTGCTGTAAAATTAGAGAGATTGAATTTATTCCATACATCTCTAGGTCCCACTGGAAAAACCCAGAGTGAGCGTAAGGGTCTGGGGGCAGGGAAAAGAATGCCTGTTTTTGCGATGTGACTCCGAGATAATTAGAAGGCACGTAATCCATGGTTCTGTCCTGAAATCCTAGTATTGATTTCTTAGGATGAACCAGGAGCACATTGTAAATTACAATGCAGTTTTAACACTAGAATTACCAGAGCCTACTGAAAAACTCGTAATTCCGTCCCACCTTAAACTGCTTCTTAAATCCCTTCACACCTCTCCGCCAGTCCCTTTGTCTCTAAATGTGCTGATAAAGAGAAGCCGGCTATTCCATCCCCCCACCAATTTAGAACGTGCACGAACTTCTCTCAGCTCATGCCTTGATTGAGTATCTGGGAGTGAAGTGGAGTTTTAGAGTGAAATAATAGATCGTTGTTTGGAACACACGCATTTCATGTCTGTTCCGTTTCTACAGTAATCTGTGTCAACACATTGTTAAAACAGAAACTTTTTTATATTCTAGTAGTAGATGACAAAATGTAGGCATAAACTATATAATGTATGAAGCCTGAAGTCCAAATAGCAAAGAAACATTTTCACAAGAATAACACAATTGCACTTTTATTCAAACATATAACTGCAGAAAGAAAAGCCGCCTTAACATGCGACATTGACACCAGTTTACTATAACTGACTCCGTGGTTCAATAGATACAGCCCCCGCTTGGGAATCAAGGGGTCACGGGTTCGATCCTGCTCCCCTCCCTTTTGAGAAGTAAACTGTTCTTAGTCTTACTGTTTTAGAATAAAACATACATTTGATTTCAGTCTGTAACAGCCGGTGCAATTTATGATCTTTGTAAAGGTTATCTTTTTTTTTATTCACTTTTCACTCTCTCAGTCGCGTTCAGAATCAATCCATACAACCCCATCTGACACGGCTGTTTTCACTAAAGACGCGCTATAGCTCTGCAGTGTACCACGATGCATACTAACGCCCCACCCCCGGGTTCTGACACACAAACGCTGGCGAAGCTGCCTTCTTCGTATCTCACCGTCACTTGCTTTTCCTTTTTTTTTCAGTTTTATTGAGTGTTCCTGCCAGTCCCGCATGTTGCTGTATGCTTTTCTTTTGCACCCAGGACATGCAGAAGAAAGAATGGTAAAGACCAACTTCGGCGCTATATGCAATCATCAGACACTCCCCATCTGCCCGTGTCGTTCAAACACAGGAACATATATTGGTGTAAAAGTATAACAAAAGTGCACTTTTATTCAAGTGCACTTTTTCCATCGCCTTTTCCTGTAAGAAGCAGTGTACACACTTCTCTCTATGCTGTGGTTTCTATTACACACCTGAAAGAAAGACAATATATGTGAAAATATAATCGCACTAATGCAATATTATTTGAAAACGAACAGCGTCAGATGAATTTATGCAGGAACTGGAAATTCTCTGATGCGGGACCTTCCCCCAGGGAAGAAAGTACAGTGTCAGGTGCTCATTCAGTGTAATAGAAACCATAGCACAGAGAGGTGTGTACACGGCAACAAGTACACGTGTCGTAAATGTAGGAAGGACGGTCCTTGGGTGTGTGGGAACTGTTAATATTTGAATGTGATGATTTTATATAGCACGGAATGAAAATCTTCACTTCTTAGCATTGCACCATGCAAGATGTCGTATCAATCGCCTACTGTATCTTGCTTTCTTTTTTCTTCGGTTATACAGGTAGTTTTGAATAAAAGTGCACTTGTTTTGTTTGCGAAATGAAGTGTCTGCGTGCACTTTTCGTGGCATTACACGTGTATTTTTTGAGCATGCCCGTTTGAGCAGTATAAAAAGTATTGAAAAGTATAACAAAACAACGGGCAGATGGGGAGTGTCTGATGATTGCATATAGCGCCGAACTTACTGCTCTTTACTATTCTCTCCTCTGCGTGCCCTGGAGTACAAAAGAAACAGAATACAGACGCGCTATAGCTCTGTGCTGTACCACGATGCATACTAACGCCCCCACCGGTTCTGACACACAGACGCTGGCGAAGCTGTCTTCTTCGTATCTCACCGTCACTTGATTTTCTTTTTATTCAGTTTTATTGAGTGTTCCTGCCAGTCCCCGCATGTTGCTGTATGCTGGATATGTTCATATGTATTGTCTCTTTCTTTCAGGTGTGTAATAGAAACCACAGCATAGAGAGAAGTGTGTACACTGCTTCTTACAGGAAAAGGCGATGGAAAAAGTGCACTTGAATAAAAGTGCACTTTTGTTATACTTTTACACCAATATATGTTCCTGTGTTTGAACGACACGGGCAGATGGGGAGTGTCTGATGATTGCATATAGCGCCGAAGTTGGTCTTTACCATTCTTTCTTCTGCATGTCCTGGGATGCAAAAGAAAAAGCATACAGCAACATGCGGGACTGGCAGGAACACTCAATAAAACTGAATAAAAGAAAAGCAAGTGACGGTGAGATACGAAGAAGGCAGCTTCGCCAGCGCTTGTGTGTCAGAACCGGGGCGTTAGTATGCATCGTGGTACACTGCAGAGCTATAGCGCCTTTAGTGAAAACAGCCGTGTCAGATGGGGTTGTATGGATTGATTCTGAACGCGACTGAGAGAGTGAAAAGTGAATAAAAAAAAAAAGCTAACCTTTACAAAGATCATAAATTGCACCGGCTGTTACAGACTGAAATCAAATGTATGTTTTATTCTAAAACAGTAAGACTAAGAACAGTTTACTTCTCAAAAGGGAGGGGCGCAGGATCGAACCCGTGACCCCTTGATTCTCAAGCGGGGGCTGTATCTATTGAACCACGGAGTCAGTTATAGTAAACTGGTGTCAATGTCGCATGTTAAGGCGGCTTTTTCTTTCTGCAGTTATATGTTTGAATAAAAGTGCAATTGTGTTATTCTTGTGAAAATGTTTCTTTGCTATTTGGACTTCAGGCTTCATACATTATATAGTTTATGCCTACATTTTGTCATCTACTACTAGAATATAAAAAAGTTTCTGTTTTAACAATGTGTTGACACAGATTACTGTAGAAACGGAACAGACATGAAATGCGTGTGTTCCAAACAACGATCTATTATTTCACTCTAAAACTCCACTTCACTCCCAGATACTCAATCAAGGCATGAGCTGAGAGAAGTTCGTGCACGTTCTAAATTGGTGGGGGATGGAATAGCCGGCTTCTCTTTATCAGCACATTTAGAAGACAAAGGGCGGCGGAGAGGTGTGAAGGGATTTAAGAAGCAGTTTAAGGTGGGACGGAATTACGAGTTTTTCAGTAGGCTCTGGTAATTCTAGTTTTAAAGATGCAATATTGTGGGTTATTTTGTGCCGTTTTAATAGGGATAATATGTTATCTGTATTTTATTAGTGTGTTCAATCTATCAGACTGTCCATTCTTTGATTAACATTTAATTTAGCTTTACTTTTAATATATAACCCACTTTCCAACAAAAAAGGACAAATTATTAAAAACTTCTATATTTTATCAACTCATATATTTGTTATAATTTACAAATACTATACAAATTAGTATATAACTACTATACAGGGTGGTCCAGATCTAATTATGCAGATCCAGATCGCCTGGATGACTTTGATTTATGCGGGGACGATTACAGTTCAGCGCGAAGACAATTCTTCATGTCGTCAGTTCACACAGTTCTTGATGGTCTGGGATTTTTCGGGTGATTTTCTATGTAATAAACTTAATAAGTTATAGCGTAATGAAAATTGCATAATTAGATCTGAACCACCCTATACTGTACATATACAGACAAACAATAATATAATATCTCTCTCTCTCTCACCATATATATATATATATATATTGTCACAAAACTGAGACATACTCGAAGAAGTTTTGGGGCAGCCACCCGTATATTTTGGTATCCTGGCTGCAAAAAATCGTTTCTTTCACCAACAACAGCACTGATGTGCATACAAACGAGTCCAAGACAAGACTGAGGGTAAGGGGAAAAAGGGCAGGCTTTTAAAGGGGAAGACAGGAAGTGAGGTCATGGGAATCGGGCACGTGTTCGTCACTCATTGGATCAGGCCCGGACGTGACATCAGGGGGGCCGGCGTCTGTTGGTTCTGTCTCCATTGGTTCGGTCCCGGAAGTGATGTCACGAGAGCCAGGTGGAGTCTCCCAGGGATGGTCTACAGGGAAGTGAGAAAAAGAGTCAGTGCACTCTGCCACAGCCCGGCCTGTCTCAGAACTGCCATCACTCAAGCCCTTTAGCTGCCTCCCATGCGCACGTGTGTGACAATATATATATATATATATATATATATATATATATATATATATATATATATATATATATATATATATATATATAAAATCCAACATATCTGTATGTCTGTCTGCTTTTCACGAGAGAATTAGATTTAGATTGTTTTTTTTTTTGCATAATTTGCTTGAACATTCCAGTTGATTTTGCAACCTCTCTCATCACGCTAAACATAACAGTTAACTTGCAGTACTGATTTATTTGCTTGAATCCAAGAGAGACGCAGCAGGCCAAAGGGAGGGGCGGGCCTTCCTCACTCATGCACCAGCCTTGAATTTTTCTAGAATTTGCTTGAACATTCTGATTGATTTTGCGACTTCTCTCATTGTTGCAACTTTTCTCATCGCGCTAAGAATCATAGTTCGCTTGCTGAAGCGATATATTCGCTCTAATCTGAGACAGAGGCTGCGGGCTGAGGAGAGGGGGATGCGTGACATTAGAAGTGAGGACGTTTTGGAGTGTACCTTGCCTCCGCTTAGATAGCGGTACTTTTTTGTTTATTGATTTTTAAAGTTTGTCCTGTTTCAGTACTACGTGGGCTGAGCTGAGGGGAACGGCTAGTAATATAATATAATATAATTCCAAAAAAGTTGGAACACTGTGTAAATCGTAAATAAAAAGAGAATGCAATCCCTGAGTTGTCACCCGTTGCATGGCAAATCCTCAAATCCCGAGGTGGTTCATCGTGTGGGGGGTACGGCAATACACTGTATCAGTGCAATGATTTGCAAATCTCATAAACACATATTTTATTCATAATAAAACATAGAAAAAATATCAAATGTTTAAACTGAGAAAATGTACCATTTTATGAAAAGAATAAGGTCATTTTGAATTTGATGGCAGCAACACGTCTCTAAAAATTTACCATGTAGCATCCCATCTTCTTTTAACAACAGCCCATAAACATCAGGAAACTGAGGAGACCAGTTGCTGGACTTTTGGCAGAGGAATGTTGTCCCATTCTTCTCTGATAGAGGATTCTAGCTGTTCAACAGTCCTGGGTCGTCGTTGTCATATTTTTCGCTTCATGATGCGCCAAATGTATTCAATTGGTGAAAGGTCTGGACTCTTCGCTACAAAGGCATGCTTTTGTAATAGGTTTGCTGAAATATTTAAGGCCTTCCCTGAAAGTGATGTTGTCTGGATGACAGCATATGTTGCTCTAAAACCTGTAAATACCTTTCAGCATTGATGGTGTCTTTCCAGATGTGCAGACTGCAAATTCCACAGGCACTAATGCACCCCCATACCATCAGAGATGCTGATAACAAGCCAGATGGTCCCTCTCCTCTTTAGTCCAGGTAATATAATATAATATAATATAATATAATATAATATAATATAATATAATATAATCAATCTATTTTCGCAGTTCTGTTATTTCCATTTGATCTGCGCTAATGCAATCTTTACTATAATTTTTTTGTGACTTTCGAATTTTTGTACTTTCACTATCTCTAACCTGCTCTGCATGTGTATCGTGCCAACATTTTTAAATTCTTTACGACATTCTACGTTGTCATCTATTCTTTGCCTTTTATTTCTGGCCCTGGGTGTGGTTAAATCTCTTTGCACAAAGTCTCGTCTTGCAGGACTTTAAAGTATCTCTCTGAAAAAGTCACATCTTGTCCCAGACTAAAAAGTCTTGTCTCAAAGGGTGTTATTTCATGTCTAGAGGGCTCTAATAATGTTAACAGTGTGGGAGAGTTTATAAGGGCTTAAAATATATAAAACTAACCATACAAACATATGGTTTCTACTTTAAGTGTTGCAACCCAGGGCTCAGAAACTGTACAGATGCCCCCTGGCGGTGGCCACGGGCCCCAGCATGGTTAAACTTCTAAGCTCCAAACCCGTGGCCCCACTGTGAGCCGGTGGGGTTGCCCTCTTGTGTTCCGGGGTAGGTATTGTCCTGAAAATGCCCTCTACCTTGGTCCTTCCATTACAGGGCCCTGGCCGTCCACCACAATATATATGTGTATATATAAGTTTGCCAAGTGTTACCTGGTAGATAACCACCCAAATATCTGATTGTGATCAGAACAGTGTGTGCATTAATCCGATGTACACCCTGTTGAGGAACCCAAACAGCCGCCTCGGGTGCTGATGTCTGAGGTTCAATCCCGCAAGGGGAAGCAAAAGTATGTACACCTGATGAGCCCCAATTAGGGCAAAACACGTGTCATGTACTCTTTGTATTATTTGGAAGTTACAATATAAAATATATATATAAATACACATACAGTATACTAGTTTTAATTGTTTCACTTTCTGAGTAGCCCAAAGGTGGTTCAACCAGAGTAGCATAATATTTAACACTATAATTTTTAAGACTTTGCACAAGTAAGCTGAATTTATTTTGCAAATCTGCCCTTCTTCAAAGAGATGCCTTTTCATTTCATAATCGCAGCTTAATAAAAGAATTTCAATTAAAAATATGCTGAAGTTGTATAATGTTAATAAATGTCAAAGTCATGGTCACTACCAAGAGGAAACATTGCCACTTCAGAGGAAACTGAAAAATGCTGGAGCTGCATATTGATGGACTTGTATTTTTGTAAATGGCACACATATGGAGTCTAAACTTTTATTGTGATACTGGGATGGGACAGGACAAGAAAGGACTGCTGGAAAGAGAAGGCATTTTGATTGCCTTTAGGGTGAAACTCTATCAGGAGCAGTTTAAATAGACAAAGGCAGACAGCCCAGCTACTCTAACTTGGCTGAGGGAAGGGTCTGCATGTGCTGTCACTGCTTTCATTTGTATTTTAGAGATCTGACCAATTTCATTAGATTTACTGCTAGACAAAGTTTTCATACTTGAAAACCAGAGCACACTTAAAACTATTGTTAAATAGAAGTATGCTTTTAAACCAGTGAAAATATTTGCTAGCTGAACTGACTGAAATATCTGATTTAATACTCAGAACAGTTGAGTTCACTAAACTAACAGGCATTACTTTCAGCCTCTGACAGACACAATAGTGGAATTTGATTATCACAATATTTGACTGTAATTCTAATTTAAAGAAACATCTTGCTTGGTGTGTCTAGTTTTTGAAGCTATATTACATCCAAGTTAGCTTATTCTCTATGTAGGTTTGTTCAGTGAAGAATTGCTTAGTGTATTCTGTGAAAAAGAATATTTGTGAATTATTAGCAGAGAATGGAAGAGGAGTTAGCCATGAAGGACTGAAGTGTAGGCTACTGCCAGCGCCACTACCATGTCACATTTGTCAACATTTGATGGTTTAGAGAAAGGGATTTTATAGGTCAGAACTAGTGAGGTCAGATTTAGCTGCACAGAATGGACAGCAGTGAGTTAACAAAATGGACTTGGGGATGTTTGGTCACAGACAAGTAGGTCAGCTATCCCCGTCATTTGCTGGATTGTATCATTTTTCTGGTTGGCCAGGTGTTGGCATGCTGATTTTTTGTTATTCTTGCTCTTGTCCAGGTTCCCTATGCTTTTCTTCAATTCTGCTAATTAATATAAAGGCATGCTTTTATATAATTTAGTGTCATCATGGAGTTGCTATAGTACAGACAAGGTGACACGTGTTGGGTTGTTTCCTTGCCTGTTGCTTTCCAATGTTTATTTGTATGTTTATTTCTTTTAGTAAAATTGGACTAAGTAATTATGGAGGGTGTCATGGAGTCCATACAATACAATACAATACAATTTATTTTTGTGTATCTCAAAATCACACAAGAAGTGCCATAATGGGCTTTAACAGGCCCTGCCTCTTGACAGCCCCCTCAGCCTTGACTCTTTAAGAACACAATGAAAAGCTCCCAAGTAGGGAAAAAATGGAAGAAACCATAAGAAAGGCAGTTCAAAGACAGACCCCTTTCCAGGTAGGTTGGGCGTGCAGTGGGTGTCAAAAAGAAGGGGGTCAATACATTACAATACACAGAACAGAACACAAGTAATCCTCATTACAGTACAACCATAAAATAAATATATTACAAGTACAAAGCAGAATTTAACAGTAGATGATATCATATAATATGATTTGGATTTGTTTAGAGACCTGGAGACCTCAGCCATCAAGCTGCCTCCTCCAGTTCTATTCCACAGCTGAAACAGCGCTGGGCCAGCCAATCTGATGAAGGACCCCACTATCCAACAATTCCTGTGATCCTCCATCAGAGATGACTTTACCTTAGGCAAGCAAAACAACTTGGCTGGTGGGCCGTGGCACCAAGTGTCACATTTGAGTACCAAGAAGAGAAACAAAATAGGTGAGGGTTGGTATCCAATTATAACTATCATGTTACTTATGTTTTAGTGCTAATGACTAACAACAGATATGCAGTCTGTACAGTTAATCAGCAGCTCTAGTCAGGATAACCTAAACTGAAGTAGTGAGTCTTCAGCCGGGATTTGAAAGCTAAAACCAAAGAGGCATCTCTTAAAGTAGCAGGCAGACCATTTCACAGTTTAAGGGAGTTTATGTTTGGAGGTGATGCAATGCATACTTAATGTTTATTATTCTACTGGGCAATACCACAGACATTTCTTTAAAGTTACTGTATATTTTAAATTTACAAAGTGAAAAAATTAATAAATCCATCCCTCCAGTTTCTAGACACACTTACTCAGTGCAGTGATGTAGATAATATAAACCTATCCCATCACCTTTCATAAGCAGGACAGGGAATCAACATGGTTGGGACGTAAGTCTTGCAAAGTGAACTTAGATTTAAATAAACAGCAATCTTTGCTTAGATGTGTATATTATACAGATCCATACGTGCATCCATTTACCAGATGGATTTTTTACCCCCTACCCCTTCATTTTTACTCCACCCCTACCACACGGTCAGTGAGTTACAACAAGGGCAATGTAGTACAATGGCTGTCTGCTGTAACTAATGCAAGGTCCCATCATCTGTATTATGTTGTCATAATCTTATATACCACATTGATCTTTTTAACATGCTTGCAACACTTTGGGGAACAGTACCTGTCCCAGTAGCCATCAGGCACAAGGCAGGAGGCACACCTAGATGGACTGCAATGAGATGGGATACCAGTCCATTACAGTGCATATGTACACACCCTCACTCATGCCTCCATCCAACAAAAAATTTTCCAAACTCTGTTTGTCAATTAATGCATTACATTCAAATTATTTTAAGAAAAATATGAAAAGTGCCTTGCTTTGGAGTGTGATAACAGTGCTGGTAGTGTGGTTACTGCTCCTTCCCTGTAAATTCACACTGCAAAGTTGCTACCAACATTACAATCTCCAGCTATTAAGTAATACTGTAATGCAGACTGTATGGCTAAAATATAACTAGAAAAGAACATTTTTTGTAATATTACAGAAAGTGAAGCTGTTTTTTTTTTTTGGACTGACATTTTTGGGGCGGGGGGGTTTGGCATGAATGTCATTACAATCTGCCATGACTTGAAAACAGTTGATTTTGTCAGCAACAAATTTCATTTTCACTAATAGCAGAGCAGACTGCATGAATGAAGTGTGACAAATGGAGAGAGCTATTTTGCCTGCTAAATTTAGCTGGTAGTAATGCAGATTACAAAACTAAAATGTGAATGAAAGAAAGAGAAAGCTCTTTTGGCTTAGTAAAATTTAGTTTTGACTCATATTAATGCAAATTTCTGGACTAAAATGTGACTTAATGAAAAAGGTGCTTTCATTACCTTAATTGTTTTTTTCTTTTTGGCTAAAATGAATGCACACATCTAAAATGTGATGAAAACGTGGTGTTCAGTTTATTTAATAGAAGGCACACGCAATTGAGCTCAGAAAGTTGTATTTATTTATGAGTGCAGTTTAAATAGATTGCATGCAATAAAACCTAACAAAACCAAACAAAAATACATTTTAAGTATGTGTTGAAAAAACAAAACAGAATGCGACATTGTTGAATTTGTGAAAGAAAATGGAATATATTCTGTGTTTAAAATAATAAAACATTTTATATCTTGGAGGGATCTGAGAAAGAAGAAAGGCACATTTCATTTCTAGCCGGGCATGGCGTAGGCAGTATTTACTTTCCACTAGACTCTGTTTCAAATTGCCTCCTCATATTTATTCTTGTGACAGCTTCACACTTGTAAAATATGGCACTTGAGAAGAAGTTGAGGCCCGAGGCAAGCTCCAAATCCAGAAATTGTCCGGGCTGACAGTTTAATTTTAGTCTTGTTGAAAAGGGCACAGGAGAGCAGAGTGTTGCCATGTTTACCTCCATTGAACTGCATAGACATTGTGCATATCATACAAGTGCAGTAGCAGTGAATAACCTTCTCTGATCTTCTTTGACACTTAAATCAAGGAAGAGTGTTTAGATCTTTATTTCCAAGACAGTAGGTCAAACTAGATTGTATATAATTAAAAATTAAACAATGGATGGTGCCATGTTGCCCAGCAAATGCATAATACAATTCCTCCCAGTAATGCCCAAGCATTAAAATTAACTATGTCTGTTGTGTTTCTAAGTCTGCCAAGGACTGGATATGCCATGCTTCTGGCGTCATGTTTATTTTTTTACTGTCGCTCTAACTCTGTTGCTACACATTACTGCGTTAATGTAAACATTGCATTCATTTTACTTTGACAATCCTTTTTATGTTTTAGAAAAGATTCTACTGACCATAAATGTCAATGAGTGAAGCCTTACTATGCATTTATGGGAAAATGTTTATATATTTGTTAAAATTGTGCTTTTAATTTCTCCCTGTGGGGCCAGTGCTGGTATTCCTATAAATGTTACCATTATTTGTGAAAATAAAAATGTAAAAGAAAATTTAAATTTATGATTCAAACTACAAATTCAATTCATTCTTGATTGAATATGGTAAATCAGGGTACTGTTAGCTTCAGCAGCATCAGATGAAAGGCAAGAACCAATCCTGAACGGAGTACCAGTCACTATAAGGCACTTTTACATACTCAATGTCACATCAGTTAGTCTAAAATACATGGAAGGAAAGTTGAAAAACCAATAGAAAAAGAACATGACAACACAGGGAGAATATGCAAGCTCCACACGGACAGGAATTTGAACCCAAGACTTGAGGGCCTTAGCACTAAACTCTGCCCCACCATGCGATTTCTAGAATTTTTGGAAGCTCTTGGAAACACATGGGCCATTTAACAACACCAGTTCACCTAAACTGCAAGTCCCTGGAATGTGTGAGGAATCCAGAGCACCCTGAGGAAACCCACATGGACACAGGAAGAACATGCAGACTTCACACAGGGATCTCCCAGACTCCTTATTGCAAAGGAGCAGCACTACACCCTAAAAGTAAATTCTCAAATTAGCATTAATAAATAAAGAACCAAAAGGAATGCTGTGATCTAAAACTTAGTCCAGCTAGTTTAACAGACATTTTCCCAGTTTGCAAAAATTAGCTGGTTACCCCCAGATCTTTTTTTCAAATTCTGAGCATCCTTTGGTATGAGACCCATTCTGTTCATGTCACATACTACCACCTCTATCCACATCTTCAGTGGACCTCCAGCTCCATTGTGATACACCTTTTCACCCAGTTATATTTGTTTCACATGCAGATCTCCTTAGCCTGTTTGTCTTCAGCATAATACCTATTGCTTCCACACCAGGTCTTTCTCTTTACTCAGCATTCATCGTCCTTTCACTCCATGATACAGTATGGTCATTCTCATCTTTGCTTTTTCCAGCTTTGTATAATGGGTTTGCCTTCATTAGTCGTGTCTCATTCCATACGTCATTCTACTCCTCACAAATCTTTTGTAAACTTTCACCTTCAGTGACAGAATGTTTCAAGTGCTTTGTTAACAGTATCAATCCATTTGTACCTTCACAGCAGCAGGACAATTACACAAATGTAATCAAACACTATGTTGTTATTATTTAACCTCCTTGGCATTAACCCCAAGTCTGATTCAAGCATGGAATTCTATGTAATTATAGTTGATCCAGGGTCAGACTTGAGTTGACATGTAATGATCCACTTTACAGCGTTAAGACCCTGTAGCTCTGGGACAATAATCTGTTGCCATCTGGTGGATAAAATAACACTTTGCTGCAAAAAATCATGGATATTTCTAGGTGTTTAGCCACAGAGCTTACAACCAAAACACACAACTGGAGTAAACAAAAAGCTGGAAAGCCAGTTGTAGAACATACACAAACTGAACCATTAGTTGAATCAAGCAACAGTGATGAAAATGTGAATTGGTCATTAGACATTGACAAGGATAGTTAAACTGATGCATATGACACTGTAGAGATCACTGATATTCCTGGTGAATTTGCTCACCAGAAAGTTCGCCGTGGTGCAAGCTGTTGTATGGCGAAAAGGCAAAATGATCGAAAGATAAAGACTTTAGCCCCCCGTAAGCACTATTCACAATGCACCAACTGCCAATGTCTGTGTCAGGGGAAATGTAGATGTCACTAAGCATTGCGCTGTGGTATCCTACAATAACATAATGGGCACATCAATTGTGCAGATCAGGCAATGACATTCTACCCTCTCATGCGCAAGAAAGAGAAAAATTACTATAAGAAAAGTGCACAAAGAAAGACTTGTACTGTGTAGATTGTGTTGGTGACTGTCTCAAAACATATCACATAAAGGACCTGTACTAAATCTTCATCAGTACAGCAGTGGACACTAGGCATGCCTTTCCTACCATATTTATGTCAATGTTTTTTTTTATATTTCATTGACACGTAAAAGCATTTTTCCTTGTTGAAAAAAGTTTTTGACTCGTTTTTCTGGGGGTAAACATACTGTAACTCTACCAGGTTAAACACTAGGACAGGTCTCTGAATTTGAAATTGCATGGGGCACAGATTTAATCACTGACATTGTTAGGAAGGCTGTGATGACTTTTTTGTAGCTCTTTTACTTTTTACTCATAGTCAAAGTATCCATTATTTTTTACATTTTTGAATTAGACAAACATTGCGAGACATGTATATAATTCATACAATGTTTTCAACACTTTCTGTTCCTTTTCTGTGATTTATCAGTACTGCAGGTCTTCAATGTCTAATCTGTCACAGGTTTTAACGTTTATATTAGTAGGTTAAGGGTTGCTGCTTACACATAGAACTATGCATGGTTTGTGTCTATATCAATATATCTCTCTATTATATAAAATAATCCTGGGACGAGATGAGACTTTTTAGCCTGGGACTTTTTCAGAGAGATAATTTCATGTCCCGCAAGACTTTGTGCCAAGAGATTTAACAACGCCCTGGGCCAGAAATGAAAGACAAAGAGTAGATGACAAAGTCATAAAGAGGTTAAAAAACGTTGGCGTGATACACATGCAGAGCAGGTTAGAGATTATGAAAATACTAAAATTCAAAAGCCTCAAAAAAATGATAGTAAAGATCGCATTAGCTCAAACAAACGGAAATTATTACTCGGTGAAATAACAGAAAAGCAAAAAGAGATCAAATATATGGACATAGGTGATATGACAGAAGTATGTAGATATTGTTCGGATTTAAAGTCGGAGACTTGTAGATCGTCTAATTCATGTTGCCATCAGGGAAAAGTAGTGTTTCTTCACAATGAAGAGGCATATCCGTGAGAATTTAAAGTTTGTTGTTTGGTGAAAGTGAAATCCACATACACAAGCGTCGGAAACACGAAGTGGCTGGTGTGTAGTGCAGGCAGTGGGGTTGGCGAGCGGGGTTGGCGAGCGATGCGAGCAGGGGGCGAAGCCCCCTAACATTAACACAAATTAAAGGAATAAGTGACCTCCTTGCTTAAAGGATGTCTGTGTGACCTGGCCTTGTACCATATACTGACGTCTTCATCCTGGAGGTCTATTAACCATTTTGCCTCTAAGGCATCACCCTCTTATTGCATAGAATTCCAGAGTTCTCTAACACCTTCTGGGTTAACAGCCATCTAGTACCGATTGAGATCATTGAATATATTCCTCCCAATTCACCTGTTTTCTTCTCCTTGTGTGCCTGAGGCCACAACGCTGAGTTCACCTGTAAAGCATTCTGCCCTTACTGGTGCCCATTTTTTGGTATGGGCATGCCAACATACTGTATGTTGTCCCTGCTAGTGCTTGCTCTCCACTTTATATGGCCTTGCTGTACCCTGCCAGTGCTCTGTGCCCTCATTTTCTGCCTGCAGTTTCTAATATCACATCACTGATCATAATATATACACATATGTATCCTGTGACATAATAAATATAGCAAAAAATAATCCAAATACATCCTTCTATTTTTTTTTCAATCTAAACAATCAGTTTTTAAAATTAATTAAGAGTAATAGCATTTGCATTCTAAGAATAGATTGTTTTATGAATAAAACATGACATATTCCCTACGTTTGATTTCTTACAGTATAATTGTTAAAACGTGCAAAATCTTTTAAGCAGGTTACTGCTAATTTCACATGAATCTTCCTAAATTCTTTTCTGCAGCTGCATTGTGCTTGTAACAGATTTCATTTTGGTGTTTTATTGTTTTACATCTAGTTGGTAACTTCGATTCTCTTAAGATATTTGGCTGGATAGTTATCGGCTCCTGCCAGCACATTCTTCCCATACATAGTAATTCAGAAATAAATCATTCATTCTGTGTTGATAGCTGGATTTAAGATCTGTGTTTGGTGTTTGTTGCTAGCCTTGTCCATCGTAAAAGGTAAAGTGCTAAGCTAGTACTGGAATGTAAAATTCATCTGAGCTTAAATGTAAATCAGAGGAAGCCTCTTTTTTTATTCACACGTAGTAGTGCACAACATTAAAATGTTTTGTCTCAGAGGATCCAAACCGTAACTCATGCCTCAGTCAGGTTTACACAGTCCTCTGTCCACTCCAGCTGTCCTGTCGCCGCCTGTCTGCTACCCTGAAATACAATATTATAATCTCTCCTTCATTTAATGCTGACAGGCCATCACAAACACTGATTTATCCAAATACGCTTTGCGTAATTAAGTAGCACTGTACATGTGTGCAAATGATTTATGAGGAGCTGTATGCAAGATTAATTTTTCACTGCGGCGTCACCTTCTTAATCTTTCAAAAGTTTATAACTAAGAGTGCTTGCTTCTACTTGTGGGATTATTGGCTATTTTTTGTTCTATCTCTGCAGTTCATTTTGTTTATAAATAGAAATGAACAAATGGTGTTGTAAATTTGAGTTTGTTAATTTAGCATACATTTTTTTAGGACTAAAAAAGTGGTGTTCTGTATTTTTTAAGTGACCAAGTGCTCTAATTTGATCTGCCTTTGCGCCTTAGTGTATTGGGCCTCTGGTTCAAGTTGTTGCTAAACAAAATCCTAAATCATTGCTATTTTAAACGATTAAATCTCTGGCTGTTTTGATAGTGCCCTTTC
Organism: Polypterus senegalus; assembly: GCF_016835505.1. Lineage (NCBI taxonomy): Eukaryota > Metazoa > Chordata > Cladistia > Polypteriformes > Polypteridae > Polypterus > Polypterus senegalus. The sequence goes on from NC_053157.1 coordinate 87,992,736, forward strand.
TATATCCTATGCAACAAAACAGAGTAAAATATGATTCAATAAAGAGCTTAAACTGCACAGAGCACTCAGAAAAGTGATAGACTGCTGTTTATTCAATGGGGTGCCACTGGCCAAGTTGATAACCCACCTGAATTCCAAGTGTCGTTAAAAGGAAACAATTTTTCAGTGATTTGCAAGATGCCCCTGGTGAAAGTATAGGCTAAAGAACTTTAAAATCCAGGAACAACATACAGTATTATGCTACAGTGAGTAAATGCTATAGTGTTACTAATGCTACAGTGAGTACATGGTATCAATTCCTATTTATTTTAACTGATAGATATTAAATAATATTTTCTCTTATTGCCATCTGTTCAAGAACATTTCTTTAATATTGTGTCAGTTCTTGTGGTATCCTGTTTGGCTAGGATGTTTATTACAATGGACAATCTGCACTTAAATCCACTTACTTTGCCCAGTTTTTATTTGTCTTTGATAAATGAAGTCATTGTCCTTTTTTCGGCAGGAACCATTCTAGAGCAGTATGATAGCTCAGTGAATGGCACCCACATCCATGTGAACCAGGCAATTGTAGGGGCTTCCTATCAACCTAACAGCATGTCTCTGAGTTGTAGGATAAAAGTGGGAAGTGTATAGATAGAATATACAAATACTCAAACTGAGATACCACATTAATGATACAGCATTTAACAAGGCAGATTATATTTGTCTTTTTTAGATTATAAAAGGCTTATTGAAAGCAAAGCAGACAAGAATCAAAACAAATGAAGGGGCACAATGTGTCGTTATTTGTGTTTTGCAATGTGCCATTCTCCATTTTTTTGAACTGCTACAGTACATTTATCTATTATAACTGTAATATGTTCATCTGTTACTTGTGTAGATGGAACTGCATGCAGCACTCCATTTGAGAGCAAGGAGCAGTTAATTAGCCCAAAGCAATCCACTATCAAACAACTGCCCTACTGACAAATCTAGCATTTGTCTTAGAAGCGTCATGACTGTTAGCAGACAAGTGCAGGGTCGTAACATCTGTGTTAGTTCAGTAGCTCAGTAGATTTTTGACCCAAAGACACCATTAGTGATAAGTATTTAAATGTGAGTTGAGCGAAATCCCAGAAATGTCTGCAGACTTCACCAGACTCTGTGAACTTCATTCATGAAGTCATTGGGGCAGTGAGGAACTGCACTAGGTTTGAGAGGCTAATAATGGTGCAGTGGTGTTTTAAGTGTATCTGAGGGCTAGAAAAGTGTCTGCTAAACGTATTGCAATGACTTTTTGCGGCCAGAACTGCTCCACCATGCCTCAAAGCATTAAAAGATGCAAACAGAATGATAACCACAAGCACAATACAAGAAATGGCCACATACTATCAATATGTTAAAAATACATATTGTGGCCGTTAGAGGGTGCTCCAACCACCCCAACCCAACACAGACAGATGCAGGAGGCATAAGTTCAAGCACACAGATTTTATTTTCATTTTTCTCTTGTGGGAAACGCTTTCCCTATTCCCCACAAGTAAGACGCAGTTCCAGCAAGCACAACACTCTTTCTTTTCTTTTCTCCTCCACTATTTCCAGGAAAGCTTCATCCACCTCCTCCCAACTCTAGCTTCTCTAATGGAGTGAAGCGGCCCCCACACTTGCCTGCCCTAAATACAATAGAACACCTCAGAGACATTATGTTTTGGTCCATCCGACACCGCCAGGTTGCGCCTCAGACTGTCCCGAATTCAAAGATGCCCTCGTCCACATCTTGGAGGAGATCCCCTAGGACACCATCCGTCGTCTTGTTAGGAGAATGCCCCAACATTGTCAGGCATGCATACAAGCACGTGGAAGCCACATAAACTATTGAGTACGATTTTGAGTTGCTGCAATGAAATTTTAGCAAAATGGACTAGCCTGCCGCATCATTTTTTCACTTTGATTTTCGGGGTGTCTTTGAATTCAGCCCTCTGTAAGTTGATTATTTTCATTTCCATCAAACGATGTGGCATCCTTTTGTTCCTAACACATTACCCAGTCCATATCAGTATACATATCCAGCAGGATTTTTTTTCCCATTGAGATCTGATGTGTTTTCAAAGTGTTCCTTCCAGCATATCTTGATCGATTTGTCACGACTGATGAATCATGGTTTCATCATTTCACACCTCAGTCAAAAATGGCCAGCAAAGAGTGGCGTCATTCGTCATCACCGCCACATCCTCCTTTTTAACCAGGTTTGGCACCGTGTGATTTCTACCTTTTTGGACCGCTAAAAAAACATCAGGGTGGTCGTCGATTCAAGACAGATGACGACATGAAGAAAGCGGTCCACCAGTGGTTCCGAGGACAAGACAAAACCTTCTATTATGCTGGAATCCAGACACTTCCAGACAGGTGGCACAAGTGCATTGAGAAGGGTGGAGAATACATTGAGAAATGACATTATCAGTTTTGTTAAGGTTCGTTCCATTTTCTAATAAATCCCATTTTCTAAATTTAGCTTGACTTTCCCTCGTATATACATATTTTTTTATAATTCATTTAAGGTTATAGACAAGAGTCTGCTTTTCACTTATTCATCTTTTTTTGCATTTGGTGAGGCATGTGTACACATAACACAAGAATAAAAAAAGGATTTTTTTATGATGTGGTAAAGGACAATTCACTTAAAGCCTTATTCAAATGAGATTAATATGACACCAGCAGGTGATGTCAAGTCATTTTTACCAGAGAATCTCAGTAATTTTAGTCCTGTCTGAATTGCTCATGTTGTGTTCACAGCTCAGTAAAAAATATGGAGACTTCTGCATACTGTGAAAATTCCATAAAAATGACACCATATTAAACAACTCCTATATGAATCGTCATGTCAGTTAAATTCTATCATTTGAGTATTTCAAATGGGACTGAACTTACAGAGGTCCTCCGGTAATAATTTCTTTACCTAGCTCCTGGAGTGGAAAAAAAAGAACTGTTGGTGTACTCCTTGTTGTGCATGCTGGATAACGGGGGCTAGGTTGTGATAAATACTCTTGGAGATCTGTAAGTATATAAGCTAATATTCATAGTTTATATAAAAGAAGCATGTGGGAGCAGGTCTGCCCCACTTATAGGTGCAAATGGACTTGTTCTTATAAGTAAATGTTACGTAAGCTAATGTGGTCTGAACTGACAGTATGCATACAGTAGCTAAAGTAACAGTGAAATGCTGGTACAAAGTAAAGTACTGCTGTTAAATAACTGGCTGTACACCACCTCCTGGTGTAAAAACTAATCCCATCCAAATAGAGCTTAAAAATGACAGAGGTCTTCCGGTAATTATTACTTTTCCCCACCTCCTGGTGATAAAAATAATCCTGTCTGAATAGGGCTAAATAATCCGGTTTTGTAGTAGAGCGAAACAGAAGTGATACTCTGAAATGTTTGCAGTCATAAAACATGTTTTTAATTCTGGATAGGCTTTAGCAAATAACAGTATAGATACATTTTATGATGCATAATTCAAATGTTAAAATGTACGCTATTAGCAGTACCTTTGCAATTAGGTACCCTTAGCATGGGTTGATTTTTAAACCTCTGCTATGCAGCAATGCTATTTTTTCACCATAATAACAAGAAAAAAATGATAGAAATTCTCTTAGTTGGAACTGTCAGACTTTGCAATATTGCATCTTTTGGGACAGATGGGTAAAGTTGTTGGTTCATCCCTTGGGAGTTTCAAGTTATAACACATCAGGTGGTAGATGTTGTAGAGATCCCATTGAACATGAGTATTTTTGCTACTGCTAATGAGATTGTGTTTTTTAACTATTAAATCTGTGCAATATCATCCTGAAAAACATAATTTGTGATATTATGTTTTTATTTTATTTTCTCAAATGTACATACTTTAGATTCTGCTGCATACATTCTCTAGAAAACATAAACCATGATACTTAGAGAGAATGTAGTGCAGGGACATGTGTAGAGGAGTGTTTACAGTGGCTCAAGCCCCTGTCCCTTCCCCTCATTGTATCAAGTGTCCTTTCTTCCTGTTTTGATCTAATAATCGCTTTTGAGCATAAGTGCAACCTCATTTTCATTGTAAGAAACAAAAAAAAAGCAGCAATAAGCAGCGTGCCCTGGTGAAGCTAGGTAAGCTCCATTTTACAATCCAATATGCCATGTTGCCTGTATCAACAGCAGCTGCTAAACAAAGTAATCCCCAATTCAGTTTGTGTTAGTCCATAGGGAATAGAAGGGCTCTCTGATCTCCTAGAGAAATATGCCTCTGTTAACAAAGATGAAGTTATTACAATCTATCAAAATATACAGTAGGATCCAAAAGGAATATTTTGTTGTAGAACCCAAAAGGTGACAACACTGAAAAAGCAAATGGTCATTCATATTTGTTATTTTGTTTTGTTACTGAACAATTTTAATACATTGAGAATATATTAAAATTCATTTTAATGGTTTCAAAGATAATTAAACATACAAAAAAACACAGAATTGAAAAATGTGATAATTTTATATCTTTATTTTTTGTGTTACTGCATCATATTTTAACTTTTTGTATTTTGTATTGTCCTTTTATGTTACATCAATACTATCAAGACGATTAATTCCTAGTACACATTAGTCTACCTAGCCAATAAAATGAATTCTTATTCTGATTCTGAACAATGTGATTTTTGTCTTTTGAAGAAAATGTGCTAAAAATGCAAAATTATTATTTTATTTCTAGTCCCATGTTTAAAGCAACTTGCCCTTCTACAAGTCTGCACTGCACTCACATAGGTATTAAAAAATGAAAATTCAATTAAGATTAAGATTTATGAAATTCTTTATTGTTTTAAATTTCTTCTGTACCATTACAGTCAGCCTCATTAATTCTGTAAGGGAGATAATTTAATTATTTTTCTTTTTAAATCTATCAGCATTGTAAGTCAATGTTTATTCTTGGCTGTAATTTATAATTATTTCAGAGGATGAATCATTATGTTCCAGTATCTTGCACTTTTAATAAACATCTAAAAGCTTATGGCATTTTTTAGCGTAAAGTTGGAAGGGACTATCAACACAGTTTCTCAGTAATCATGAGGAGTGATCCAAATGTTTTGAGCGTGATCTATTATGATAAGCACCAGTAACACCAAGCAAGTTTTTTTTTTAGCATAATTTCCATGAACACTAATGTACTTGTTGTAACGTTTGCTTTTCTGTGCACCTCAAAATGCAGGAAAGGACATGATTAGCACAGCACATTACATGAAGGTGGCTTTTCAGATTGGGGAGAAGGTGGTAGTCGCTCAAGGCCAGGTCTAGAGAAAAGGATGGTGTGGCATCCCTTTGAATTCACAGGTTACACAGAGTAGCCTTTTTAAGTTCTTCACCATGAGCATTGGCCTTTTCATGGAGTTAAAAGGGGCTGGTTGGTAGCTTGCCTTGCTGCTTTTCCCTAACTGAACACTGCAAACCTCAAAGCAGGTCAGCATAATTTTGACCAGTTATGTGGTACTTATGACACATGTAATCAATATGGATTATGATCTCAACATTCTGTGATCTTCTATGAAGTGTATTAATTAAATCTTGAATTTCTTTGGCATTGGATTATGGCCATGCTTTCATTGTTGACATTGTTCTTTTTACTCTGGATCGTAGTTGCAGTATTGTATCCAGACTTCACCTCCACTCATGAGAGAAGAGAGAATGCCTTTTATTGTCACATGTGCAATGAGATTAAAAGCAGCTCCTTCAGTGAAGACATATATGTAAAACACAACAAGTAAATAAAAAAATGGTGCAGAAAAGTTCTGCAATGCTATATACAGTACATATACTGTACATATGGAAAGAATAATAACTACTGCACTATTGGGCTATTGCAGATTATTTAAATACTGGAAAGAATAAATAACTATTGCACTATTGGGTTATTGCACATTATTTAAATATTTCACAATAATGATGATCATGTGCAGTGAGTAGTGGATGTTGGACCCTGAGAGTAATGATATTGTACAGTATACAGATATTGCAGAGTTATTATCAATACCATTTAGATATTGTATATTGCACAATTGATAGACAGAAGGAAGTCCAGGGGTTGGGGGGGTTAAACTGTGTAGTCAGTGCATGTGTGAGTTTAGAATGGTTATGGCTTTTGAGAAAAAAACTGTTCTTGAGTCTGTTTGTCCTTGTTGTAATGCAACTGTAGTGCCTCCCTGAGGGCAACAGGTCAAACAGAGCCAGGGCCAGGGTGGGAGCTGTCCTTGATGATGTTTTTTGCTCTGCTGTGGCAGCGGGAGGTGTAAATGTCCATCAGGGAGGGGAGAGGGCAGCCGATGATCTTCTGTGCTGCCTTTACTACTCTCTGAAGCCTCTCCCTGTTTGCCATGGTGCAGCTGTTGTATCATACTGTGATACAATACATCAGCAGGCTATCGATGGACGAGCGGTAGAAGGTCAGTAGCAGGTTGGAGTCCAGGTTGTGTTATCTGAGGACCCTCAGGAAGTGTAACCACTGCTGAGCCTTCTTGATGACTGCCGTGATGTTTTCTGTCCAGGAGATGTCAGCAGAGATAAGGACACCAAGAAACCAGAAGGTATGGACCCTCTCCACACACTCAACATTGATGTAAAGGGGGGCTAAGTCACTGCTGTGCTTCCTGAAGTCGATAATGATCTCCTTGGTTTTCCTGGTGTTCAGAGCCAGATTGTTCTTTGAACACCAGCCTGCCAACTTCATGACCTCATCTCTGTAAGCTGCTTTGTCTTCCTTTGAGATGTGTCCGACCACTGTGGTGTCGTCGGCAAACTTGACGATGAGGCAGTTGTTGTGGGCCGGACTGCAGTCGTAGGTATAGAGACAGTACAGGAGGGGGCTCAGCACACAGCCTTGTGGGGTACCGGTGTTCAGAGTGTGAATGGAGGAGAGGTGGGGGCCCGTGTCTCATAGTTTGGAGCCTGTTGGTAAGAAAGTCTTTTATCCAGAAACATATGAGGGGGGGTAGGGGGCAAAAGTGACCAGTTTGGCGATGAGAATGTCAGGAATGATTGTATTAAAAGCTCAGCTGTAATCCACAAAGAGCATCCGGACGTAGCTGTGCTGCTGCTCCAGATGGCTCAGCACAGAGTGGAGAGCTACGGCGATGGCGTCTTCTGTGGATCTGTTCGCACGATATGAGAATTGGTATGGTTTGAAGTCTTCGGGGAAATAGTCCTTGATGTGCTGGAGAACCAGTCTCTTGAAGCACTTCATGATTACCGGAGTGAGGGCCACAGGGCGATAATCATTTAGGCTGATGGGAGACTTCTTCGGCACTGGTATGGTTGTGGCTGATTTTAGGCAGGTTGGAATGACTGCCTGGGCTAGGGAGAGGTTGAAGATTTTGGTGAAGATAAGGGTGAGCTGGTGAGCACACGCTGTGAGCACCTTACCAGGCACTCCCTCTGGGCCGGCAGCCTTCTTGGGGTTCACTGCCAGGAGCACCCGTCTGACATTGTGCTCCTTTACAGTGAGTGGAGTGGTGCAGGAACCCGGTGAGGGTGAGAGCAGGGCTGGAGCAGGTGAGTGCTGCTGTTGTGATGATTCAAAGCAAGCAAAGAAGCAGTTTAGCTCCTCTGCTAGCTGCACACTCAGATCTCCTGTTGTTGCATCACAGCCTCTGTAGTTTGTGATGTTTTGCATTCCCTGCCACAACTCCCGTGTATTGTGGCTGGACAGGTGGGACTCTATGCTCCTCTTATGGTCCGTCTTGGCTTTTCTAATTCCACTTTTCAGAGTGGCTCAGGCAGCCCTGTACAGAGCTCTGTCACCTGACCTGAAGGCAGCGTTGCGGACTTTGAGGAGTGAACGGACCTGGCTGGCCATCCAGGGTTTCTGGTTTGGGAAAACCATAATGTTTTTGTCCACAGTCACATTTCCGATGCAGAACCTGATATAGTCCAGTACCATTCCTGTGAATATTTTCAGCTCTTGTTGTTCAAATATGTCCCAGTCTGTCTGTTCGAAGCAGTCCTGTAGTTGGGAGAGTGCATTTACAGGCCAGGTTGAAACAGTCTTTATGGTGGGCCTGGCACTGCGTCTGAGGGCAGTGTAGGCTGGGGAAGAGCAGAAGAGAAAGATGGTCGGACTCTCCAAGTTTGGGGAGGGGTATAAGTCTGTACGCATGCTTGATGTTGGAGTAAACATGTTCCAGAGTGTTCTCCCCTCTAGAAACACTTCTTAAATTTATCCCAGTCCAAATTCATTGGCTTGAGATTCTCTTTGAAATTTTAGATGTTGTGATGCTTCATTTTAGGTGTCAACATTCTGGGTGACCAACATGCCATGAACATAATCTTCTGTTGTTGATGTCAAAGGGCAGACTGTGATTCTACTACAACAAAACTTTGCAGTCAACCTATTGACCTTGTCAGATGTAGGAGCTTAGTCATGGTACATGTTGAGTAGGTAATAATGAAACTCTAAACGTATGTTTTTCTCTAGTGGTTGAAATTCAAAAATTAGTACAATATTTGGATTTTACGGTTTCTGGTATCTATGAAAAAATATATACAGTGTAAAATGCAAAGGTTAAATACCTGTAATTAACATATTTTCGTACAAGGTATTATTTTTTGACCACTTACAAAATTAGTAGTACAGAATAAATCTTCCCTGGTTCATATTGAGAACTTTTTGATCACCCCTCGTATATAAGTCTTGAGAAGATAAAGGGTTGAGTAAGCTTGATTTATTATATTGGCAGCACAATGCCGCAATGGTTGGCTCTGCTGCTATGCAGCTCCAAATTCATCATTTCATATGCAGGAGCAGACACTGTCTGTATAAAGTAAGTTTTTTTTATTTTTTTTGTTTCTACAGTTTCTGTTTGGTTTCATCAATTTGGTTCTGTTACTTTTTGGACACTAAAGTAACCTTATGTGAGTATTGACATATTGTGTACACTACAATAGACTGGTGTCTTGTCTGGGTCTGATTATGGTCCTGCACTTATTAGAAACAAAATATTCTTCAGATCATGCAAACGTACACATTCAGAAATAAATGAGTGGTTGGAGGATTTATAACATAACAAAGAAAGTGCTAAAGTATTATGTCACAATTACATGGTACTGAAGTGTTATTTATGTAGTTGTTAACTTGATTCAAGTGTAAAATGCTGTGTGTGTTTTGTAAATTTCATATAGCATACACATCTGTGATGTGGAGCTGTTGATGGCACTTTGACTATGAAAGAAGAATAATCACGAATATACATTAGAATTAAATCATCTTTAATGGAAAAATATATTTAAATTAGACTGTCATTGCTTTTTTCCTGCTCTAAATACACAACCCTTTAAGAAAATAGTGATGAAGTGATTTTGGTAGTTTTCTATTATCATGATGCATGGTTCAAAATCAGACAATCTACCTCAACCCAAATCCTAAACTTAACCTCACAAACTGGGCAGCAACAGTAACCTGGGTCTCTAATCTTACTTAAATAACCCTCTGGAACCTAATCCTAATATTTAAATTAATCTCCAAAATTCTAAGGCTGCAGGCACATAGCATCTTAATTTGCATCACAATAATAGAAAAGTACCGCGATTTTTTAATATTTTCATACAGAATTCCTATATTTGCCATTAGCCACTACTGCCATCTTAACTGTATATTTAATGTGGAGATGCAGCTGCAGTCTTATTTTTGTATCTTTGCCTGAATTAAACAAATTAGCATTTTAGTTTTTGAAGAATTTACTGAGCACTATCTAAAATGTTACGTTTCATTGAACAGTGGTGTCTTTTTGTAAAGCAGACTTTTGTATACTGTATGACAGCAGCGCAGTAGCTTGTTCATTTTTACATGTTGTACTGCTTTGGTGTGTTCATCATTATTTTTAATATTGTTTTCAGTAATAGTGAGTCTTACATCAATTCATTTTGTAATCTTTAGCCTTATTTTCTGATAATTTAAACAAAATGCATCAGTGTCTTTATTGGATATAGAGCCTTATCCCAAATTACAAACAACTGTTTTACAAATATTTGACTATACAAACAATGTTTTTTTAACCATTGTCAGGGATGCCAGGGGCAACGACCCGGCCGGGACGCCGTGAGGGACCGGAAGAGGGTCAAAGCCCACCCTGGATCACGTGGGGGCCACCTTCCTGGTTGCTCTGGGGGCCACGGGTACAGGGCATGGAAGCTCCACCCTGTAGGGGCCCGTGGTCACCGCCAGGAGGCGCCCCAATGCCTTGGGGACCTATTACCCCAGCACTTCTGCCACACCAGGAAGTGCTGGGGGGAAGATTTAAAAGGGCACCCGGAGAGCTGCCGGAAGAACAGCCGGCACTTCCGCCACGCCAACGAGGGAATGCCGGGAGCCACCTGGAGCCCGTCTGGGAGAGGATAAAAGGGGCCGTCTCCCTTCATTCAGGGCAAGAGTCGGGTGGAAGAAGGACAAGGCACGAGAGAGGTGTGGAGGCGGCCCAAGAAGAAGGCATTTGTGGCCAGGACTGAGTGTTGGGGTGTTTTGTGCACATTGGACTGGGTCTTAGTGACCATAAGTATTGTAAATATTGTAAATAAACACGTGTGGTGGTTGAAGAACAACATGTCCGCCTGTCTGTGTCCGGTTTGGCTCCACACCTTGAACAACAGTAGAGCTGAATTTTGTGACAAGTCTGGGAAATTTTGAAATGCTCATGGCTGGCACTAACACCCAGTCATCTCCTCTTTTATTCCAAGTACCCATGCCACAATATTATCTGCTGAATCTTGGTGACACACAACCACGGTTTCAGTCATTCTCACACATGTGCTTTGGGTCAATGAGCTTTTCTCGTGTGTTACTCACATGTCTTTTCATATATTGTTGAGCGATGCAGCTCCAACACCATCATGAAAGAGTTGAAAAAGCCCAAGAAAGATGGAGACGCTTTTCATTTAAAAGTGAAATTTTAAGTGATAAAGCATAGGTAAACAGCATTATTATGCAGGGTTTAATGAAGGGAAAATGTATTATTCGGGTTTGTTTTGATAACAAATGATATAATTAAATACATTTAGTTGAATTTCCATGTATTTTGGTGTGATTTGAATGCAAATGGGGCTCGGGAATGCTTAAAATGTTACCTTGTTAAATTAATAGTAATAATCTGGTCATGATACAATAAATCATTCTTTAAAAGGGGGCAGTTCAAGCTTTGGCTATCTTTGCGAAGCAGGGGAAGCTTTATACACCATTTCAAGGGATGCATCAAGCATTCATATTTTATTTTTACTGTACTGTAAATTTCCTTCGTAATGCAATGTTTAGAGAGGAGTACTAATGTAAGCAGAGTGCAGGAAACGCCTCTCTGTAGTATAATAAATATATTGGAATCATAAAAAATTATTAGCATGTGTTGGCGTTTTGGAGCAAAATAAAACAAGTCACTCTGCTAGTACTATAAAAGATGTGTCTTACTTATTTTTAAATCTTATTTGACCACAAAAGCACAGAGATGGGAAAATGATACAGAAGCATCGAAGCTTGTGTCAGTCAATCTGAAGCGTAGTGAGTTGAATCAGTGTGTCGGAGCTTGTGTCAAAACACTGCTGTCTCGTGACCCATGAAATTTGAAGCTTCGAACATCATCAGTGCTTCACAGCGCGCTTTATTGGTTTGACAGCATTTCGACTGAATAAAATGAACACAGACTTCTGACATTTTACTGGCGAGTGAGTGCTGCTTCACTTTGAGCTCTTGAGAGCTTGCCTTGACCTCAGTTAACCACCAGATGTCGCTGTTCATACGGGGGCTTAGGCATCAAAGCTTCAAATCTTTTTCGGCACAAATAGAAAGAAAGCCTCAAAGCTTTCATGAGGTTTCATTTTCCCACCACTACACATGGGTACTCTTATTGATATGCTGGTGATCTTCTAACTAGACCTTGACCTAGCTAACTTTTTTAAACTTCCTCCAGCCAGCTTTGTGCTCCTCTCAGGCTTTTTCAAAAATCATCTGCTACCTGCTCAGCTTTCTCTATTCCACACTTCTAAAGAGCAGCTTGCCCACCTGAGTAGACTTTGATCTAAATTAGCACTGATTTCCCAAGTGCCTCCAGTACGTGGCACTTAATCAGGCCAATTAAGGTCATTGTACACATTACATTAACTTGGCAGCTGCACACTCTGACAACAAGCAGGTTAAGTGACTTGCTCACAATCACACAGGAATTCTTAACTATTATACCCCACTGCCTACCTCAGATGCACTTATTTTGAACAAGCTGGCAAAAAGCTTTAATGAATACAGACCATTCAATTCAGCATTACCTAATGTATCTACAAATACTGAGGTTATCAAAATCCATCCATCCATCCTCTTCTGCTTATCCGAGGTTGGGTCACGGGGGCAGCAGCTTGAGCAGAGAAGGCTCAGACTTCCCTCTCCCCGGCCACTTCTTCTAGCTCTTCCGGGAGAATCCTGAGGCGTTCCCATGCCAGCCGGGACACATAGTCCCTCCAGCATGTTCTGGGTCTTCCCCAGGGCCTCCACCTGGTTGGACGTGCCCGGAACACCTCACCAGGGAGGTGTCCAGGAGGCATCCTGATCAGATGCCCGAGCCACCTCATCTGATTCCTCTCATTAAACCCTGCATAATAATGCTGCTCTACTCTGAGCTTCTCACCTTATATTTAAGGGAAAGCCCAGACACCCTGCGGAGGAAACTCATTTCAGCTGCTTGTATTCGCAATCTCGTTCTTTCGGTCACTACCCATAGATCATGACCATAGGTGAGGGTAGTATACCTTTCAATCACTCTGTAAGATGCTTGGTTCCATGTGCAATGTATTCATAGAATTAAAAAAATTTTTCATCCCTTTGCATTACACTAAGTCATCATTAGCCTTCATCTGCACTCCCATTTCCTTTTTCATGTGTACAGTAAAAGCATTCTATAAGGTGTTGATGTTGCTGAGTTTACCACAGCATGTGGATGTACTGCATATAAAACATCCATTACTCTTTATGATTTTTCCAGTTTCTTGAATGGATCAAAAGTAGGCCTCAGGATTGTTTTTTTCACCTGTCTGTTTGCCTGTCTCAACACATTTTATTAAGATAGTGTAAGATTATTTAGCAGTTTTAAAAAGATACTTTCTGAGTCCAATTCCTACTAAACTGAGCAATTACAAGTGTCTTAGGTACACTGGCTTTCTGTCTGGATAACCGTCACCTCCCAAATTTGTGTTTAATAATTAACAGGCCACATTGTCGTCTTTGGAGATCAATTTTTTTTCACAAAAAATGTAAGATTGACAGAAATTAGTATTAATTAATGAAGTTCACACAGTCAATAAGGTAAAGTAAAAAAGAAGTCAATAATCCAAAATACCTGACTTGTCTACTCTTTTTGTAGATGCAACAGATGCTTATCATCTTGTAATCCCAAGATTTGCTGTTTAACACTCTGTGAATGCACTGTGTATTCATCTTTGTGTTTGTTACACTGTGGAACTCTTGAAGAGCCGGGGTGTTTATATTATATTATATTTATATTTAATATCCATGATCTAATCACCATATAAATTTGACCATGTTCCTGAGTGACATCTTTACTAACCATGGGAGAACACAGAAAATGAAGCTTCAGTGGTTGAGAACTTGAGGTATTACAGAATGATGTGGAGAACCAAAAAAGCATTCTTTTGCTGGTCTTTCTGTGGAAGTCACAAATAAATGAAAAAAGCAAGAGTGGGAGCAGCTAAGTGGAGAGATGTGCCATTGTGCAGTTTCCAGACTGCCATCAGTGTCATGGGACCCACGCAATGTGTGTTGACTGACAAGATGCTACAGATAAAACAGATAACAATATCTTAATTGACCCAGGATATGCTGAACCGCGAGATATTAAGAACATTTTTTATTAAAATTGTAAAAAAAAAAAAGAAAACAATTTTGTCAAGAAATGTCAATGTGCAATACATACAAGTCTCTTTACAATCTATAGTAAAACATCAAAATGTCTTTGAATTGCCCTGAGTGACATCTTCTGGGTCAACCATCGTGGCCTGCTTAAGGCAGCAGAAATTGTCTGTGTGTTTTAGCGCTATGTTGTGCAGTACTGCACAAGCCATAACAATGCATTAGACCTTTGTCGGGCTATACAGCAGTATGCTATATGAGTCCAAACACTCCAAAATCTACCTTTTTAATAGCTTTTTCTGGCTCATGATGATGACTGGCTTATAAGCTTATTTAGACTTCCTAAAGCCGTATTTGGCAACGGGTGCTTTTCAACATGAACAGGCTCACAGTCATCCTGAGCCATGTCTGCCAATGGTATGGGATTGTATAATTAGAATGCTACCCAGATACATCCAATTTTCTTATCGTCAAGTTGAGCAAGTTGAGATCAAAATGCAATTTGCAGTGATTGTTGATTGTTCTAATGTAATCAGTAAAAATAACTGCACATATGTTGAGATAAAGGCACCATCATGAATTTGGTTTAGTAAACAGAAAGCACTTTCATGAAATAAGAATACCACTAACATAAAATGCTCAAATGTATCTGACTAATGTTGTTGATAGGTGGCTAGGCTGAGCCCACAATTTCTTTATTTAATCAAACTGTAGTGGGGGAACCAGACTTCAAGGTCCTGCTGTGTGTATGATGGATGGCTTCTTGGTAACACTGACATTTCCACATGTCAGTACAGCACATTCTTTTTTATAGATTAAATGGGTAGGCTACACACTAAACCAATTAACATTAAGGGTATTTATTCTGCATTATTAGCATCATTAAAGAGAGGTGTATTGAGATAACATGTCACTTAACACTAGAATTACCAAAGCCTACGAAAAAACTCGTAATTCCGTCCCACCTTAAATCGCTTCTTAAATCCCTTCACACCTCTCCGCCAGCGCCCTTTGTCTTCTAAATGTGCTGATAAAGAGAAGCTTGGAGCAGCCGGCTATTCCATCCCCCCACCAATTTAGAACGTGCACGAACTTCTCCCAGCTCATGCCTTGATTGAGTATCTGGGAGTGAAGTGGAGTTTTAGAGTGGAAATAATAGATCGTTGTTTGGAACACACGCATTTCATGTCTGTTCCGTTTCTACAGTAATCTGTGTCAACACATTGTTAAAACAGAAACGTTTTTTATATTCTAGTAGTAGATGACAAAATGTAGGCATAAACTATATAATGTATGAAGCTTGAAGTCCAAATAGCAAAGAAACATTTTCACAAGAATAACACAATTGCGCTTTTATTCAAAAATATAACTGCAGAAACAAAAAGCCGCCTTAACATGCGACATTGACAGCACTTTATTGTAACTGCCTCCGTGGTTCAATAGATCAGCCCGCTTGGAATCAAAGGTCACGAGTTCGATCCTGCGCCCTCCGTTTTGAGAAGTAAACTGCTCTTAGTCTTACTGTTTTAGAATAAAAGCATACATTTGATTTCAGTCTGTAACAGCCGGTGCAATTTATGATCCTTGTAAAGGTTAGCTTTTTTTTAATTCACTTTTTTCATTCTCTCAGTCACGTTCAGAATCAATCCATACTGACATGGCTGTTTTCACTAAAGACGTGCTATAGCTCTGCAGTGTACCACGATGCATACTAACGCCCCCACCCACCCCGGGTTCTGACACACAAACGCTGCCGAAGCTGCCTTCTTCGTATCTCACCGTCACTTGCTTTTCTTTTTATTCAGTTTTATTGAGTGTTCCTGCCAGTCCCGCATGTTGCTGTATGCTGTTTCTTTTGTACTCCAGGACATGCAGAGGAAAGAATGGTAAAGACCAGTAACCGGCGCTATATGCAATCATCAGACACTCCCCATCTGCCCGTGTCGTTCAAACACAGGAACATATATTGGTGTAAAAGTATAACAAAAGTGCACTTTTATTCAAGTGCACTTTTTCCATCGCCTTTTCCTGTAAGAAGCAATGTACACACTTCTCTCTATGCTGTGGTTTCTATTACACACCTGAAAGAAAGAGACAATATATGTGAAAATATAATCGCACTAATGCAATATTATTTGAAAGCGAACAGCGTCAGATCGGGTGTGAATTTATGCAGGAACTGGAAATTCTCTGATGCGGACCTTCCCCAGGGAAGAAAGTACAGTGTCAGGTGCTCATTCAGTGTAATAGAAACCATAGCACAGAGAGTGTGTACATGCAACAAGTACACATGTCGTAAATGTAGGAAGGACGGTCCTTGGGTGTGTGGGAACTGTTAATATTTGAATGTGATGATTTTATATAGCACGGAATGAAAATCAGCACTTCTTAGCATTGCACCATGCAAGCTGTCGTATCAATCGCCTACTGTAACTTGCTTTCTTTTTCTTGGTTATACAGGTAGTTTTGAATAAAAGTGCACTTGTTTTGTTTGCGAAATGAAGTGTCTGCGTGCACTTTTCGTGGCATTACGTGTATTTTTGAGCATGCCCGTTTGAGCAGTATAAAAGTATTGAAAAGTATAACAAAACAACGGGCAGATGGGGAGTGTCTGATGATTGCATATAGCGCCGAACTTACTGCTCTTTACTATTCTCTCCTCTGCATGCCCTGGAGTACAAAGGAAACAGAATACAGGCGCTATAGCTCTGCGTGTACCACGATGCATACTAACGCCCCCACCGGTTCTGACACACAGGCGCTGGCGAAGCTGCCTTCTTCGTATCTCACCGTCACTTGATTTTCTTTTTATTCAGTTTTATTGAGTGTTCCTGCCAGTCCCCGCATGTTGCTGTATGCTGGATATTTTCACATGTATTGTCTCTTTCTTTCAGGTGTGTAATAGAAACCACAGCATAGAGAGAAGTGTGTACATTGCTTCTTACAGGAAAAGGCGATGGAAAAAGTGCACTTGAATAAAAGTGCACTTTTGTT
Organism: Polypterus senegalus; assembly: GCF_016835505.1. Lineage (NCBI taxonomy): Eukaryota > Metazoa > Chordata > Cladistia > Polypteriformes > Polypteridae > Polypterus > Polypterus senegalus. The sequence goes on from NC_053157.1 coordinate 88,009,621, forward strand.
ATACTTTTACACCAATATATGTTCCTGTGTTTGAGCGACACGGGCAGATGGGGAGTGTCTGATGATTGCATATAGCGCGAAGTTACTGGTCTTTACCATTCTTTCCTCTGCATGTCCTGGAGTACAAAAGAAACAGCATACAGCAACATGCGGGGACTGGCAGGGACACTCAATAAAACTGAATAAAAAGAAAAGCAAGTGACGGTGAGATACAAGAAGGCAGCTTCGCCAGCGTTTGTGTGTCAGAACCGGGTTGTGGGGGTCGTTAGTATGCATCGTGGTACACTGCAGAGCTATAGCGTCTTTAGTGAAAACAGCCGTGTCAGATGGGGTTGTATGGATTGATTCTGAACGCGACTGAGAGAATGAAAAGTGAATAAAAAAAAAGCTAACCTTTACAATGATCATAAATTGCACCGGCTGTTACAGACTGAAATCAAATGTATGCTTTTATTCTAAAACAGTAAGCAGTTTACTTTTCAAAACGGAGGGGCGCAGGATCGAACTTGTGACCTTTTGATTCCCAAGCGGGGGCTGTATCTATTGAACCACAGAGGCAGTTACAATAAACTGCTGTCAATGTCGCATGTTAAGGCGGCTTTTTGTTTCTGCAGTTATATTTTTGAATAAAAGCGCAATTGTGTTATTCTTGTGAAAATGTTTCTTTGCTATTTGGACTTCAGGGTTCATACACTATATAGTTTATGCCTACATTTTGTCATCTACTACTAGAATATAAAAAATGTTTCTGTTTTAACAATGTGTTGACACAGATTACTGTAGAAACGGAACAGACATGAAATGCGTGTGTTCCAAATAACGATCTATTATTTCCACTCTAAAACTCCACTTCACTCCCAGATACTCAATCAAGCTGAAGTTCGTGCACGTTCTAAATTGGTGGGGGGATGGAATAGCCAGCTGCTCCAAGCTTCTCTTTATCAGCACATTTAGAAGACAAAGGGCGCTGGCGGAGAGGTGTGAAGGGATTTAAGAAGCAGTTTAAGGTGGGACGGAATTACGAGTTTTTTCGTAGGCTCTGGTAATTCTAGTGTTAACTGTGATATAAGTAGTTCAAGACGCGCCAGTGAAATACACAGTGAAATGAGATAAGTGTAAGACTTTTTTGAACAGTGAAATGAGATGAGTGTAAGACTTTTTTGAAGTTTGATGTAATGTTAAAGAGAATTTTCATACCTAGTTCATGTTTTATAAATCCTGACTTTTGCATAAGAAATAGCTAGCCTTTCTGAGTCTACGTATGTTTTATACATGAGGCATCTGATCTTTTAGAATCTGTTTATTTCCAGTGTTTTTTTCTCATTTCTATTGCATAATGTTATCTTTTATCAATTTATATTGCAATCTTGCTTGCTTGCTTTACAATAATCAACTAATTTTTATTCTTTTGCATGTCTGGTGAACTGTACGGAGTTCCTACTACTGTATAACATATGTGGAAAATAAGAATTTGTGTTTACCAACTCCATATGGACTTAGATAATGGAGCAATAAAATCCTTATAAACCTGAGCTACAGACACTCACCAGGAACTCATTTTGAAATTTAATAGGCTCTGTTTCAACTATCTTTATAAGGCTTGGCATATATTTTCCATTGTGTAACACCTATTTCTGTTTAGTGGTAACAATTTAATTATATTTGAATTTGATCTGAATGGCTTTACCCTGTAAAGTAACTATGGGTTGCCATAAGTAGGTCATGCTATTTATCATACCTGAACTGCAATATTATACCTTGTCTTTGGAAACAATGGTAACAATTTGTAAATTTAATACCACTTTAATTGCCAAACAAAGCTCAACTCTCCATTTTTATATAGTATTTAGTGGTGGTGCAGCTCCCCAAGCTTGGACACAAATTTGCTGTTTTCAAAGGACTTTATTTGGTGTGAAATCTTTCACAGAGGTCACCAAGTTTGTTGATTTCCTGATGTATTTTAGACATATTTAAACAAAAGACCTGGGTGTGTGTGTGTGTGAATGGAGCAGTTCATGCTCAACCACAGCCACTAGATGGCACATGTATACACTTTTGCATTTTTTCAGCACTTACGTGCACCTCACAACGAAAGACCTGTGTGCAGCAAATGTCACTGCACAACAATAACGTCATGCTAATGAGACAGATGAACAGACACGTCAGTAGGAAGCAAAAGCCGTGGCTCAACAACATGCAAGTAAAACACCTCAGCAACAGTGGGCAAGACTTGTCTTTTTCACAGTAAAATCTAAATATTATTTTAAAGGTATCGTGTGTCTCCGATATCACATGTTACAGACATTATGATAGACAGGCCACCAGCAATAAATATGTACAATGCAAGAAAAATTGTATACATTAAATGTGTGTACAATGACACTAAACGCACGTACATGTACTAAGTACTGTAAGTAGAAAATTAATTATGGTTACTCACCAACAATGACACGTCCGATAACGATGAGTTTAGTTTTACTGCACAACAAAGGAGAGCGTTACAGCCCTTGTGTAGCACCACCGTTGTTCTTCTAACCGGCAGTCTTCAATCCAAATCCCTAAAGCAGATTCCATCCAGACTACTGTCTTATTACATCCACTTACAACTCATTTTGCGCCCTGGTTAAATGGACACTGCGGCCATAGATCTGATATTCATTTCCTACTTTTTAAATAAAAATAATCGTAGCCTCATTGATGCCATAATGGCGTCCTACTGCGGTGTAGCTTTTCCCTTCTTTCAACATATCCAAAACGTTGACAATCATGTTATATTACTTTTAAAATGTTTCCTTTCTTTTTCATTACTTCTTTAACACACTACCTCTCCGCTGCGAAGCGCAGGTATTTTGCTAGTATATATACAAATATATATGCACAGATAAAATATATGTGCAAATGTTTGTGCATTAATATACATTATACACAGTTAGCACACAAAAGTTAGTCAGGTGAAGCTACTGGTAAGTCCCGATGCACATGTTTATTTTATTTGTTCTGCCATCTTTGTACTTGTTGGAGTGGTGCTGTATGTTTGCACTGGCTCCTTCAAGTTAAGGTATGTGACGGATTCACAGAGTGAAAGTCAGTTGTAACTGCTTCTGCAAATTGGTGATAAAGGGGCAGACTACATACTGGTTCTTTGAGCAGTACACTGAAACCAAGGAATCCTAAAGTCCATACTCCAGAGGTTGTCTTCATAAGTCGAAGTGGTAATTAACACAACAGAAGGGTATGTCACATAGGTCAGTGTGTATGACATAATTTGCAGGGTACTTTTTATGTGCCAGCTGGTATATTTTTTATAGTGCTACCTTTTGGGTGACTTCAGTGAGGAGATCAGGCCACGAAAGGAAGATTCCTGTCTACAACTATAGCTAATGAATCCATATGTTGGTGATTTAGAAAATATTTGCTATGAGAGAAGCAATAATTGTAAGACCATGTGTTGCAGGCCAAGAAGCAGCAACAGGACGGTGCCTGGTCTTTTCTGATTTTCAGGTGTGTATGGTTACCAAATATATCCAGAGACTAGTCTGTCCAGGAACCTCCAGTACTTTGCATGACTTCCAACAGCTCAGGAGGTATACTCCAGATGAGTTTAAAGTGACTACTTCCTCCAAGAGCACAATAAGAGGACAGAGAAGAAGGATGGCTGCATTCTAATAGTAAGAGAACAAATGGGACCCAAGAAACTGAGTGCAAAAGGAGAAACAGATCAGCTGCTCCCCCTTATAGAAGGGAATCTTGGCAAATTACCTTTTATCTGTGCATGACTTTCATGTGTTTTGTGTTCCTTGTGTTTTTAATTTTTTTTTTGCCTTTTAACTTTTTTTCCTTTTAGTGTGCCTTATGTTAAGTGAAGGGTGGTGCAGTGGGTAGCGCTGCTGCCTCGCAGTTAGGAGACCTGGGTTTGCTTCCTGGGTCCTCCCTGCATAGAGTTTGCATGTTCTCTCCGTGTGGGTTTACTCCCAAAGTCCAAAGACATGCAGGTTAGGTGCATTGGCAATTCTAAATTGTCTCTCGTTTGTGCCTGGTGTGTATGTGTGTGCCCTGCAGTGGGCTGGCACCCTGCCCAGGGTTTGTTTCCTGCCTTGTGCCCTGTGTAAATGCCTTATTTGGGTTTAAGGGTGCACAGAAGGCACCTATTATTCTGTGTCCTAGAAGCTAAAGTATCAGTGTTTGCAGCCTCATTGGTTTGTGAATGTCTGGTCACAATGCTACAAAAATACAAAGCATCTAGAATTTGGGTAAAGTAGAGCATGTATGTAAGTTTTAAAAGTATATGAATGAGAAACAGAGACAATGTAACTATTAATTTACCAGACTAGCTTAATGGAATGAATGGTCTCCTTTCTTCTGTCAGACATATTATTGTATGTTTTCTTTACTAAATTAAGCTAGTAGTTTTATTTTACTAAAGTATACCAACAGTTAGGGGTCAAGTGTTTTTACTAAAAGGCTCAAGAGTGAACATCTCTGCTTGAAGTATTAAAGAGACTAGATGAAAAAATGCGATGTAGTGAAGGTGTAGCGAGTGAATGTGACTATCCACAGACTATATACTCAGTTCCAATAGACTGTATTCAGTTACAAATTTCTATTACAATTTAGAATAGTTAGACTTTAAACATTTAAACTGAAGCACACGTTTTAATATTTCAAATATCTGACACAACTACTGTATTCTTGTTTATGATGTACTTCTACCTCGTGAAGTAAATTGTTACGTTTCTTAATGGACACCCCAATTTAGAGCGGTTTATGCTAATTCAGACTTTTTTATTCTCAGCTTCATACTATTATTTCATTATGCAATCTATCCGAAATATGTTCTCATTAGAAATATTATACAGCAAGAGAAGCAATTAATGATGAAGAATATTTGCATGAATGATCTCTTTTTAATTTTGAAAAATTGCAGTTATTCATAAGTCCATCTGTCTATCCATTTTAATAATCTGTTTCTCCAGTTCAGGGTTGAGGACAGCTAGTGTTTATTCTGAAAGTTAAGGATTCCCCTATTTTCTCAGTCATTTTCCAGTTAAGGCAATATAAGCGCTCATATATTTTTTCACTTGACATAGATAAAATACTATATCAAAGTAGACAGAAAAAAATAGAAAGTAAATTCTAGATGCTCCATAAGCTCGCCTAATGCTGGTTCTAACTGGTAGCATTGACCACTCAGTTTTCCATCTCTAAAACACCTCCTGTAACAGCAAATTCAGAAACAGTCCCTCTCATTTCATCTTACCTCTCTGTCTCTGGCTTGAGTATTTTCCTGTCAGATTATCATTTGCCATTTACCCTTTTCCTTCTTCTAAGATCCATGGGCTACTGGTAAGGAGTGATAACTTTTAAAGTACTTTTACATTCCAGGCTTTGTGAAATACATTTAGCTGGACCTTAGTATCCCCCAAAAGTGTACAAAAAAGGTTGCTGATTCTTCTGGGCCATGTTGGCCCTGCTCTTGTTATGCCACACTCAGTAAAATTCAAAGATCATGCCATCAGACCTGCTCTCCTACAGTAAGATGGGTAAAAGCTGCTTTCTGTAAGGATCTGAAAAGACAGAAGAAACACAGCCATGAAAAGGCTTCTTACATTTCTATAGATAAACAACCACTTATTTTTTCGGTTATGAATGTGAGAGGTGAGCCTTGCAGAAGCTCTCCACAGACTCTGCATCGTAGCGATTCATTTATGTTTATTAAAAAGTGTATTTTCTTAGAACATACGAGAGGAGACCGTTCAGTCCATGAAGCCTTTTTGTTTAGCTAACAGCTAAGCTGTTTCAGTATCTCATCCAGTTTTTTTTCTTAAAGGTTGTCAGGTTTTCTGCTTCAACTACATGGCTCAGTAGTTTGTTCCAAAGTCCCACAACTCTTTGCGTAAAGAAGTGCTGCCTCTCTTCTGTTTTAAATGCAATTCCCCTTAGCTTCCACTGACGTCATTGAGTGTGCGATTCACCCTTAAGCTAAAAGCAGCAAAAACATCCTGTAAAAGTGAAACTACTACCTTCCCATCATGTTGTATGTACTGTATATGCCAATTCTCTCATATTGTTGAGGTACAGTATATCTTGTGTAGTCTTCATCTAAATAACTATTTTACAGAGTTTATACACATCCATTGTAACAAATGACAGGTTAAAATAAGACAATTTGATTTTTCTTGCTAGTGTTGTAATAATTTGGTTTTTGTAGCACTGCATATCTTTTATGTATACCCCAGTCTAATTTAATCAATAGACACATTCTAAAATAAAATATTCTTTCAAATTGTTATTCAACAGCCATGAAACACAGAGTCTGCTGATCATTCTATATTTAACTACAGTGTCAAAACTCATTCCGCTTAGCCATACAGGAAAGATAATGGATTAGACACTACTCCCAGATTTATGCTCCTAAGCAGGCGTGTACCACATCCTGGTGTGTGTTGCCCAGGAGTGACATGAGTAAGTTTAAAAAAAGCATATGAGAAGGCAGTTTTACTTGAAGAATGGCTACATGCCTGAATTCAATGATATGCAGGAAGGCCTAGGTTTTATTGTTATTCTTGTTTTATGAATCTTTCACATTGGACATATTTTGCAACATCTTTCTAAATACTACACTTTTTTAAATGATGTCATTGTCAGAATTGTAATAATTTGTCTTACCATCAATCCTTTTATTATTCTGGTATGCAGTAAGTATTGTTTTCAACTTCATGTTGAATTGCTTTGTAAAATGACACATGATAAAAAAACACAGTTACAAAGAAAAGATAGATTAATTTATTACATGTGACATGAAGAACTACAGGAAAATCCACAGCTGAAGCTAATAGCACATTATCTGTTCTTATTTATTTTCAGGGTAATCCTTCAAAGAGGCAAACACAATCTTCATTATGAATACAGGTAAGATCTATCTGCCTATTGTTTTATTTTATACAGTGCCCATCTATCTATCTATCTATCTATCTATCTATCTATCTATCTATCTATCTATCTATCTATCTATCTATCTACAGTTAGGTCCATAAATATTTGGACAGAGGCAACTTTTTTCTAATTTTGGTTCTGTACATTACCACAATGAATTTTAAATGAAACAACTCAGATGTAGTTGAAGTGCAGACTTTCAGCTTTAATTCAGTGGGTTGAACAAAAAGATTGCATAAAAATGTGAGGCAACTAAAGTATTTTTTTAACACAATCCCTTTATTTCAGGGGCTCAAAAGTAATTGGACAAATTAAATAACTGGAAATAAAATGTTCATTTCTAATACTTGGTTGAAAACCCTTTGATGACAATGACAGCCTGAAGTCTTGAACTAATGGACATCACCAGATGCTGGGTTTCCTTCTTTTTAATACTCTGCCAGGCCTTTACTGCAGCGGCTTTCAGTTGCTGTTTGTTTGTGGGCCTTTTTGTCCGAAGTTTAGTCTTCAACAAGTGAAATGAATGCTCAATTGGGTTAAGATCAGGTGACTGACTTGGCCATTCAAGAATTTTCCACTTCTTTGCTTTAATAAACTCCTGGGTTGCTTTGGCTGTATGTTTTGGGTCATTGTCCATCTGTATCATGAAACGCCGCCCAATCAATTTGACTGCATTTAGCTGGATTTGAGCAGACAGTATGTCTCTGAACACCTCAGAATTCATTCGGCTGATTCTGTCCTGTGTCACATCATCAATAAACACTAGTGTCCCAGTGCCACTGGCAGCCATGCACGTCCAAGCCATCACACTGCCTCCACCGTGTTTTACAGATGACTTGGTATGCTTTGGATAGTGAGCTGTTCCACGCCTTCTCCATACTTTTTTCTTGCCATCATTCTGATAGAGGTTGATCTTGGTTTCATCTGTCCAAAGAATGTTTTTCCAGAACTTACTCTTAAGCATGCTACATACAGTTGGCAATGTGAACAGTAATCTTGTCTCAAATCTCACAGCTTGGATTGCTGCTGTAATAATCGGTTTGAGTTTCATGGTTTGTTTCAATTACGACAGTATTTGTAGGACTTGTGTTGAAGTGACATTCAGCATCTGTCAAGCGTTGTAAGTATGCAACCAGTTTCATCGATAACTTCACATCCAGCTTTTGAGAGTTTAAACATTCATAAACATCAAAGTGTCCACTACTAAAATCGTCACCTGTGAATCTAAGATGTTTAAGAGGCATTGGCGGTTGTCGAAAGGTGTAAAATATTTGGCCATTTCGGTACACTTGAAAGCGATAACCGAACAATTCAGCGGCAGCCATAAACTCACATGCAGATGCATAGGTGAAGGGCTTAAGCATTTCACTCTTCTAGTGCTCCTGTGTAGTATAATTATCTCCTGTACCATCAGTCCACACCTTGAACCTGCCCCAGTCATTCAATACATAAGACACAATGTTCCTCCGGATATCAAGAGTGAGCCTGATATGGCCGTGCAATATGTAACAAAGAGAATGGAAAAGGCAGGTGCCATCTCCGGGCATGGAAACCACTCGGTAAGTGACAGTTCTTTGATCGATGGTGATCACCTCGATAGACATGTTAATGCGGGTACGGTTGGAATGATAAAGGAAATGGGTATCTGAACAATGTACAGTAAGTCTAAAATACCTACACAATAACTATAATCGTAATAAATGAACAATAAAACAGCGGAGAAGCCGTGGGTTAAATAAAAAGGCTGTAGTTATCAGCAGGGAGACGTGAATCCCGTGGCGAAGCAAGGAAGGGAATGTAGAGACTGGAGCGACGGACGGCCTTATATAGGAAGGCAGCCAACAACGTGGGAGGCGTTGGAAAGGGGGACCCAACGCCGCCTCACACGGTGACCGAGCTGCAGGCCATGGACGTATATATGTACGTAAGTAGGATTCAGTTAGCGTTGGGAACCCGTGTGCCAAATTTCTTGAAGATGGGCCCATAAGTAACACTTAAGTAAGACTGTTGAAAAGTTCAATATGGTGGCCAACAGTGGCATCATACCATCGAAATAAGTACCAAATTTCAGCCTTCTACCTACATGGGAAGTTGGAGAATTAGTGACGTTAGAAACTTCAATATGGCGGCCGACAGTGGCATCATACCACTGAAATAAGTACGTACATCGGTTTTGGTTAGCGCAGGGAAGCCACCTACCAAATTTCATGAAGATGGGGCCATAAATAAGAAAGTTCAACATGGCAAACGTTGTCAACCGTTATGACCGTTACGTGTAGAATTTCGAAATCAATCAATCAACATTTATTTATATAGCACATATTCATACAAAAAAATGTAAAAAATGAAATCTGCTTAACTTTTGTATGTAAGCTGTAAGGAATAAGCCTGCCAAATTTCAGCCTTCTACCTACACGGGAAGTTGGAGAATTAGTGATGAGTCAGTGAGTCAGTGAGTCAGTCAGTCAGTGAGGGCTTTGCCTTTTATTAGTATAGATTGATAATGACATAACGACAGACTTGCCCACACCTGCCCATGAAATATCCTTTGAGTCAATTGTCCAATTACTTTTGAGCCCCTGAAATGAAGGGATTGTGTTAACAAAAATGCTTTAATTGCCTCACATTTTTATGCAATCGTTTTGTTGACCCCACTGAATTAAAGCTGAAAGTCTGCACTTCAACTGAATCTGAGTTGTTTCTTTTAAAATTTATTGTTGTACTGTACAGAACCAAAATTACAAAAAAATTGTCTCTGTCTAAATATTTATGGACCTAACTCTATCTATCTATCTATCTATCTATCTATCTATCTATCTATCTATCTATCTATCTATCTATCTATCTATCATAACTTAGTATTAAAGCAGCAGATACTCATTTAGCATATAAGAAAACAGGTTGAGCCCACAACATTCAATTGGCACCCCCTGGTGGTGACAGTTGTTTGTATCACTAACCCTGTCCTTAGACTAGTACTGTACACTGTATTTCATTTGCCTGCAGAAGTACAAGTCATAGTTAATTTTGCATAACATAGTATTCTTTATATTATCAAATGTGATTATAAAGTAACGAAAATATATTCATGATTGAACTAATATTAAGGGAAATTTCTCTTTTGGAAGTAGAGCAGCAGCTCGTGTAAGTCCTCATCTTTTCAATAGGTGTTTAGACTGTGACTTGCTGAACTGCAATATAGCAGATCCACTATGATTTCATGTTGGTTTTGAATCCTTAGAAGCAGTCATGTAATTTCAAATATTTACAAAATGCTATTAACTAAATTTGTTTAAAAAGAACACATTTAAGATACACTTACTAAATATAACTGCACAAACATGTCTCAGTTTAGAGACATACTCCTTATTTATTCATTTATATAAATGGTCCAAGGATCTTTTTTTTGTTTTTGTTTTTATCTGCAAATGAGACAGGATGTGACTGGTTATAAGACTTGTAAGTTAACAAGCTGTTTCAGTTTCCTTACCTATTTATTGAAACAGAACATTTTACTGTATTTTCAGATCACACCAGTGGCATGAATGACTAGAACTTTCTCACTTTAATTTTCCATTTTTGCATGCAGTACACCACTGATGATGACTTATTTTCCATTATGTAGTGTTCAATGTAATGTAAATACAGTATGTTTTAAATCTTGTCATGAAACTCGAAACATGGTATATTTTTGAAGGAGGTCTTTTATTACTCAAAAGTAAAAGTTTCAGCAGGGGGCACATAGACTGGTTTCCATAGTTCTGGTTCCCCCAGTTGCAGTTGAAACTCTTTTCATTTTATAGAGGGTGCCTAGTCATCATCTATTTATCCCTCTGCAATTTTGTGACTTTGCTTGTTATGTCCTCATTCAATGCTCAAATCATCTTGGTGCCAATGTAAGTGGCAAAGTGGTTTAATGCTTGCCACACATCTCCAAAGATGAGTGTGCACATTCTTCCCATATCTGCATGTATTTCCTTGCATATCCCAAAGATTATGTGCCTGCTTTTAGTTGACAGAATGTCATAATGTGTGTGAATGGGGGTTGAATATGAAGGAAAAAGAAAAAAAAAAAGAGAATATTGGCCTGCCTTGGATGTTTTCCATAATTTCGTCAAATACGCCTTTGAGGTGCTTTATGGTTTCATGTTGCCCTGTCTAATTTGTTAAATAGATGGGCATCTTTAATGGTTAAACCTCAGGGAACTGCTGTATAGTTTAAGGTTGCATCTAACACATAATTGTATCAAGCTGTCACTCGCAAAGAACCTCAGTTTTTTTGTCACTTTGGCACACTCAGCACAGTGAAGAAGGTATATGAAGTAAATTTTCTTTCATTTTACTTTGGTTCTTCTAATTATGTGTTAGTAATCCTAGGAATCTGACGTTTCCAGAGTCATTAATATGCTGCCCCTAGGTTTACATCCTTAATCTTAATAAATGTGGACACGTTATGATAGCTGGTCATGCTGCACTTTTTATTTTTAAATATTGTTTCTGGAAAAAAATAATAAGACCAAATATCATTCATTTGAGCAAGTTCAATTAAACTCAAATATTAAAAACTTTGTAATTAAATCATGGGTTGGATCCAAAATAGTATTCTGGTTCCAAGCCTGTGTGTCCTATAGTGTGACATTCTTCTGTGATTTGATTGATGAACTTTCAAAATGTTTCAAAATGTTTCTATGTTGGCTAAGCAGAATAAGTTTTGACACTGTAGTTAAATATAGAGTGATTATGTTATTTTATTTTATTTTTTTTTATGAAAAGTTTAAATGTGCCGATTCCACATTGTCTCTCCTGTTGCTTTGCCCAACAGCACTACTAATGCATATCGAGCTGCTTGCCACCGATGTCATCACTTCCACTAAAGAGATTTCCCTTATATTTTGGCTGTCATACCTTTCTATTATTACATGTACTTCCTATAATGCATGGGCAGTATTAATAGAAAGAAGAACTGTACTATAATGTTATACAGTTATCCCAATCAAATGGAATAACAGCACTTCATTCTGCCTCAGCTTCAGCAATTCACCCTTTTAAGTCTAATTAAATATGCTTTGCATGGATTAAAGTCTGATTTCATGCGCAAATGAGTTTTTCTTGCATGTGTTTTCTTATTTATATTGATAAACAGAGAATGAGTATCCTTATTGTTAACAATATCTACCTAATGATGCATGTGCTTACCTCCTATGTACTGGGCATGTGTCTTTGTGGTGCTGCGCTTTCCAGATAGCGGTGGATGTGCCCGCAAACGTGCTGCCTTGTCTGTCACATTAACAGCAATGAAGAGAATCCAGAGTTCGCCAAATCTGTATATGGCTGCAGGTATTAATTCCGCACACTTTTGCATGCAGTATGGTTTTTTTTGGCATGCCCTTCAAATGTTCTAGTACTGAAGTGGTGATGTTGTTTTAAAAAGAATATACCTTCATGTTGTAACAGAATTAAACAGTGGGTATAATTAGGACTGCCCCAATGATTGAAGGTGAAGAGTTTTTTTACATCAGATTGACTTTACCATATGTATGTTATATATGTTGTTGAGTTAGACAATGCCATGTCTTTTTATTGTTCATAGGTTCTGAACATTTTTTATTATTTTTAAACCTTACATTAAAGTCAGGTTTTTGGACTTTACTTAGTCATTTTAATTTTCATTGGATATTGAGTATTGTGAATTTCTGATTTGTATCCTTAAAAATGCAATCACAATTCACAAGCAATGAATACAGACCAGAGTTTTCTTTTGCCTCCATCTTCTCTGACTTCTTTGGCATGTTATCTGATCTTTTGGTGGATTCCAGGCATGGGTCTAGATTCCCTGTTTAATGGGTGCAGTTACTTTGCCAATCTACATTTTGAATCTCTGAATGTGCATTTTTAATGTTTGATATAACATTTTGAGTCAGTGACTGGGTTCAGTCAGTGTGGAGTATGCACATTATACCAATGTCTTCATGTGCTTTATCTGATTAAATCCTAAATACCCCAAAAATGAAGGTTAGGTTGATTAGGGACTCTTGTTTTGCCTATTGTGTTAATGAATGTCGTATGCCATGGACTTGCATCTCATCCAGAGTTGGTTCCTGTCTGCTGAGTTGGGTTTGAGTTCCCCACCACTCAGGTTTGAGTATGCAGGGTTTAAAAATAAATGAAAGTTGTTGCATAAAACTTTTAGCTTCACTTAATATCCTGAACATTCCAATGAATTCATATCAAATAACATAAGCATTTGACGTGAATGTTTCAGCTTTTCCTAAAGAAAGATTTTGAAGCATCACACAGCACTTTTGCTTCTCATTTCTAGGGCTTCTGGTTTAGACTTCAACACTCTATGGTCGTATTACAGAAAAAAAATATATGTATGGAGAAATCACTGTACTGCACATCATAGAATTAAATAATCCTCCTAAACCATTTCTCTTACTCTCTGAAAACCTCCACCCAAAATTCCAGAATGGATTTCAGCCAATCAAGAGGCACAATTAACATGGTCTTTACTAGTCGTCGTTGAAGAGATCCTTTTACATGGCCTACTTTGACCTCATAAAAAGGCTTTGATTCTGTCAAATGAATCACACTGTATAGATCCTTCTTAAATATGGATGCCCACCCAAATTTATCACCATTCTTCTTCTGCTTAATGATGATATGTTTCTCAATAGGTATCTACCACAGAGCCTTTTGAAGTTCATATTGGAATTAAACCAGACTGCATAATCATCCTGGACACTACAGCACTTTAATGATTTATTAGTACTTATAGTTGTGCCAATTTATTGAATGGATAGTAAACTATTTAAAAAAAACCTTGACCTCAATTGTGAAATTTCAGTATACTAGCTATACTGTTGTGTGTGCTCACTCAGAAGAGAATTATTAGCCACTTGTTGATATCTTCACCAATACAGTGAATATATATATCATCCACCAACAAGCTTCAAACTCCAACAATTCAGTGCAGTGGTGAAACCTTAGAAAATGTTGGGCTTTTGGTCACCTGAGGAATGGGAACTTTGAGGGCCGTGATATCAAAATTGAAGCAGAGAATGTATTACCACATTGGCATATGTAGGTCAAACATTGACAAGTTATGAGAGGAACATCAAGACTATCTCGCAAGGTGCCATCTATGTAGCTTGTGAAAGATAATTTCAGTTTGGTTCATCAACAACTGGTTATTCTCTGAATTCCATGCTGAGAGCATCAAGACAGTAGTTATTGGTTGTCACTTTTGTTGGGCTACACATCTCATATAAATGCTGTGTACTAAATTCCCAAGATTGAGATTTTCTTCTTTCAACTCAGGCAGGACACGTATGCCATAGGAGGACAGAGAAAATGCTTTAAGGATGTTGTGAAGGCCAATATGAAGAAGCTCAACATAGATGCAACACATGGGAAGCTATTAGCTTGGACTGACCCAGAGAAAATCAGTGGCAGGGCTCACAGAATGATGTAGCTGTTCGACAGCTGCATAAATCATCAACCTATGGTTTCCCCTGTGGCAGATTATGTGGATGGGTCTCATTAATCATTTTTGGATTCATAGATAGACTGTTCCTTGTTTGGAAGGAAATCACCCTCGATTATGAGTGATTGCCAATGATAATAATAGTATGTACGAATATGAGGAGATAAAGCATTTACATGACAGGATCTTCCTTTAGATGTAGCAGATAACTTATTTGCCTTGAATATTGGGTGAGACTAAAGGGATAAAAGGGGAAGCAAAACAAGAAATCTTCAGAAGCTACGCACAGCACTCTCAAAAAACCTGTCACATCCTCACTCACTAAAACTACTTAATCACATTGCCTGTTGCAACACCATTGTCTGGTTTGTCATTTTAGCTTGTATCCATTTATAAACAGCTACAGCAGTGAGCTGCCTCAGACAGCCTTGTATTATTGTGTTTAACGAGAGATAAATTATTCTTTATATGATTATTATGTTTAAGGTGAGCATTAAAATCTCATTATTACATTTTAAGCACTTGACAGTATGAATAAATTTATGCTATTACCTAGGATAACTAATCTGAACACAGTATATCATTTGAATGCAGTAACACAGAGGAATAACTGACAGACCATTTGAGCTCTTGCCAGATTGCATGTATTATGCCCAGATTTTGTTTTATTGTAGTAAAATTATTTGACTCACTATAACAATTGTCCTTAAGCAGGTGTTCACTAGCTTCAGGGTCGGCTAAAATCTAAGCAACATTAAAGCTCATGGCTTATAAAATTTTCAAGATCCATCCATTTATACTCAGTTCCTTTGGATAAAACACGGTATAGCTGATGAATGGTTATTTAATTTTAAGGACACTTACAAGCTGTATTCATTTACAATAAAATATTTTCAGAATTCAGTGCAAAACAGTAGCTAATAAAACTCAAACACAGTATAAATTATTTTAATAAAATAGATATAATGTATTTTTTATACATCTTATGATGGGGTCACGGCAACGTGTCACCCTAACTCTGAAAACAATGTTCTAAAGTTCAGATGTATGCCAAAAATTTTAGATAACATAAAGTATCAACTCAAATGAATGAACTACAACAAATGCAAACTGCCTCCCTGCTTATTACTAGAGGACCACTAAATATCAGATAGGGGGTTCCCAGCACACTTGCCCACAATGCACAAAGCAATGTCATTCAAGCCTCACAATATTTTCTCTCACACAATTCCCAATCTTTTCTTTGAGGGTGCACCAGCACTATGATGATTCACCCCAGTCTCAAATCCTCTTTCTTCCTAGTTTAAAGGGCCATGATATGGAGTGGTCTTTAAACCCTTCTCAAGGGATACTTCCAGCAGCAATCCCCAGAATCATTTTCACAGTTAGGAACACTCTGATCCACCAAATCCTCCTGATTTCCATTGGCTCCCCAAAGTTATTTCTGCTCTAGTGAACACCAAGTAATCCCAGCCATGATATGTAGTAGAGTCCCTCATGTTCCACAGCTGCAGATTCTGCACTTCAAGCTATGAAGAAGTTCAACATAGATGCAACACATGGGAAGGCCTTCTGCCCAGAGAGTAATTACCTCTGATGTACTGTTTTAGCAAACATACTACCCCTCTTTGTTTACATACACTGATACTTGGATGGGCTCTGTAGTTACCACTGTATATTCTTACTAGTCCTGCTCTCTGTCCACCCTATACCTCTTCTGCCCAAGGCAGATTCAAGTCAACTGCTTTTATTTTACACATAACATTTAATAATACACCTCAGACAGCACCCCAAACTACAGACACAACAACAATGACACAAGTCCCAACTTCAAACAGGAGGTTTATTAACCACAATACCTTAAAAAGAGCTTCTCACACGTTGCATAACCACAGATGCGCTTTTTCTTTCTTCTGTCACCCTCTCTGTCTTTCTCATTTGTTCCTCCAGCTCCTCTCCTGAATCCGACTTGCCTGAATGAAGTACTTAGGAGTAGTTCTGGTACTAGGGCATAGCCTTTGGTAGCACTTTTGGATTGAGCCAAAGTCCCCAAAAGCAAGGATCACAAATCCCCACAGCACCCTCTGACAGGACTCCTGGAACTCAACAAGGCTATCCCATGGGACTACAGTTCCCAGTGTGCCTTGTGGGTGTCCATATTGGTAGCACCCCCCAGAGATGCTGCCACCTAACGTGTCAGGGGAGCATGTAGCCCTAACCAGTTGTCTTCCCCATTGTCCATCCATCACAATGGTCTTCAAACAGGGTAGTGTTCCTCAGTCCAGTCCTTCCCTGGATGCCAACATACCCACTTCCAGACTGGTCTCTTCTGCCAATGTGCTGACTTCTTCTTGTACCTCCAAAAGGTCTGGCCTACTGTCCCAGAAAGGACCCCTTCCCTTCCAGGACAACTGCCCAGGCACACCATACTTTAGAATAAAAAAGGGGAAAGAATATATCCTAAAACCATATGTCATATACTTGTCATGTTCATACTTTTCTTTTTGTGACACATAAAGAAGGTCAATTAAAAAAAGGAAAACTGTATATGCGCAATACACTTCCACAAAGCCACCCCACATACTTCCCCAGAGCCTAGCAGGAGAGCTAATATTAAAAAATATATAGATATAGAGAAGGAAAATAATTAGGCAACAAAGGCATCAGGAACGACACCAAATGAACCTAAGTGTCAAATAATAAAGTTTTAATGTTTGAAAATGAGGTTTATCCATTCTCAATGGATTATAAAGATGCCCCATTAATCTGAGAGGCAAACAGTTCCAAATGAATTAGATTAAAAAAGGAAGATTGCCAATTGTCAAAAGAAAGACGCTCAGGACATTTCCAACAAGAGGCAAGAAGTAATTTAGCCACTATAGTGCCAAGGCCAAGCAGTTCATACTGGTAACAGATAAGAGAAAGTTTTGAAAGGTCCAACAGAAGTAGAGTTTGAGGAATAGGAATGATGTTTACAGACAGAAAGGAAGATAGAAACTGACTTATCTGTAATCAGAAAGAGAGAACAGGAGGGCAATGCTAGAACATATGGAGGAAGGTGCAAGGTTAACCCAGGGAACATAAATGATGAAGTGACTCAAGAGATGTCACATGCTCTAATCACTAAGTTGCAAATAAAAGAAAAATGATGAACTAGGAAGATGAAAATGAGACTTAAGAGACTGTTATAACACCCATACTATCAAACAGATCATCTAGAAGGCTGACCTCATAGTACTGTCAGAGAGAAAATACCACTATTTGTCACCAATTGACAGGACAGGGTTGCAAAGATGGGAGTATGGGTGTGCCATTTTATCATAGGATCTAAGAGTTTCTCAGCACAATGCCATAAACCAATGGTATAAGACAGCACTGGCCCAAAAAACAACCTTAATGTGTTTAACTATACCAAGATTCCTGGTAGATCTTGCAATAGGCAAGGGGCAGCCAAATTATATTACATAAGAAGCCATGAGAAGGAGGTTATAACCACAGCCATACAGGACGCAGTGTGGACATCCAGTGATACAACTCAAGGTCAAGAAAAGGCACTCCAGCACTCTGTCTGCATCTTATTAAACTGGAATGTTTAAGGGATGGTCTTTTGCTATTCCATAAAAAGTTAAAAAGCAATAATTTTATTTTGGACCAGAAATGGAAGAGGTAACATGGAACTGATGAAGTTAAAATCAGGGAAAAAATAATTTTAGTAATTGCAAGCCAAGATTGAAAAGAAAGAGGGAGATTTGTCCAACCTTTTAACAGAGGCCCTGCCCTCAGTGACTATGCACTGATAGTTATGAGAGGCTACGTATATAAGAAAGTGGATATACAGTATCTGTTCCTAAATATCTGAGCCTGCAGAACACTGGTATCAAAGAGGGATGGGAGGTTTGATGACAGAGATCATTAAGAGGCAGAAGTGCAGATTTTGCACACAATATTTACAACTGGAAAAAATGTATGATATGGGAGTCATCAGAAGAAGGAAGATTCTAAATATAGTAGAATGTTGTCAGCATATAAGGAGATCAAGGGGTTGGAATTATAAACTGTAATAGAGGTAAGCAACTTAGAATTATGTATGGCTATAGCTAGGGGTTCAAGAGCTAACCTGAGGAGAAGTGGGGAACAAGGTCAGCCCTGTCTAGTCCTTCTTTGAATGGGGAATGGAGGATAAATGTTGGGGTTACTGTAATTAGGACAACTGCAAATGGAGATAAATATAAGGTTTTCATTAAATTAATAATGCTGGCCCAAAGCACATCCTATCGATAACCTTCCACAAACATTGCCTGTTCATATGGTTGAAAGCCTTTTCTGCGTCAAGAATGAGGCCCTTTTTTATTTTAAAGATCATGTCATAAAAGTGTCCTAGTCAAATCTATCATGCTAGCTATTTTATGGTCCTTTGTTTTGGTTGCTTTTGTGCTCCTTATTTTTTTCATTAACAGTGTTTAACTTCAACTTTAATATTTTATCAGTGACTGCAATAATAATGAAAAAGGGAGCTATATATTCTGAGTGGCCACTATATTAGGTTTACCAAGCAGGTCACTGCACAGTCAGTAACAATATGAATCAGACTATCAAGTGGCAAAGATTGTGGGTGCAGTTCAGAAGGAGAATCAGCAAGACTGAAAATGTAAATGGTTTTGAACATGACATGGGAGTGACTAGTAGACATAATCAGATTGTATGAAGAAAACAGTCTTAGTAGGGAATTTCATGATCCGTGGTCATTAACAGTAGAAGTAGATGAAGGGTGACACCTGCAGGCTCTAATCACTATGCTTACAGCTGTTTGCTAAAAGAGGCATACCACAATGCACATCTCATCATACTTTGCCACAGGCAAGGTTAGGCAGCTAATACCCCAATTCTATTCCGCTGTTACCAATGAAAAAAAAAAATGTTTTTCTTCGGGGCTAAGAAGAGCAAACATTATATCCAATAGTGATGTATCCTGCCCCTTCATGACTCAAAGAAGTTGTTGAAAACTACCATATGCAATTTCTTGTGTTCGTCTTTCAGGATGACAAGAGTATAAGTTGACGCTGGTGATGTTATTGTGTGGGGCATATTTATGTGACATACATTGCATCACTTCATTCATCGACATCAGTGTTTGAATGCCACAGGATATATGACTTTCACCACCAATCCATTGCTTCTGCTAACGCCAACAATGTATCAAATTGTGAATGAGATTTTTCAGCTGGATAAAACTTGTTTCTTTAAAGCTGAGAAAGATGCAGAATGTTTTCAGGAATATGACATTGAATTTGTCCTAATGAAATGGCTTTCCAACATTGAATTCATCCTAATGAAATGGCTTTCCAGTTAACCTGATCAACTGTAAATCCAGTCAGTCATGTGTGGGATGAGGTGGAATGAGTTTCTGATTGGAGAGTTCCCACTCGTTATTTTACAACTATGCTGCATATGCTTATTCAACATTAAGGGACATCTTTGTTGCTGCACTTATAAAACTTTGTTGAGTCTAAGGTTCTGCTGGAAATTAACAGACCAAGTTGCTAATGAAGTGGCCAATTAGCATGTACTGTGTGTAAATACAGATTTAGGTATCAGTACTTTGACCAATAACACTCACACGCTTGAGGCGCCTACATTAAATTAGGACCTTAAAACTGTCACATAATTCAGCTTGTATTATATCTTAGTGCTCATTGTACTGTAAGTTCCATCCATCAATTATCCAACCCGCTATATCCAAACTACTGGGGTCTACTGGAGCCAATCCCAGCCAACACAGGGCACAAGGCAGGAAACAAACCCCAGGCAGGGCGCCAGCCCACCACAGGGTGCACATACTCACACACACACACTAGGGACAATTTAGAATTGCCAGTGTTCCTAACCTGCATGTCTTTGGACTGTGGGAGGAAACTGGAGTACCCGGAGGAAACCCACTCATTGTAAATTGTAAATTGTAAAAAATAATCATCAGATATAATTAAAAGTAAAAGATTTTAACAAACGAAACATACATAGATTCTAATGCACATTTTCCTTTGTCACCTCTACAAAACTTCATAAATAGGTTGAGGCATAAATAATTATTTTTGTCAAATGGCAATAGACATTTGTTAATGTGTTCAGTTGCATTACATTTATCAGCTTTTGGAACACAAAGGCGATGCTGGTCAAAAGTGCAGAATTATAAGTTGATAGAGTATCTTTGTACATCTTTGCTTCTGATCTGTACAGATGAATTAGGCCAGTGAATATTTCTCACAGTGTTCAGCTCTCAACATGTATAGGTGAAATAGGAGATGCAATTCTCTTTCAACAATAGCATCAACACATCTTTCACTCTGAGGATTAGTGGCTTTCTGCAGATGACTGCTTACTGTTCACATGTAGTAAAGCCCATCATTCTACCAATAGGATGTTAAAGTAGGTAGCACATTGAAATGGGAATTGCCATCAAAGATTATATCTTAAAAAGCCTTTTTAGAACATCAAAATAATTTTCCTTCTTTAAAACCAGGGGTGTAGCTTTGGCTTAAAATAGGGAGGAGGACCAATTTAATGCATTAATGTGTGTTCATGTAATTATTCAATGGTGTTTGCAAAAAAAGTGCTAGGAACAAAATCTCACTTTCCAAAAAGTTAGAAGTACATGTCCCAGGTACTCTCTTTGTATATTGTGTTTATCCTTCAAATTATGAAGCATCTAAGTGTAAATTGGAGCAGTCATTTGAATGGTGAATTATATAGCTACATGCATGCTTAAGCTAATTCAGTTTTCAGGCTTGCACTCTTCAGTCAGTATTCATTTTCAATCATTTCAAAAAGAAGTTTATGTTACTGGGAAAGAATACATGTAACTTTTTATGTTTCCCCTTCCTTTTATTAGGTAATGACTCACATTCATCAGATTCAGGTAACTGTTTAACTTCATTATTTAACTATAAACTTAAGAAGTATTTTACTTGTATGTGTTTTAAAGCTAAGGTTTTTTGTGGAAAATCTTAAAAGAAATAAAAATTAGAATTGATTTTTAAGTTGTTTTGCTATCTTAATGACACAAAATTAGAGGACAAGATAGAGGAAACACTTCACCAGATGAGAAATACTGATTGCATTATGGGTAGGTGGTTTTCCCACAGCTCTGGCTACTACAAAGCTGTTAGATGGCATTATGCTTGAGGTCTTGTAAAAATGCAGAACTGACCCAGTTTATCATTATCTTAACTGCAATGGCCCAAGTGACTTTGAGAGACAGATGATAGCTAGAGCATGTTTGGTAGGACTCTTACTGATAGAGACTGCTCAGTTTGCAGTTGTTTTATGAAAAGTAGTGGCCAGGATATTGTTGGCATAGAAGTAAGAGTGAAAGACATTAACAGCTAAGAACAAAGCTAGGAGCCTTGATTGAAGATGCAAGGAGTTCTGAACTGTTAGGTTAGAGACACTAAAAATGCAGTTTTATGGGTAAACGAATCTTAAGAATACAAGCAGTTCAATTATTAGAGGAAAATCATCTGCTCAGATAAGACCTTCTTTACCTTGTTTTCAGTATCCAGTGGGTTCTGGTAGATCTGTTATGGTGTTGGGTTCACATTTCTCTCTCTAAGCTTATGAATACTCACTAAATGCAAAACAATTCAGAGCAGTCACAGTCCGGGATGAAGCATTTCTACTCTAATTAAATTTTCTAGGTATGCCCCATCCATAAGGCATACATGGCCAATCTATGGTTTAAGAAGAATGACCATGTTGTAAACTTTAAATAACTATTCCCTGTCTGCAAATCCCAACTGAAATGAGCAATTATTGGATATTCTGGACTGGTCACTGAAACAGTCTTTTTTAGCAACACCATCATCAAAACAGAAAATAATGGATTTTCTCATGAAAAGATGGTGTTGCATTCTGACCTGTTCCAGACACTTGTAGAATCAATTCCAAAGCACATTGATGGTTCATAGTGGCTGAGCAATGAAATACATTGTTTAGTCATTTACCTGTAGAATAGTAAGAGTTGTACAGACCGTGCATGATTTTTATGCAATTTATATACTTTTCAACATTATTTAACTAATACAAATTTCAATTTGAGTGGTATACAGTACTTCTTTTAAACTACACTTATCAATCCAAAATGCATGATCGGTACAAACCAAAAACATTCTATTTAGATGAAGTCCTGATTCTAATTTATTTAATGTTTTAAAATTATTGTTGGATTCAGAAAAAAACACTTCAGTAATCAGCATCGTTCAAGCAAATAAACAGATTTTTTTATCTTTATATTCTGTAGAGGTCTGGAGGTCTTATAGTGCTACAGAAGGGCTACGAAATGGAGACGCCAGCAGCTCCTCTTTGGCAGCAAAAGGATTCAGGAGTGTCAGGCCAAATCTTCAAGATAAAAAGTCTCCAACCCAAGTAAGTCACAAATGAAATAAGCCTTGTGATTTCTTTTATTTATATACTGTGCTATAATTACTACTATCCATTTATTATGTACAAAGATATTAATGTTTCTTTCTTATTACATTAATTTTTATAACTCTCTTTTTAGTGCACATAGATGGTGATAGAAGCTACTCTAGGCTTGATGGTCATTGGCAGGCTATGACTGTCCATAGAAAACAAAACACACACACACACATAAAAAGTTACTTTTAATTTACAATTTCCCTGTTTATTAATGCAATGATATGCTCATGAAGAATTGTCTCCTTTTGAGCCAGCAAAACCTGAAGGAAAGGTGGCATGAAATATAAAGGCAGGAGTTTAATGTTTAATTATCTATTTACCTACCTGTCTACCTACCTACCTACCTACCAAACTACCTAGTTTAAATAAAAGGCTAATGCTTCGCCTGGAAGAGGTTGACCTGTTTCTTTTATGTTATTCTCGGGAGAACTTCCAGTGCCAGGGCATAACCCATTGGAAGCATTTCTGGGTCAAGTGGAAGTCCCCAAAAGTAGGGATTATGGATCACTGCAGCACTCCCTGGTGGCACCCACAGAACCCACCAAGGCTGCACCACTGGGACTACAGTTCCCACCATGCCTTGCGGATGTTCATACAGAAAGCGTGACCCAGGAATATTGCAACCTAGTATTTTGGGGGAATATGTAGCCTTGGCAGGGTAACTTTTACTGTCCTTTCATCATACTGACCTCACTGCTGGGATGACAACATGCCCACTTCGACACTGGCATCTCCACCTTTCTTCTCGTGCCTCCAAAGGGCAGGGTTGGCCTCCACACCTGGAAAGGAACCTTGCCCCATCCTGGACAGGATACCTAGCCATTTGTGCTGTCCATTACACTATCTATCTATCTATCTATCTATCTATCTATCTATCTATCTATCTATCTATCTATCTATCTATCTATCTATCTATCTATCTATCTATCTATCTATCTATCTATCTATCTCTCTTGTCATATACATACCTCAGTGAAAGGCATTTAACCCAAAACAAGCAGGATACTTGCACCCCTCCACACCTGATTCCTTCCTTTTGCCAATGCGTCGATACTCCAACTCCCTGCAACCACATAATAAGGGGGCTCATTAAATGGATGGATGAAAAGGTAAAGAGACTTGACCATTGCTTTTATTTTGTAGGTTTTCATCATAAAAAGGAAAAAACAAATATCATCCATTGATTAAACTAAATAGTGTAGTAAATAATAAAATAAAAATTAGCGCAGTGGTTTGTGCTGCTGCCTCACAGACACTGGGTTGAAATTCTGCCTTAAGCCCTGGCTATTAGTAATTTACATGTTCTTCCTTTGGGTTTCCTTTTACCTTCAGTGCTTTTTCCATGTTAAGTGTGTGTGTGTGTGTTTGTGTGTAGGTGGTGACTATGCCATACACTAACTGGTATCCTGTTTAATAGAGATTATTTCCAATGAGTGCTGCTGGGATAGACATTGACTCCACATGATCCAGAACTCTTTAGTGGCTTAGAAAATGAATGAATAATAAACAGAGTAACCAACCATTCTTTTTCAACTCTTTATTATAAACAATTAATATATTTTAAGGATGTAATGCACAGTGCACAAAAAGTGAAACAACCATTGCTGTTAGACTGAGTATTATTATAAAGAATTAAAGAGAAATTGAATTGCAAAGAGAAACAATCATTATTACTGTATTAAACTGAATTTCATAATAAAAGAATTATCTCTTTTAAATTGAATATTATAATAACAAATTACTCCAAGACAGCACTGCAAACTTGACTTTTCAAGTAACATAACACAGCATACCATAATATTCTTAAATTTGTTTAATCCAATTCATGGCCCCAGGGACCTTTCAATTGGACTTGGATGGAAGTCAGCATTATAATAATGTAGATTTTTCCTCAAAATGCAGTAAATCCAGAAAGTACTCCGACCCCTTCACTTTGTGCACACTTTATTGCATTGTAGATTTAATTTTAAATGGATAATATTTGCCATTTTTTGCATCACTCTACACTGAATAACCCATAATGTCAAATTAAAAATGTGTTTTCAGAATGTTTTGTAAATGTTTTAAATGTCAAAAACTGAAATCTTTAATTAATACAAGTATTAGAACCCATTTCTGTGGCACTCCAAATTGTGGTCAGGTTTTCAGATTCCTGTTTAATTTAATCATCATCAAGATGTATTTAAAATTTGATTGGAGTACAGTTGTGTTCACTTGAATTGATTGGACATCGTTAAGAAAAGGCAAATACCTGTGTAGTTAAGGTTCCACAATTCACACTGCAAAAACCAAGCCATGAAGTCCTACAAACTCTCTGTAGACCACTGAAAAAATTTGTGATGAGGCATAGAACTAGGCAAGAATACAAAACCTTTTCTAAAGCTTTCCAAGAGCTCAGTGGCTTGAATAATTGTGAGTTGGAAGAAGTTTGGAACCACCAGGACTTTTCCTAGTATTGGCTGTCTGGCCAACTGAGTAACCAAGCAAGTGTGGCAGAAATTTAACATCTTATCAAAGAAAGAAACATCCTTATTGTATCTTTTAATTACTCCTCGACAAAATGCCTTAGATGGAGCATTCTTCAAAAGCAGTCTGTTACAGTATGGTCAGAATGATCAGAGAAACAAATAATATAGGTTCGTTCTATAAATTACTAGGGAGTTCCCCCCGCTTGCTTCACTTGCCAGCCACTTCGCGTCTCTGCCGCTCGAGTTATAAAGAGGGGAGCTGAACACAACCCAAGTAGACGCAGTCCCTCTTCTGAAAACCCCTGTTAAACAATGATATAATGGGAAACAAATATATATATATATTTTTTTTTACCTCCTTTTTGCTGGATGAGCTGCTGTGCCGCGTGATCTGCATCTCGCACAGCGCTTCGAACGTTTTTAAGCCTGTACAGCAGCCGTCCTACTCTTTGTCTTTTATTTCTGGCCCCGGGCATGGTTAAATCTTTTGGCACAAAGTCCCGTCGTGCAAGACGTGAGTTCTTGATATGTTTTAGTTTATAATTTAAAAACGGAACAAGAATATGAAAATCTAGCAACATCACATTAAAAAAAATCCTGAAAAGAATGGTACCAAACATATATATGTAGGTTTTAAAATAAACCCGATTTAAAGCGTGACAAAAAACGTGATATTAACAACGTCACCATTGCACTTTTAGGCTTAGGATTTTATAGAGTAGATTGAATTAACATACAATCTCAATCAGTGCATACATTTACTTTGGTTGGCTTGTTGGTTTACACCCAAATGACTTATATAAAATAAAAGTCTATTATATTATATTCTGGTTCTTCTTATACCTTTGAGTTAAACCACCACTCTTGAAATTTCTGTGCATATAACTGTCCATTCTGGTTGTTTTTTAGGACATCTGCTGATTTCTTAGTCATATTTCTGTACATTTTGTTGTTCACTTGTCCTTTATCTGGTTTCCTGATATGCCTGCAAAGGTTTCTGACATTTATTAACCCTTTATGCTATTTCTTTAAGATGAAAGCTGTTACCCTAAAATCATTCTTCCACACAAGAAGGGCCTTGGTGAGGGAAGAGACTGCAAACCCAGTGGTCACTCTAACAGAGCTTTAGGAGTCTTCTGCTTAAATGGACAAATCTGAAAAAAGGACAGCCAATTCTGCAGCACTCCATCAATCAAGCATTTATGGTAGAGTGGCCAACTAACACTTGGAGTTTGCCAAACTCAATGTAAAGGTCTCTGATAGTATTAGGAAAAAAGATTTTCTGATATGACGAGACAAAAATTTAACTCTTTGGGCACAACTCCAAGCAGAATGTCTGGTAAAGAGCAGGCACTGCTCGTCACCTGACTTAATAACATCCTTACAGTGAAACGTGAAGGTAGCAAAATCATGCTTTGAGAGCAATTCAGCGGCAAGGACTGGGACACTGGTCAGAATTGAGGGAAGGATGAATGTAGCCTTTATACAGGGAGATCCTTGAAGAAAATCTGTTCTAGAGTTTACTTGACCTCTGGGGTGATGGTTCACCTTTCAGCATGACAATGGCCCAAAGCATACTGATAAGACAATGATGAAGTAGGTTTGGTACAAGTAGGTTTGGCTCAAGACTTAAACCCCATAAAACATACATAGAGAGACCTCAAAATGGCACATTATAAACGCTTCACATCCAATCTGAAGGAATTTTGGAGGATGTACCAGGACTACCAAAATCCTGCTATGCAAAGCTTATAGACAGAGCCAACTCTAGGCATAACCATAAGTAGGCAAGGAGGGCTATGACCCTGTTTTTTTGCTCTCACTGTGAAAAAAACTCCAATCTCCAAGGGGAGGTGACACTCTGCAATTTTACATGCATCTGCAAATTTGCTCCGATCATCATGGGAGGGCATACCCCCACCACACCCCACTCTGCAATTTCACATGCAGCTACAAGCATACTTCATTCTCCTCACCTGCAATTTGATCTCATATGCAGGTATGAGCATGCTCTGATTTCTGAGAGGGACCTTCATGCTCACTTTTTGATATTTTCACAAAACGGGGGAGCTTCCACCCACCACTGCCTATAGTCGCCATGTACCCTTAAGCCGGCCCTGCTTGTAGAGACTTACCCAATGTGGACGCAGCCCGGGCACAGCCCTGGCCACACAATGCCTTCCTCTTCGGGCCTCCTCCACTCTCTCTCCTGCTTTGTCCTGCTTCCAACCGACTCGAATGAAGGGAGACGGCCCCTTTTATTTCACCCCGGATGGGCTCCAGGTGTTTCCGGACACGCCCCAGTGCCGGCTGTTCTCCCGGAAGCTCTCCGGGTGTCCCTGCTCCTCTTCCCCCCAGCACTTCCTGGTGTGGCGGAAGTGCTGAGGTCCAGGGTCCACAAGGCATTGGGGCGCCCCCTGGCGGTGACCACGAGTTCCTACAGGGTTGGGCTTCAATGCCCTCTACCCGTGGCCCCCAAAGCAACCAGGATGGCGGCCCCCACGTGATCCAGGGCGGGCATAGACCCTCTTCCGGTCCCTCAATCTGTCCCCGCAGGGTCGTTGCCCCTGGCATCCCTGACACCAAGAAAACTCAAATCTGTAATTGCCGCCAAAAGTCCTTCTACAAAGTACCGAATTAAAAGTCCGAATTCTTATATGAATGAGAGATTTGCATTTTTTATTTTTAATACATTTGCAAACCTTTCTGAAAATATGTTTTCACTTTGTCATTGTGGGTTATTGGGTGTAGAATGATAAACAGAAATGGCAAACATATCCATTTAAAACTAAATCTGCAGTTTTTAGTTCTAAAAATAAACTGTGCAGAAAGTGATGGGGTCTGAATACTTTCTGAATCCGCTGCATGTGAAACATGGTTTAACTTCGCTCAGAGTTATTTATCACACACATTTATTTTCACTCACAATATCAAAAATAATTCCAGACCAGAAGTTACTCTGCTTGTGACAAATGATGTCAGGCATCTGCTTTCTTAGGCTTCGTGTTTTTTGAATGTAATCCGCTTAAAAACTATTGGATTAAAGTCTATGCGTACGTGTTAGACAACGTAAGAATGACAATAAATACAGTAACTTCTTGAGAAGACATGTGTTATAACTGGCTATATTGGTTCTTTTTCCCATAACACATAGTCTGTGTAAAGTTGTCAATCAATTGTGGCAATCAGTGGTGACAAAGCAGTGTGCACCCTTGGCCCTGTTAAGAAAAGTCTTAACAAGATAGTGTAGTGTGAAGTAAATAAGAACACTTGTTTCTTGTAGAGGCCTGGTTTGCATACATCTTTGCCATTTCAGATTAGCTCAATGGTTGTATTACTGTGATATTCCCCTTTACTTAACCTTTACCTATTTTCTTCAGGGATACCTGTACTCATTCGTTTTGTTACTGGGTTGGTCTACTGTCGCACTTTTATGATTAACACACATATATATCTATACTAATAAAAGGCAAAGCCCTCACTGACTGACTGACTGACTGACTCACTCACTCACTCATCACTAATTCTCCAACTTCCCATGTAGGTAGAAGGCTGAAATTTGGCAGGCTCATTCCTTACAGGTTACTTACAAAAGTTAAGCAGGTTTCATTTTGAAATTGTACGCGTAACGGTCATAACAGTCGACAATGTCCGCCATGATAAACTTTCTTATTTATGGCCCCATCTTCACGAAATTTGGTAGGCGGCTTTCCTGCACTAACTGAAACCGTTGTACGTACTTTATTTTGGTGGTATGACGCCACTGTCGGCCGCCATATTGAACTTTCCAACGGTCTTTGTTGCCCTTACTGACTCACTCATCACTAATTCTCCAACTAGCCGTGTAGGTAGAAGGCTGAAATTTGGCAGGCTCATTCCTTACAGGTTACTTACAAAAGTTAAGCAGGTTTCATTTCGAAATTGTACACGTAACGATCATAGCGGTTGACAACGTCCGCTATGTTAAACTTTTGTATTTATGGCCCCATCTTCACGAAATTTGCTAGGTGGCTTCCGTGCGCTAAACGAAACTGATCTACGTACTTATTTCGGTGGTATGTCTCCAATGTTGGCCGCCACATAGAACTTTCCATCGTCATTAATTCTCTAACTTCCCGTGTAGGTAGAAGGCTGAAATTTGGCAGGCTCGTTCCTTAACACTAGAATTACCAGAGCCTACGAAAAAACTCGTAACCTATGTACGTACTTATTTCGGTGGTATGACACCACTGTCGGCTGCAATATTGAACTTTCCAACGGTCTTTGTTACCTATGGGACCATCTTTAAGAAATTTGGTACACGGGTTCCCAACGCTAACTGAATCCTACTTACGTACATATATACGTCCATAGCCTGCAGCTCGGTCTCCGTGTGAGGCGGCGTTGAGTCCCCCATCCCCACGCATCCCACGTTGTTGGCTGCCTGCCTATATAAGGCCTTCCTTTGCTCCGGTCTCTTCATTCCCTTCCTTGCTTCGCCACAAGATTCACGTCTCCCTGCTGATAACTGCAGCCTTTTTATTTAATCCACGGCTTCTCCGCTGTTTTATTGTTCGTTTATTACGATTATAGTTATTGTATAGGTATTTTAGACTTAGTTTACATTGTTCAGGTACCTATTTCCTTTATCGTTCCAACCGTACCCCCATTAACATGTCTATCGAGGTGAACACCATTGATCAAAGAACTGTCACTTACCGAGTGGTTTCCATGCCCGGAGATGGCGCCTGCCTTTTCCATTCTCTGTGTTACATATTGCACGGCCATATCAGGCTTATTCTTGATATCCGGAGGAACATTGTGTCCTATGTATTGAA
Organism: Polypterus senegalus; assembly: GCF_016835505.1. Lineage (NCBI taxonomy): Eukaryota > Metazoa > Chordata > Cladistia > Polypteriformes > Polypteridae > Polypterus > Polypterus senegalus. The sequence goes on from NC_053157.1 coordinate 88,039,797, forward strand.
TGACTGGGACAGGTTCAAGGTGTGGACTGATGACAGTACAGGAGATAATTATACTACACAGGAGCACTAGAAGAGTTAAGCCCTTTACCTATGGTTCTGCATGTGAGTTGATGGCTGCTGCTGAATTGTTCGGTTGTTGCTTTCAAGTGTACCGAAATAGCCAAATATTTTACACATTTCGACAACCGCCAATGCCTCTTAAACATCTTAAATTTACAGGTGACGATTTGAGTAGTGGACACTTTGATGTTTATGAATGTTTCAACTCTCAAAAGCTGGATGCGAAGTTATCCATGAAACCAGTTGTATGCTTACAACGCTTGACAGATGCTGAATGTCACTTCAACACAACAAGTTATGCAAATACTAACGTAATTAAAACAAACCATGAAACTCGAGCCAATTATGACAGCAGCAATCCAGGCTGTGAGATTTGAGGCAAGTATCCTTTGCACATGGCCAACTGTACGTTGCATGCTCAAGAGTAAGCTCAGCGCACAGCTTGGTAATATTACAACCGGAGGGCCAAACTGACAACATGGCATACAAAGAGATCCTTAACAAATAATTATTGTTATATTTTCCCTCAGTTTAAAAAGGTTTACTTTTCTTCTTAAAAATTTTAAGGCAGTACTTCGATGCTGCGAAGCGTGGGGTATTTTGCTAGTATTCACATACACACAGACCCTAACCACAACAGTGCCCTGTAAATGACACATAACAGAGCTGGTTAATTTCTAGCACTTTTAACCACACAAGTGCCTTATTAATAACACATACACAACTTGTCACTCTCTTAGCACTTCAAGAGACTTACTTATTATTGGAACGAACAACTTACAATGTTTTAAATATATCTCAGACCTAAATATTACTTTGGTCTCTTTGAATATATTCAAACATACAACGGCTCAACATTCTTGGTTATAGGCCATTTATTAACCAAAAATGCCTACGTACTATTCCTTGGGTGGAGCTCTTATCCTCAGCCATAGTAAACCTTGCAGATCGGAGTGTATGACAAACTTCTGACAGCTCCAGGTGCTCTTAATATCTACTTTATTATTTCAGTCACTCTAGATATAAAGACAAAGTATAAAACTTTAAAAACAGTGTGGTATTTATTACATGAATAACAATACCAAATAGAACAAGGAATAATATAAATTAAGAATGATAGTAAAGTCTGGATATATACTCAGCAAAAAAAGAAACGTCCTCTGACTTTCAACTGTTTTTACTTTCAGTAAACTTAATGTGTAAATATTTGTATGAACACTAAAAGAGTCAACACCATAAGACATAAACTAAAAATGTTTCACAATGTGTCCCTGAATGAAGGGAGGCTCAAAATCAAAAGTACCAGTCAGTATCTGGTGTGGCCACCAGCTGCTTGAAGTACTGCAGTGCATCTCCTCCTCATGGACTGGACCAGATTTGTCAGTTCTTGCTGTGAGATGTTACCCCACTCTTCCACCAAGGCACTTGCAAGTTCCTGGACATTTCTGGGGGGAATGGCCCTAGCCCTCACCCTGCGATCCAACAGGTCCCAGACGTGCTCAATTCCTTCGACTATAAACATGAATCCGTCCATCACCCTTGGTGAGACAAAACCGTGACTCATCAGTGAAGAGCACTTTTTGCCACTCCTGTCTAGTCCAGCGAAGGTGGGTTTGTGCCCATAGGCGGCGTTGTTGCTGGTGATGTCTGGTAAGGACCTGCCTTATAACAGGCCTACAAGCCCTCAGTCCAGCCTCTCTCAGCCTATTGCGGACAGTCTGAGCACTGATGGAGGGATTGTGTGTTCCTGGTGTGACTCGGGCAGTTGTGGCCATCCTGTACCTGTCACGCAGGTGTGATATTCGGATGTACCGATCCTGTGCAGGTGTTGTTACACGTGGTCTTCCACTGCGAGGATGATCAGCTGTCCTTCCTGTCTCCCTGTAGCGCTGTCTTAGGCGTCTCACAGTGCGGACATGGCAATTTATTGCCCTAGCCACATCAGCAGTCCTCATGCCTTCCTGCAGCATGCCTAATGCACGTTCACGCAGATGAGCAGGGACCCTGGGCATCTTTCTTTGGGTGTTTTTCACAGTCGGTAGACAAGTCTCTTTAGTGTCCTGCGTTTTAGAACTGTGACCTTAAATGCCTACTTTCTGTAAGCTGTTATGGTCTTAACGACCATTCCACAGGTGCATGTTAATTAATTGATTATGGTTAATTGAACATGCATGGAAAACTTTGTTTAAACCCTTTACAATGAAGATCTGTAAAGTTATTTGGATTTTTAAAACATTATTTTTGAAATACACAGTCCTGAAAAAGGGACGTTTCTTTTTTTGCTGAGTATATATATAGTCTTTAGAAAAAGCTTATGGAAAATTAAAGATGTCAAAGATGAATGTCCCAGGGCGGCATTGATTTAGCAATGATATTCATGTAATGCTTTAGCTATAATCAGATGAAAACAGCTGCACGTTGCTGGTGCCCTCTTCTGACATCACTCTGTCCTCTTCTGATGTCGCTATGTCCTCATCGGATGTCGCAGTGTTCTCGTTGTTTAGTCCATCTTATTTATTTTAAAAATCCATGGGAATTTTGCAACACATGATTGTTACATACACCTTATTGGCTGGGTGTCAATATGATGGATGAATTTGCTTGAACTCTTTAATCTGTTTGAGTTTGTCCGTTTCCCAAACAATAACATGTTTGATGTTTGAAGAGCCTTCCTGTCCCAAACTGTAAACTGGTTTGGCAATTTCTAGTCACATGGCATCTCCTTCTGTTCACAGGTTATTAAGTAATAAATACAGCTTGAGGCATCTGCATGTCTTCCCTTCTCAAGCTGTAATCCAATTTAGTCCTAGGTGCAACAGATGTTACTGTGCTTTGATTATTAGTACAATTCAGGAAAACAGAATGCTTTGATGTTAATACTGCCCATGGAAGTGTCCTGTATTTAAATTCATCTTGTTTAACTTGAGCGAAATATAATGGAAGCACAGACACAAAATTGCAGATTTTGCACACCAGAACAATGGTAAAGCCGTGTTGTGGGTCTAGGTTAGAGCCCGGGATGGTGAGACTGGGTGTTGGTTAACCCTTCTGTTTAACGGAAATAAAGGTTTGTACTTAACTTGATAGAAGGTGTAATGGTACAGCATGGGATGGCTGCATGGGTTGAGCGTGGTATACCAGTGAGAAAAGCATAACAGCTGCAATGGTGCACTTCATGGGTGGAGCTGGTGATGAGCATGAGTGTGAGAGGCCTATTAGGACATGTGCACATCTGTAGGAGGTGCCAACACCCTGTCAGTGCTCCCTTTTTTGTTGAAGGAGAATGACAGGTGAGATATCAGTTAACAGAAGCCGTGCAAGGGCCTAAGGAGAGGTTTTACCTGAGTGTGGATCAAGAGAGGAGACGGGACTGTGAATCCATTCCATGTGAACGTATGCACATGCAGGAGAATACGTGACCCCATTTATATAGGAGTGGGAATTAGGAGATTGAATGCAGTGATGTAAGCTTAATAATGTATGAAACTGTGGGTACGGCTGGAGAACTTTACGACTGGGATTGACTGCAGACATCGAATAAAGATACTGAAAACACTGCAAAAGCTAGTGACGAGGTAATTTTTCTGGTAGTTTAGTTAGTGATACAAGTATAGCAGAATTCTGCAAACTTTGTGAAAAGGAAAGAAGTTGGTGCAGTTTTCTGGGGGTTTAGCCCTCCAATAATTTATTGAGGTGGAGGCAAGACCCCGAGAAGGACAGACACTGTAGTTGGTATTTGGAATCGTTTGGATATACTTGTATGTACTTCTGACAGTCACTGATGGGGAAAGAAGGTATGACAGTGCCTGCAAAACAAAGTCCTCTGAAAGTCCTAAGAATAGAGATGGTGTGCTGATTTGGTGGTGTGAACTAGTCTTAACTTATGGAGGAGCCCTGTTGTAGTCTCTTGGCATTGAGCTGTTTTAAGAAGAGTAAAAAGAGCAACAGCCTGAGACTTTTTTTTTTGATTTATAATTGCACGTTATTTTTTGATCATGTCAGTGCACAAAAACTGATTTTATTAATAATTTATTGCGTGGCACAAATCTGTGCTTTGGCACACACATAATAAACAGCTTTTGTAATTTTTCTAAAGAACCTTATGTCTGTGCCTCCCTTTCTTCTCACTCCGGTCTTTCGGTTACAACTACAGGTAGTTCAAGCTACAGTGGTGTGAAAAACTATTTGCCCCCTTCCTGTTTTCTTATTCTTTTGCATGTTTGTCACACAAAATGTTTCTGATCATCAAACACATTTAACCATTAGTCAAATATAACACAAGTAAACACAAAATGCAGTTTTTAAATGATGGTTTTATTATTTAGGGAGAAAAAATCCAAACCTACATGGCCCTGTGTGAAAAGTAATTGCCCCTTGTTAAAAATAACCTAACTGTGGTGTATCACACCTGAGTTCAATTTCCGTAGCCACCCCCAGGCCTGATTACTGCCACACCTGTTTCAATCAAGAAATCACTTAAATAGGAGCTGCCTGACACAGAGAAGTAGACCAAAAGCACCTCAAAAGCTAGACATCATGCCAAGATCCAAAGAAATTCAGGAACAAATGAGAACAGAAGTAATTGAGATCTATCAGTCTGGTAAAGGTTATAAAGCCATTTCTAAAGCTTTGGGACTCCAGCGAACCACAGTGAGAGCCATTATCCACAAATGGCAAAAACATGGAACAGTGGTGAACCTTCCCAGGAGTGGCCGGCCAACCAAAATTATCCCAAGAGCGCAGAGACGACTCATCCGAGAGGTCACAAAAGACCCCAGGACAACGTCTAAAGAACTGCAGGCTTCACTTGCCTCAATTAAGGTCAGTGTTCACGACTCCACCATAAGAAAGAGACTGGGCAAAAATGGCCTGCATGGCAGATTTCCAAGACGCAAACCACTGTTAAGCAAAAGAACATTAATTTTGCTAAGAAACATCTCAATGATTGCCAAGACTTTTGGGAAAATACCTTGTGGACTGATGAGACAAAAGTTGAACTTTTGGAAGGCAAATGTCCCGTTACATCTGGCGTAAAAGGAACACAGCATTTCAGAAAAGAACATCATACCAACAGTAAAATATGGTGGTGGAAGTGTGATGGTCTGGGGTTGTTTTGCTGCTTCAGGACCTGGAAGGCCTGCTGTGATAGATGGAACCATGAATTCTACTGTCTACCAAAAATCCTGAAGGAGAATGTCCGGCCATCTGTTCGTCAACTCAAGCTGAAGCGATCTTGGGTGCTGCAACAGGACAATGACCCAAAACACACCAGCAAATCCACCTCTGAATGGCTGAAGAAAAACAAAATGAAGACTTTGGAGTGGCCTAGTCAAAGTCCTGACCTGAATCCAATTGAGATGCTATGGCATGACCTTAAAAAGGCGGTTCATGCTAGAAAACCCTCAAATAAAGCTGAATTACAACAATTCTGCAAAGATGAGTGGGCCAAAATTCCTCCAGAGCGCTGTAAAAGACTCATTGCAAGTTATCGCAAACGCTTGATTGCAGTTATTGCTGCTAAGGGTGGCCCAACCAGTTATTAGGTTCAGGGGGCAATTACTTTTTCACACAGGGCCATGTAGGTTTGGATTTTTTTCTCCCTAAATAATAAAACCATCATTTAAAAACTGCATTTTGTGTTTACTTGTGTTATATTTGACTAATGGTTAAATGTGTTTGATGATCAGAAACATTTTGTGTGACAAACATGCAAAAGAATAAGAAATCAGGAAGGGGGCAAATAGTTTTTCACACCACTGTATGTGCAAGGTGCCATTGCACGGGGCATCACAAGCACTTATAGTCTGTATGATGCCATTACTCTGGTATGAACTATATGTCAACATCCATCCATTTTGCATCCCTGGTTAGGCGATATATGTATTTATAGCCCATTCTCGTGGCAATGTGTGCAGGATAGTTGAATCTGCACTAATTCATTACTAGGAAAACTTAAATTTATATTAATTTCTGGGATGATGGAAAGTTCTGAATCCTCAACAAACTGCAGCAGAAACTTGGATTTCTTGGAATATGCTTATATAAGCATGGCAAGCACATGCAAATTCTCTTGAGATATCATCCCAACCTGGAGTGGAAGCAGAGTCCAAGCATGTAAAGACAGCAATGCGACAGGTCAAAAGACACTTGTATTTTAGCTCTGTGTTCTTTTTATGTTTATGTTGTTTTTATGTTTATGTTTTATTGTTGAAAAGGCTACTTGTGCTTATTTTGCCTGTGTTTTTGTACATGCCTGATAATAAGTGTTAAACATATGTGCAGTTCTTGCATTCATGTGAAGGTCATGGGGAAAAAATCACAAGAAATCAAAGGTATGCTTTTTGTTTTCAAACAGGGAGGTAAGAGAATTTGGAGCTCTAATATTTTTTTCTGTTGTTCTTGTTTTCATGTTTGTTTTCTCTGCCTCCTCTTTATCACCAAAAGATCCCCTCTCCCCCTCCCAGAAAAGACAGCTTTCACTTGTCCCCGCTTCACAGCAGTCCAAATAAAGACACTGTGTCTCCTGGTTGTTTCTTGCATGTTCACAAGGAGGACACATCTGCTTTAACTAACACAAGGTTACTGCAAGAGGAAATGTATTCCAGCAGTACCACTGCATCATTTACATATAGAGAGAAGACCTCAGTTAAACTGGAGTCTGAACGCACTGCTCTAGCTGACACCGGAGATAAAGGTTCACCTCAAGAACGTAAGGTTTCCTCACTTAAATTAACCCTGCAGGAGGGACAGAATACAACTAACACTCCCAGCTCAAGTCAGCACCCCACACCTGCTTCTGATATGAAGTCTAAGTTGCTGGCCAGCCTGTCACCTGAGTTTGCCGCTAGACAGCTTGAGAGACACAAAGCTTCTATCTCTGTTCAGATAGAACCAGCCAAGGTCCTCCATACGGAGTGTGGACATGAGGTTACTCAGGGACGATCCTCAGCTCCTTCAGCCGAAACCAAAAAGATGTCCTCGGTGGAGAACAGACAAGCAGCTTCAACAGATGATCATTCGGTATAACTTTTTTTTTTTTCTTGAACATCACTGGTGTTTCTCAGTAATGATTTAACTGACATATACATGTTGATGTCCATCTGTCTTTTAGGTGCTAACACAATCTTACTACTTTCTGATCTGAGCTCTATGAAAATGGCATCCTATATCTTGATAAAAACATCCATCAGTCTGCTTACTCAAATGACTCAGAGCCAGTTATTTAGGTAATGAGTTCAAGGCAGGACTGAATACAGTTCATGAATTAAAATCAAGCAGGGCAGAGTTATTTTCTGGCACAATTATGTTTCTTAACAATTTCAGCCCTGTTGCTTAAATACCCAAAAGTGTGCGCAAGTGCAGACCAAATGTTTAGTGTCTGATGGCAACACGTGTTGTTTTTTGCTTGATACAGGGTCCCAACTTTATTGAGCTAATAATCCAGATTGGTTAAACTTTCTTTGCAGAACCTACTATTATTTTACACAACATTTTTCCATAGAGAACACTGATCCTAAGCACTATATAAAACCAGCATAAAACTGCTTACTTAAATATTAAAAAATTGGAGTATAGGCAAGTTAAATGATTTTCTAGGTTCACACAGCAATTCAATGGTGAGGGTTGATTAGGCAGCCTAAAAAGTCCAATGCCTTAGCAACTAATGCTATATAAACCACAGCAGTAAAAAGCAATTTATTGAAGCTGGAAACAAATTATTAGATGCATGCAAACGCTTTTAAATAAATAAAATTAGAACAGCTTATAATCTATAAGTAAAATTAACGTGCATCTGAAGCTTGAAGTGTCCTGAGAGTTTAACCCTTGAGGCTTTAAGGGATAACAAACATCAAAGGAGGTTTATTCAGTCTAAACAGAATTTGCATCTAATTTAATGTTTTATGCAGATCACATGTTTTGGTTTGCTTGCCCTTCTTTCTATTTCCTTAAAGCTACCAAATGTCTTTTAGGTTATTTAAACTGCACCTCTGTGATGGCATTCTGCTTTTATTTGTATTAAATATGACATTCCTCCTTTTTTGTCTTTAGAAGAGTTTTACAATTTAATTTTGTTGAGAATTTTGTGTATTGTAGAAGGCAAAGCACTTAGCATGCAGTTTTGCCAATAGAGGCACCCAGCCCTGCTATGTATTAATAAGAATGGCACTGTGAACAATGGTAGCTGATCACACAATATCACAGTCTTCCTGATTTAGGGCATTCAGCTTCTAGCCTGCTAGCTCACACTTACTAAGTAAAATCATTACTGATCTGTTTTTCCCTAATTCCTTCTGTTCACAGACTGGTTTTCTAACTGGAAGTATTTTATGTTTGACAGGATTATAGTTTAGTAGGTACAGCATGCTGTGGAATAAAAAGATTAATATATGTCCAGAAAAATATTCTTATACTTTTTTACCCCCATAAATGTAAAAAGTGTAAAGGTAGGAAAATGCTAAAGTTGTTTTTTTTTTGTTATTATATGTCATTCATCATCCTGTTATCAAATTACATGGTCATCATACAGCATATTTTGAAGCAATAAAAGCTTAATCAACTACTAAAAACACAGAGTAAACATTCTAATATACCATTCTGTTCTTTCTTTATTTAATTTAACTTTTCTTCTAAACCGTTCATTCAAATTGATGAACAATGATATGGTCATCAAAAAAGCCACTCTTCAGTTGCCTGTGTTTATCGTCATTCACTGCATATTTCACTAAATGTCACAGAAACATGTACGATGTGACAGATTATTATAAGATCAGGGTACCACCAACTGTGACAGAAAGTGTGCCTACGCTACTGAGTAGTGTTGTACAAAATGCATAAAGCGGCTTACTGTTTCGTGCACAATAATTAGCAGAACACAGCTGACTATTATTGGATAGGCCCTTCAAGATCACTTTTTTGAAAATCATTAAGGTATGACAGCTGCTGAGGAGAGTTTCCCTGGTAAAATGAGGCAAAAACCTTAATGGCAGGTCCTTTTTTTCTTCAGTCAGTTTACATCATTTATATGGTCAAATGATTCTGGATTTCATAATGTTTATTTCCAGTTTGATTTTGTTTATTTCCATTCAGTTTAAAATGTTGTTCACTAAATAGAAACTCAATGCATTACACACATTTTACAAATACAACACAGTTACAATAAATGTCGAAACTATACAGCTTTTTTTATTTCAATGAAATATAAAATGACTATCAAAAGTCTATATACCTTTTTTAAATTTCTGTTTTCCTAAAAATGACTTATTACTTAAATATAGTATCGTTAAACATCCTGAAATGAATTGTCTTTATATCAGCCTTTATATAAATACATGTTTGGATTCATCTATAAAGACTTGTCATTTCAACTTCATATGACACACTTGTTATTTATTCTATAAGCTTTAAGCACAACCTGTTTGCAGATATGTTTCAAAAATGGCAACGCTGTTTTTCAGTGTTGAGTGCTCCTTCTTCATAGCTTCAGAACCTTAGATTCAAATCCCACATTCTCCCACTATACACAAGGATTTTCTATGGTTGTTTCCCAAACCGACATCCCAAGATTTACACTATAAGTTAACTGGTGAGTCTAAATTGTCTGTATTTGTCCATCTATGAATTATTGTCCCACTAGAAGTTTGGGTCCTGTTATGTTCCCAGTACTACTGCAGCAGATGCTGCTCTCCCCAAGACCCCCACTGGAATTAGTGAATTCAGAAAATTAATGCTATTAAAGTGGAACATACTCATAAAAATAAAAATTAAAACCATGCAAAAAGTTTACACACAAATGTGAATATGGTGTTTGTGTTCATGAAGGGCCAGAGCCTATCATGGCAGATTCAGGGCAAGGCAGTAACTAACCCTGTACTGGAAGAGAGCCTATTGCCGGGCTGGCTGTATGCATACATTGTAAATAAATATAGAAAGACTGATGAATATTTTTGGTAACACTCTTCAAAAAGAATCCCTTCTTACAGAGTACATTCTGTAAATGAACTGAACGAGACACAAAAAGGTTTATTATTTTTGAAGTGATACTGAAAGTATTACTTGTGGTGTGCAATTAGAAGGGCAAAAAAGGCCAAGGAAAAGAAAAGTCTGCTTCCAGCCACAGAGATGTGCTTTCTCCAAGGTTGTTTTTTTTTTTAAACCGATGCCATCTTGATTTGAAAATTTTATTTTATATCTTATGGACCAGAAGTGACAGGGCTAGAGTTTGTTTGGGGTTCTTCTTCCCCATCATGGTCTTCCTGTCTGACAACAGAAATAGAAAATGGTCATGAGACTGTGTCACATCCAGATCTTTCCCTTGTACATATTTCAAACCTGCCCCAGTATGAAACATATTATATTCACACATATGACAATATGTTTTAATTGCTAGGCAATTATCTGCCTAACAACAATATAATATGACACAGTTACAGTGTAAATACTGTGTAACATTTGAAAGTGTCGTTGTAGGGTCCTAGGTTGATCCTATTTTCACTTTTAAACTCTTTCTTACATAGACCTTAACAAAATGCCCCAAATCCTATGTGTAGTCTTGTATGTTAATACTTACCAGCCTGGCCACTTTTGGGATTAACTGCTATTGTAGGTAAATACTGCCCCAACCCAGATAATATGCCCAAAATATAAGCAGAGTACAAATTTAATTGTTTTCAAAATAATAATAATAATACAAACTGAGTAATAGGTTACCAGGTGGCTCATCTGTCTTAGCTGATCTGACACAGTCTGGCATAGCCCTTGGATGAATGGAGTAGCTGAGAGAGAGAGAGACATTTTGCCTCTGCATGCCTCTAATGGTCCTTGATACACTTCTTGCACCAGTAGGAGTGTAATTGCCAATCACTTAGCTCAGACTCGGCCCCCTATCTATTCCAGCTGCCAAACCGTTCATGTTCATCATCAAGGCTAGCTGTATTCCCTCAGGCCAGCTGGCCAGAACTTGCTTTTTAACAGGTCTTTCCTAAGAATTTATCTATGCTAGTTCTGACCTGTACTAAGTATAACAATTTGTTTCTAAAATATATTGTTTCCAATTACTCAAGTGCTTTTTTATCATAATACTAGTAGAACGACCTGGTGTTGCATGAGCAATTAATTTAAAGGTAGAACTATCTGTCTTCTATTTGCCACTGAAAGACATTTTGCCATTTACAGTGTTTCTTAGAAGGCATAATTTTGACAAAAAACTTGAATAAATACTGATAAAATGCAATTCTTAAGACAGATTTTGAGACCTAAAATGAATGAAATTAATTTCAGTAGTAATAATCTGGGAAAAAGCACTGTCCTTAAAACTCATTATAAGTAAAATACCCACAAACACACACCCACACCCACACCCACACCCACACACACACACACAAATAAAGGTACCCCAGGTTCTGAAGAAGTAGTAGTAGTCTCTTCCAGACAAGATAGGTTATGTCTGAAAAGTTTTGTTGAGATTGGACCGAAGATGTGTAATTGAATAAAGGTTAAACACACACATACACATCTACATTGAGCTTTACATATAAGATTATTACACCATCCTCATGATACTAACAATTTGGTTATTTTTATTACATGCCCAGTTGTGTTTTTGCTCATACTGTTACTCAGTTTACATAGCAAGGACATTGTAACAATGCCTACTTGCATAGTAGTTAGGTATAATCACTGAGTGTACATACACTTTGATAAGAAACCCTTCATTTAAAGTTTTGCCCTATGTTTTTAATTAGATTCTTAATTAATTAAGATTCCCTGTGAACCTCAGCTGGATTAAGTGGTCCTAAAAATAATTAGTTGTATAAATGAATGTAATAGTTTAACATTCAATAATGCTTCGAATCATGAAGGAAAAGGCTGAACGTTTGTGAATTAATAGCCTCCCATACTTTGTAGAAATAGTGACATAAACCATGATGGTAAGAGTGTATTTCACACTTGGTGGTCTTTTTTTGATGACTCAATCAATGCTCGCTTATCTAATCATGTAAACATTTTTGTCATTTTTACATATATATACAGTATATATACTACTCACTTGTTCATTTTTTTTTTGTTATTTTAAATTTTACTCCCAGCTTGAAAGCAGGAAATTTCCATCAACAGATTCCCTGATTTGCAGTCAAACCTCACCAGAAGCCATCCTACCTCCTCCTCTGGTACCGGTTAACAGATCCTGTTTTTCACCTGATACATGCACAAACACTGATTCAAACAGATTGGCAGCTTTAGACTTTGCTCAGGCACATCTCCAGGAGAGTTCTTCCCCTCTCCCTTGTGCTTGTAAGTTCTACACTCTAACTCCTGAATTCCCTCTCCAAACAAGTGAAACAGCTTCCATGGCCACTGATTCAAGTTTTAGTGAATGCTCTTCTCACACACTCAGCGAGTCGTCCACTGCCATTCTAGATGAGCTTCAGATCGGTAGTTCTGACAGCACGGCAAGCTCTGAAACACCTTCCCCAACTTTGAGTCAGACGTCCGCCATAAGTGATGACACCTTAACAACCACTGGCAGAGTAACTAATGTAATTATCTTCTTTTTGATTTCTCCTTATTTGTATCCTTTTTTAAGCCAAACATCAGTCACCATTGTCTAACTTTAATTACTGACCTGTGTCCCCAAGTCAGCATGTCATCTCATTTTACCTCTTCATTTTCTCTTCTTTTAAAGGCGACTAATTTTTAGTTCTTGAACAGGACCTTTCTAACCATTTGTCCAAGGTTGCATCATAAAGTTTGCTTATTTCTTTGTTGAACGGCCTTATTTCATCCTTTTTTATGTAATTCATAAAAGAATGCATTGCATTAAAGGTTATGTTATCACCTTTCATTGTAAAATAGCAACAGTAATGGAGAAATGGGTGTACAGTAAAGTGCATTAATGCCACAGGTTGAGTCTTTGCACACTAAATGTGACTTTTTAATAGGCTGGGGGAAAACATTTGGGGAACATCAACATAATGAAATAAAATTAGATGAACTGATGCCACCTTTATTCAATTCAGGAGTTTTTATAAATTATTATTATATCATAATTATAAGAGAACAAAGAATGTTTAAATCACATGCAGAGTTTCATAATTGTAATAAAAATGAGTTGTCTTTTAAATACAACCCAGGATTTATCAAAAAAAAGGTATTCTACCAATCATTAAAGATTAATTGTTTGATTATCTATCTATCTATCCCATCACCCACTTATTCCAATTTCATTTCACGAAGAGCACATTAGATGTAATTCAGGATCCATGCCTGCTTGAAGTACTGGTGCACTTGACGGCCTTCATATGATCTAAAATTGATAATACTAGCAACAATCTCATCTGAAAGAGGACATTCTCAGCTAATGCTGGTGATATGCACAATGGGTTTGCCATCAAGTAACTTGAGTTTAGTTTGTTTTACCCTAAATTAAAGAAAAATAATAATAATAATAATATAGTTATAGTTATATGCATGATTTTTCTGTCATTTTTTTATGGATTTATTACCCTTTTTCCATTTAGTTTCAAAAGTCAACAAACATGTAAAAGCTAAGGTCTGTAGATACTTCATGACTTTCCGGTGTGAATTTCAGCCTTGAGTTCTGATACGATTTTTTTTTTCTGGTACCAGATTGAGACTCTTCTTTGACATATGTGGGCAATGAGGAAAAATTAAAAGAGCTGAACCTTTTCAGTGTAAGCAAAAGAAATTGGTGACATGACTGAAGTTTTTAAAATTATGAAAGGAATTCGTAGATCCAAGATGTTATTTTAAAATGAGTTCAACAACTCCACAGAGGATGTTGTTGAAGGTAAATTACACACAAATATAAGAACATTTCTCTTCACACAAAGAACAATAGAATAAAGTACTAAGCAATATGTTAGAGATTATGACTTTAGGGGCCTTCATGTTTTTTGGAGAAATTCTGTGAATTGGATTGCAGTGAATGACCTTTTCTCATCATATTTTTTTCTAATGTTCTAAAAAGTACAATTCCACCCATGTGGAGCGGACTTGTCCTAATCAACATAATGAAATTAAGTAGCAGAAAATTACTATATTTCAACAGGAGAAAAAAAAGCAGAGTACAGCAGTCAGGAAAAATGAAAGAACATCAAACACATTTTCGGGCATCATTGCTTTAAACAGTTTGACGGTGCTCAAGAAAATAATACGATGGCATTTCTCATAGAATGACATCTGATAAAATGGTGGAAATGATAAAAACAATTTAAAGATTAAACAATTCAAATAATAATAAAGTAAATAAAATGATAACAGCACAATAATGTACGTTTCTGACATCATCCAACCATCCATTTTCCAACCCGCTTAATCCGAACACAGGGTCATGGGGGTCTGCTGGAGCCAATCCGAGCCAACACAGGGCACAAGGCAGGAACCAATCCTGGGCAGGGTGCCAACCCACCGCAAGCACACACAAACACACCCACACTAGGGCCAATTTAGAATCTCCAATCCACCTAACCTGCATGTCTTTGGACTGTGGGAGGAAACCCACGCAGACACGGGGAGAACATGTAAACTCCATGCAGGGAGGACCCGGGAAGCGAACCCAGGTCTCCTAACTTCGAGGCAGCAGCGCTACCACTGTGCCACTGTGCCGCCCTTTCTGACATCTTCAACCATGATTTCCAGCTTGAAAATGGACCTTGCTTGTGGAGTGATGTAAATTGTTATTTAAATTAGTTTGTTTTTGCCTCCAAGACTTCTTAGATGAAAGAACACGAACAGGCCAGCAGTTGGAGTAGATTGGGGGCTGAGTCTGTCTGATGTTAGTCATTGGAAGTTACACACCCACTGGTGCAAGAGGAGTATCAAGGACCATTAGACATGGATAAAATGAAGGCATGCATGTTCCAAATTTTTTTTTGTCTGTCTTGCAGACTATAACTTTCATAAAAGGAGTGAAATGAGAGCAACCTAATTCCAAACTGAACAATAAACAAGAAATTTAGAAATAGAAAAAGCAAATAAACTATTGTGCCTTCATCTCATAGTTTGTCCATGTAAGTACTGTTTGGTCTGGGTGTACCATGGTCTACTTTTAAAAAAAAAAAACAGGACCTAACCTGCCATTACATAAAAAGCCTTTTAATTTAATTCAGAGCCTATTGTGGCAGTACTTGACACAAGCTGGAAACCAACCCTTCGCTTGACATAATTGCATCATGAGAAATACTCATGAAGTGACATTTAATAATAGCCAGCTAAACTAACACACAGGTTTATAGGTAGAAAATGAAGCAACCAGAATAAAACATTTATAGACATGGGGAGAGTGCAGCTCTGCATAGATGACAACTGGAAGGATGGTGTTCAAATGCAGGGTCTGTGAAGCAACAGCGCTAGCCACCATGCCATCTTCTCTCTTGTACTATGAAGTTACATATGCACTTTTATAATCAGTTATTTCAGTTATATTTCATCTTATTGTAAGTAGCTGTGTTTAAAAGAATTTATTTAATTATTCATCAGTAATTTTGGTTTAATTCCATCTCATCCTAGGATACTGTATTTCTTTTGTTTATTATACTTTATTGCCCCAGTCATGTACCTATTAATTTTCATTACCAAATGTATGGCTGCAAGGAGCTGAAACTTACAGTATCTTGATAATAATGAGGGTAAGAAAGGAACAACTTGTGGAGGAGACAGAATTCGCCAAAGATGATACACATGTACACCTTTACATTCACTCACACCCTAGCAAAAAAAAAACAATATTCTGTTTAGTGCCCTACATGATGAAACATTTACATATTTACTTCATTCTCAGAAATAATGGCCTCCTTTAGTGAGGCTGCCAAAGTTGGCTAAGTGGATTATAATACTCACAGTGACATCTTGACACAAAGAAGGTAGTGGTGGAATTTAGTGTGATGATCCTTAAGTCTCATTGCCTTGTTATATGTTAACCACCCACCACAAAGCTGTCTTGACAGTCAGTATGTGAAATGTATACTGTATACAGTCTGTTTTTGTTCTTTGCAAGCCCGAGCCTGGACATTAGAGTGTAAAGTGGTTTAAAAAAAAGTCTTACCCGTGCAATTTCTATTAAATAAATAAACTTAAGCAAGCTACATTTGAAACTGCATCTTTTTTTCCCAATCACTAAGCTTTTTAATTTCAATCTTGTCTGTATGGAACAGCTGGAAATCGGAAAGCTTGATTTACGTGTGACGAAATAATAAAATGCTGTTATAAAAGATGCGGTGTGCTGAATTCATGCTGTAATGAAAATGTCAGTAAAATTTACTGTTACATCAAAGTTACCAACAATAAATGCTAAGCAGCAGAGCGCTAGCAGATGTGTGTTAATAACAAGTTAATTTGCTGCATGTAGAAAATCACAGCACTGGAACAGTATGTTTAGGAGCAATTAGGCTTTCATTGGCTTTACGATTTTGGTAGGACCAAAAATTTATTTTAATTTATGCGTGAACGGACTACCTATTTTTGATAGGGTAACATTAATAAAGTGAAATTTTCAATGGCATCCAAAATGTTGACATTAGAGTAATTTTCACTCCTAGGAAATACTCTTGTTTTTTTACTTATTGATTTCATAATTTTCCTGGCCTTTTACTTTACTTCAGGTCTTTATTGTTATCTTTTTTCTTCATTTTTAAAACATTATTCAAATGAGACAAAGTAGTTGACTCAGGACAGTGATGTGCAGTACAATGCTACTCAGAGCTCAGTGAGTGGAGTTTGTATTCTCCAATTGTCAAACTTAAAATTAGCCCAAATCACATGGTACTCGCACAAAAAGTAACATTAAATCTTTTAACTTTGTCCACAAGTTGTGGCACCTACAGTATACCTTTAAATGTACATAAAATGGGATGTGATTAAATAATTATTCTTTTTTTTCTCCAAACCAACAGATACAATTCCAAAAAGTACCCCCTGAAATAGCCATGTATTTTTTGTCTCACTACTGACTGGGTTCAAAAATAGCACAAACGAATGGAAAGCCACCAAGATGAAATCAGTTCACTCCAAAATATTTTGCACAACCTACATCTGTATTCACCCATGTCCATCACAGTGTGCACTACTGTATAAAGACGTCTTGGCAAATCTACAAGAGCCACAAACTTGTTACTCTGCCAGTAACTCCTAAGGTTAAAAGCTCCTTTTAATACAAGAATGTTTAGCCATTTGTGTATTTTGTGTTAGGGTAAAATAACTAAAAAATTCTCCTAATGTGACTACATGGGAATTGTTGAAAAAACAATTTGAAGTTTGATCTCTGATTAACTAATGATACCGATGAACAGAAATGTGAGCACCCAGCAATATGTAGGAATTGTGAATGGGCGTTTCATAACTATGGTGTCATCAAATGATGTCGAAACAGTTTTAAAAAGTATATTAAAAAGTACAAATATAGTAAGAAGGATAAATCAGTTCGTGCCACAGCCCAGAGTGCTCTTGTACCTTATACTATTCACAAACAGTAACATTTCCACCTCACTGCTTTTGAACCTGAATCCAATACCCACCAGAACATCCTTCTATATGAAGACTGCATATTCCTTCCATATTTATGTAGGTCCCCTCTAGGGTTTTATAGATTCCTCCAACAATCCAAAGACTGGTTATCAGGTATATGTGGCACTCGACCCATAGACTGGCTTCCAAATACAAGATTTGTTCCTACCTTTTCATCACATTCCTTTTGGCTTCACTTGACCCCCTTAAATTTAGATTTAGGAAATTAATTAATGGTTGTCCCACTTGGAACCTGTAGTTTATTAACATGTGAAGCAAGACAAAGGTTAGTTTCTAATGTGAGGAGTGACTGTCAAGGCAGCTAGAAATATTGCCAAGAGAGCACATTTTTCTGCAATAAGAGCAGTGGCAATAGTATGATGCCCTCTTTTTAACACTTCAGCTCAGCAATACATTTGTGTAATAATTAACAATCTCAAGTGACCTCATCCTTAGTCTGATAAATGGAGAAAAGGCCCAAGTATTGCTTAAAGATTTCCTGCAGAACAGACGGTCTTAAATAATTTATCTCTGAGGAATTCACTTTTAGACTAGGCAGGTTAACCCAGCAAAAGTATCATCATGCAAGTAGGTAATTTCTGAAGCTGCTTCACAAAATAATGCCATCTTTAGTTTTTAAAGTACATGAAGTTTCACTGGAATAGGCTGTCAGTCTGAACGCAATGTTATGAAAAGACAGATATGTTTATTCTTGTCATTTTTGACAGCATCCAATAATTACTGATACAAATTCAAGGTTCAAGGTTATTTCCATGCTGAAAAGGAAAGAAGCCTAGAAACAAAACTTTTCGGCTGTATGGCCTTCACGAGGTGTGCAACTGAAAACAAAAACGCAGGTAACATGTATAGGAGGGAAAGGAGGGAACAAAGCCAGGACAGATGAAAGGAGAAGACGTGAGAGGAGATGAGAAAAGAGATTAAGAAGTTAACTCAGTCATTAAGACCTGGAGAAGTATTTGATCCTAATCTGAGAATGAGGTTAGCTTCTTCTGACTTTCATTCAATAAGTGTCTTTAAAGCCCACTGAAAGAATACAAATAGAGAAATCAGTGTGGCTATGATCTACAAAAGACTTTGTACAGTCTATGATCTTAACGACTCTAACATGCTCCCTGAAATGGTCTGCTAGGCGTCTCTCTGCTTCACCTCTGCAGATGACTGGACACTTATAAGAAATGCAGTAAATAAGATTTTTAGACTGGCAGGAAGCCTTCTGTTTAATATTGAATTTAACAGAGGGAACAGGTACAAGGGGATTGTTGGTGACATTTTTGCAAGGGATAGAATGGTTCCTGAAGTGAGGGACGTTTGAGTAGGTTAGGTGGTCATCAGAAGGAGATCAACAGAGTGTTAGAAAAAAGGCCAATGTAGAAGGAAAGTTTTGCAAAATTGGAAATTTTATTTGACCTGTGAGAGAGATAAAGAGTGTTAGGGTGGAATGAAAGGGCTGGTGAGATGGGGGTTTCATTATTGGGGCTCCTCCAAGAGTGGATGTTATCAAGGTCTACTTCTGGCTTGACTGATTTTATTTATGTTTATGTCTATCTTTAAGTAAAATATGGTGCTTAGTTAGTCATTTTACAAATAATCCTTTATTTGCAATGTGCCACAGATGTCAATAGCTGTCTTTTTAGTCATTTTATTTCTGTTTTTGTGTTTGTTTAGTCCAGTTTTAAAGTCAAGCTTTCCTTACTCATTTTTATGGTTGTAAAGCTTAGTGAATTATCCAAGCATTAAGTGAACCATTTTAAAATCTGTTATTTTTGTGTCAATAAATGTGAGATAATAGGAAGTTAAAAGCTTGTACTTAAAAGCCTTTTTTTTTTTTTTTGCTGGAAATCCAATACAGTACATTAAACTCCCACCCAATCCCTATATTACAGTAACTTCCTGCTTCAATTTGTTCCATTCTAGGGATTTTTGGATGTAGTTTCACAGGTTTATTTAAATTATCATTACCCTGGCAACACAATACCATTTTGTGACTATCTTTCCATGGCTTCTGCCATGTTGTTCATAGTTGCTGTGGTCATTGCTGGTCGCATGATAAGGAGACCATGTGACACACCTTGCTGTCATGCTCTGCCTGAATAAAATGCACAGCTACTTGTTATCCAGACACTGGATCAGCCTTGCATAAGAATTTAAAACAAAATACTTGATGTTTGTAAATGGGGTATTATAAACATATTAGCGTCAGAAACTTTGCTTCTTTTTACAACTCAAGTTTGTGTTCTGGCTTTAACATTTGATATGGTTTGCTCTCCTTAGAACTTTCAATGCCCTTCATAAAGTATGGGACAAAGACACATTTTTCCTTGATTTACTCCTCTGCTCCACAGTTTTTAAATGACATATCGAAGAATTCAAATGTGATTGAAGTGCACATTGCAGACATTAATTGAAGGGTATTTGCATACATTTCGGTCACACCATGTAGAAATTACACATTTTCCACATGGTCACCCAAGTTCAGGGTACCCTAATGATTGGGACATAACAATGGTAGGTATATTACAACAGTCATATTTAGTACCTTGTTGCATATGACGGCTTGAAGTCTGTGATTCATAGATATCAACAGGCGCTTAGTATCTTCTCTGGTGATGCTCTGCTAGGCCTCTAATACAGCCATATTCAGCTCCTGCTTGTTTTGGGGGCTTGTCCCCTTAGGTTTTCTCTTCAGTATATGGAAGACATGTTCAATTGGATTTAAATCAGTCACTGGCTTCACCATTCACAAATTTTCCATTTTTGAAAAACTCCTTAGCAGTATGTTTGTGGTCATTATCTTGTTGTAGGATGTAGAACCATTCAATGAGTTTGGAGGCATATACTGGAGCAGATAAGATGTTTCTATACACCTTAGAATTCATTGTGCCACTGCTGTCAGCAGTTCCATCATCAGTAAAATTAAGTGTGCCAGCACCTGTGACATGCACAAGCCATAACACCACCACCACCACCATGTTTAACACTAAAATTACTGGAGCCTACGAAAAAACTTGTAGATCCGGCCCACCTCAAATCCCATCGCACCTCTCCATCAGCGTCTTTTGTTCTGTAAATGTGCCGATAAAGACAAGCGGCAAGCAGCCTGCTATTCCATCCCCCCACCGCCGCAGAACATGCACAAATTTCTCCAAGCTTGAGCCTTGATTATCTGGGAGTGAAGTGCTGGAGTTTTAGAGTGGAAATAATAGGTCGTTATTTGGAACAAATGCATTTCATGTGTGTTCCGTTTCTACAATAATCTGTGTAAACACATTGTTAAAACAAAAACATTTTTCATATCTTAGCAGTAAACAACAAAATGTTGGTATAAACTATATGATGTGTGAAGCCTGAAGTCCAAAGATCAAATAAACACTTTCACAAAAGGTTCAAGGATAAGAAAACAGCTTCCATGGCGTAGCGGTAAGATTTGCTTTCTTGTAATCAAGAGTACCCGTTTCAATCCCAACCGACTCCAATATTTGCCATTTTCAGTAGTTAGCTGCTCTTATTGTTAATATTATACAATAAACACATACATTTAGTTTGCGTCTGTAACAGACGGTGTACATTTATAGGACTTGTAAAAGTTACCTTTTATTTTTTCACTTTTATTCTCTCAGTCACGATCACGATACATACTACCGCCCTAGGGATCTGACACTGTTAGTTTTTATTTGAAACTGGGAATAACCGTAGATGTGAGTGGTGTTTTGAGGCAATGGAACTGGACATTCTCTGATCTGGAGGGATAAAAGCTGACACACAAACACTGGTGAATCTGCCTTCTTCATATCTCACCATCACTTGATTTTTTTTATTCAGTTTTATTGAGTATTCCTGCTCACGCTGAATTTGTATGCACCTTATGGTCTATGATGTCAAAGTCGCACTGACAAACAAAAAACAGAGACATAGGTATATATGATATTTTAAATTATTCATTTTATGACCTGTGTAGTACATTTCGGAAAACATTGTGGCATGGGTGCAACATTATTCATATCATTCATATTCATTCGCATAACATCTTGCGGTTGTAGTCAGTGACCGTGTGTTTATTTTTTTTTTTCCCCGATCTTGCCAGTCCCCACACTTTGCTGTATGGTGGTGTTTCTTTCGTACTGTAGGACATGCAGAGGAAAGAATAGTACACCACTCACACCTACAGTTATTCCTAGTTTCAAATAAAAACTAACAGCGTCAGATCCCTAGGGCGGTAATATGTATCGCGATCGTGACTGAGAGAATAAAAATAAAAAAAAAAAGGTAACTTTTACAAGTACTATAAATGTACACCGTCTGTTACAGACACAAACCAAATGTATGTGTTTATTGTATAATATTAACGGCTTACTACTGAAAACGGCAAATATTGGAGTCAGTCGGGATCGAACCGGGTACTATTGATTACAAGACAGCAAATCTTACCGCTACGCCACGGAAGCTGTTGTCTTGTCCTTGAACCTTTTCTGAAAGTGTTTATTTGATCTTTGGACTTAAGGCTTCACACATTATATAGTTTATGCCAACATTTTGTTATTTACTAATAAAATATGAAAAACATTTCTGTTTTAACAATGTGTTTACACAGATTATTGTAGAAACGGAACACACATGAAATGCATTTGTTCCAAATAATGATCTATTATTTCCACTCTAAAACTCCAGCACTTCACTCCCAGATAATCAAGGCATGAGCTAGGAGAACTTTGTGCACATTCTGCGGGGTGGGGGGGATGGAATAGCAGGCTGCTTGTCTTTATCGCCACATTTACAGGACAAAAGACACTGATGGAGAGGTGCAATGGGATTTAACAGATGAGGTGGTATGCTTTGGATCTTGGGCAGTTCCTTTTCATCTCCACACTTTGCTCTTACCATCAATCTCATACAAATTCATCTTTCTGTCTTCTGTCCACAAGAAAATTTTCCAGAATTCTGCAGGCTCTTTTAAGTACTTTTTCACAAACTTTATTCTGGCCATTCTGTTTTTGTGGCTGGCTAACTAGTGGTTGGCCTCTGTATTTCAGTTCATGATATCTTCTGCAGATAGTAGTGTCCGACACATACACATCTGCCTCATGAAGACTGTTTCTGATCTGTTGGATGGACATTTGAGGCTTTTTCTTTACCGTAAGTGAGGATTCTTCTGTCATTAGCAGTGAAGGTCTTCCTAGGCCTACCCATCCCTTTGCAATTACTAAGCTCATCAGTGCGTTCTTCTTCTTACTGAAACTCCAGACACTTGACTGAGGCAATTCTAAAGTTTTACTGATGTCTAGAATGGCTTTATTCTTGTTTCTCAGACTGATAATAGCTTATTTGACTTTCATTAGCACAGTTCTTGTCCTCATTTTGAACAATGGCAACTATAGACTCCAAAGGTAGTCTGTGTGTAGAAGAAAGCCTAGGGATCTTATGTCTGCACTAATGAAGCAACAAAAAACACATGAGTACTCATCTTGACACCAATTGTCTCAGAGATTATGGTGCCTTGAAATGGGGGGACCATGTATAAAAATGTAATTTCTACATGGTGTGACCAAAATGTATGCAAATACCTACCCTTCAATTAAAGTCCGCAATGTGCACTTTAATCACATCTGAATTATTTGATGTGCAATTTAAACTGCAGAGCAGAGGGGTAAATCAAGGAAAATATGTCTTTGTCCCATACATTATGGAAGGCACTGAATATCCCTACCAGTTTGTAAATCTTTGTTTTTGTCTATATCCTTTGATCTGTCTATTCCCTAATCTTTTCCATTAAAAAGAACATCACCCCAAGCACCTGACCAACCTACAGTAGGTATTCACACACAGGCATATTCACATTCTTACTCAAACAACCACACTCAGGGATACTGGGCAAATTTACCTAAAATGACTAACCTAAAATGCATGGCTTAGGAATGTAGGAGAAAACTGTAACATCTGGAAAACAGTAAAATGTGTGCTAACATGGGCATAATGTGAACACTGAACATCCACAAGCAGTTCAAACTGGAATCCAGCTCAGATCTCTGGCAATGAGGTTAACCACTGAGTCTTGGTGCCCTTGCCAAATATAATACAAGCATAGAATGTGTGCAGTCTGCAGTGTTCTGATCTTTTATTGACAAATATATTTAAAAGCTATGTTGACTTTCTACAACAGAAAATAAGAACAGCATTACACAGGGTAATAAAGAGTGCTGAAAGTTAACAGTCATCTGTAAATATGTATGGTAAGTTTACTCCATTCACATGCAGATGACAAAGCTAAGTGTATCTAAATAGAGATGTCAAAGAAATTTTGGCTCAGGCAAAAAATTAATAAAAAGACTGCTTTGTTGATGTTGTCAACTTAGATGACGATTAATGGCACTATTATGCTACCACTATAACCATGATTGATGGAAGAGAGTTGACTTGGTTAGTAAAACCAGTAAAAAGTAAAAAAACTCCTAAGAATGTTTTGACTACATGAAAGCATGATCATAAAATTAGACCCTGACCTATATTCCCATTCAAAAATGAGACACTTAAATTAATTTTTTTTATATCTTCTTGCCTCCTCCAATCCCGCATCAGTTTCTCAGATGCATCGAATTTTGTTGCAGCAGCATACTTACCAATTTCTTTCACTACTTCAATGATGTTAAATTTAAAACCAGCTTCATATTTTCTTCTGATCGGATGCTCCATCGTAGCATCGTAGACTGCCGCAGTCACATAGAAAAAAAAGGCAGTGTGCTCCGTGGTTACTCTCTCAGGTGGGCATTAGCACATCATAATCTCTTGGACCAATAGCGTAAGTTTTCCGCATTCTACTTATATGACCAACATTATAAAATACCAGAAATTATATGGTAAAATCAAGTCCCAACTTATCTGCAAATATATACGTTAGTTGCTGCAGTTTTAGTTATTCAAGCTCAATGGCTGGTTCAGGTTTAAAGAATAACAAGATCTTATCACAAGGGAGAGATTTTCAACATTTGATATTTGAATTAACAAATTTACTGCCACAGTGACAGGTAGATTTATTCCCTACACTATTGTAAAATCACTGTGTAATTTTAATATAGTGATTAAATGCATTTTGTTATTGAGCAAAACTCACAATAAAAATGTATCTCTCTGTTATAAAAAAAAAAATCTTGGAAGGCTTGGAAGGAGATGATATGTGACCTTCTCGGAAGACAATTTGACGTCCTGTAAGACAAGGCAGTGAGATAAAAGGTCAGCTGCTGTACAGGTTTTTAAATTATCGACGCACAGTGCAACAAGCAGAACACGCAGCTCAGCGGCAGCAGTAAAAAGACAGCAGATAAACAGACTGCATTTCCTCAGCGTACATTCAGAACAATCTCCGCCAAACCACCAGAAACCTCTGGGAGGGGATGGGTGGGTGGACGAGCGAGCGAGCGAGCGAGCGAAGCAAACAGGGGGCAAAGCCCCCTAGTATTCTCTAAAAAAAAACTAATTGGTTTGAGTTGGCACATGGAACAGGAAATTCTTGTAGTTGGCAGTCAATGTTTTAACTGACCTCTCCATTAAATATTACTCTTTAGTAAGTGTTACTTATATTATATCTAGACATAAATTGCACAATACTACATTTCACAAATCTGACAATGTGATTTACTGACAAACCTAAATTGAAAAAGATGTTGTTACAAAAGCAGTTTTAAAGAATTTGTGTGCATGAAAATATCCTAAATATTCTGGGTATTTACTAATTCATGTGGAACTACCATTATATTTAAAATTATATTTTTTAATATTTATTTTAAGCAGTAGTTATTTTTCAGTTGCTTTACACAAAACATCAGTGAATGCATTCAGTGAATGCACATGGTAAGACAAATAAGGCAGTCCATGATGATCCTGTCATTTTTTGTGAACGCTATGCTGGGATCCCAGCATTCCTCATCTTGCGTGGACTTGTTGCAAGTGGGCAGGTGATTTATTGAGAGTGTCGAGGAGTGAATAAGAGTGTGTGTGTTGGGGCCCAAACAGTATTTGGTCTACAAGAATTTGGCCCCAGATCAAATGTATATGATGACCCCTGATTTAGTCTTCGAGATTAGCTTGGAGTTATTCCTTCCCCAATGAGAGGTCATAGAATCCTTTTTATGGTGTGTAAAGAGTCAAGCATTTCCTTTTTTAAATGAACATAAAACATAATCGCTTATCTAAGAATATGAAGTTGCAGTATTTGGAACGGACCCTGTGCTTGATTATGAAAATTGAAAGTAGAAAAGAGATTGTTGTATGATTCATACCTGGACAGCAATTCTTTGTAATACTAATTCACTATTAACTGTATTTTATTTTAAGGCACCTCCTTTATGTATCTTCTTCTAAATCTGTCAGTCCTTTTCTGAGATATCAATTCATACCTTTTTAACTCAGTTCAATGTATTAAACACTGTCTACACGTTTTAACAAATGTTTGTCCTTAGCTGTTATTAATGAGTTTATTTGGCATGACTTATATGCTTCATCAAACTGATAACCCAAATATAGTGAATAAATATAAGTAAGTACCTCTGATTTCATTCATACTTAATGTCTTTTTTTGTCACTACAGCATAAAGCTGACAACTTTCATGTCCCTTGCCTTCCTACATCCCTGATAAATTTGTGTTCTTCTTTGTCAGTTTGCCGCTCTGCCTTTTTAATGGTGCACTCCTCTATCTTTCACAGGGCCAGATGCCAGTGAATGGGAGCACAGGGAATGCCGGCAGCCCCCTGAGTCATTTACAAAGACCATTCTCCCCATCTACATCTTTCCCTCCGCCACCTTCCCTCAGCCCGAACACTGTTGTCATGCAGCACAGCAGAAGCATGGGTAAGTGATTCTAAGCAAAAAGTGTTTGCTTTGTGGATTACATAGCAATCTAAGATTTAATTAAAAAAGGAGACAATAAAGCATTGTATTGCTGTCAATGCACAGTAGCAAATGACAAAAAGGAAAACCAAATGTTGAGTATGGCAAAAGAAAAAGCAACACAATAAAACATGTAAACTGCCTTTCATCGAATAACAAAACATTCAGAAGGCTTTTCACATTTTCAAACACACTTGGCATTACTGGAATTTTAGGCTCCATGTAACTAGTCTGTCAATGCCGACAACAGTCTGTGTTCAGTTTTGATTTTTCTTGGACAAATGAGAGTTGTTAGGCACCCTCTATTCATTTTTTTAAATTTCCAATGGATAAAATAATATTTTTTTAGCAACATAGCACGTTTCTTTGAACCATTCTCATGAATCACAATCATTTGAATTATGTAATCAATTTGAGTTTGCCCTTGTAGAATAAAGCTTTTCTGTATAGTGGATACCATTCCAAAATTAAATAGTATTTGTACTTGTGGCCACAGTGAAGGGTTTGATTTGTGACTCGGTAGTTTTAGGTGATCTGAATGCTTGGATATTGATAAACGGCCAGTGTGAACACAACACGCTACGTAACCACTTGGCTTACATGTACAACATTTCCAGGGATTTTCAGTGTTAACCTCCATTTATATAATCTTAGCCAGTTGGAGGCAGTTGGTGGTTGTGCTTCCATGAAGTCGATCGTCTAATGTAACATACTTAATCACTGAGATTAGGTAATCTGAGACTGGCTAGGATAAAATCAAGCAGGTTTGTTTCCTCTTTGTTAGGAGAGGTTGGTTCTTTGCATGTGAGAGTTGAGAACTAATGTTTTGAACCTCACAAATTAGAAGAGAAGCTCGTCGGTTGGATGTCTTGTATTTTACATTCCATAACAACATGGAAAAAAGAACTAAAGGACATAGATTACTACTGAGCTCACTGCAACTGGTTAACACTTCTTGCAGCACCACCTCTGTCAGGCAGGACGCTATTGGCTGTCACAAAAAGCGGTAAACATGAAAGATGTTGAAAGATGGGCACTCAATTGGTAAATGTGACATGGTCTGCGATTTTTAGTTGTGTAATGTGACATGGTACAGCAACGAGATCAGCAACTGCGATAGGCAAATCTGACATACTTCACAACTGAACGATGTGTAATGTGACGTTGGTTTTAGGCAACAGCCATAGAGATAGTACAACCTCACTTGTACTGGTTTAGTATGTTGGTATTAATGTACCACTGAGAACAGCAGAAGTAGTAAGTAAAGTAAACATGGCAGTACAGTGAAGAGGCAGCAATACGGCAGCACCCTGATGAGACATCCACTAAATGGTGGCAACAGTCCAACAAGCAGAACACAAAATGGTGTCAGCAGAATAATGTTATATTTTATAAGCAACCCAAAATAAATTAAAAAACTCAAAAAATGAAAGAGATATAATTTTGAGCAGTAAAACCATTCATCATAGATAATAGCTCACTAGAGATGGAGAGAACTGAGGCTAAAATAGGTGCACTATTGACGATAAGATGGTTGCTTGTATGTCTTGTTGCCAGCTGAGCAGCAAGGTCTGAAGGGTACTCAGCATTCTGAAGAGATTGGGTTTCTTTTTGTATTAAGACATAATTATTTTTAAATTTAAGTTGTGATTCTTAAGACATAATTATTTTTAAATTTAAGTTGTGATGCTTTTGAAAGTACCAAATGTAGTTTAAATACCTGTAAGAATTACAGCCAGTTCACACTGATGCACAAAGGAGTTATTTCCTAAAGAAGAATTAAACATTTAGAAAATGAATGTTTCTTCTGTTAAATTGGATTTTTTTAATAGACTGGGAGGAAAGCACACTTTATATGGAAATTAGAAAACTTTTTAGCTAAATGTAAGCTTTTCAGCCTGCATGCAAGGTCAGCATGTCATTCTTGTTAATCTGCATTATACGCAGTATTTTATCATCGAGTTTGTTTTTTAGGACAGCTGTTCTGAGTAGCATAATAATTTTCTGACAATGTTATAATGAATATGAGGAGACTACATTTCCTAAATGAGTATTGTTTCTAAATCGGGGAAAAGGAAGCAAGGATGTGTTGTAGATTTAGTGTGACCAATTTAATTTAAATGTATGTGTGTATAACATATCCTAAATTGATGTTCACATTTACTGTACAATGCACTTAAAATAGAGGACGAAAGAGGATAAATGTTAAGAAAGTACCAGTCGATCACAATGATTGGCATAATTATTAAAAAAGCAAAATGAGAAGCCTCTTGAGCCACTCTGACTGGAGAATGTTACACTGAAACAGTCAACCTTCAGCTTTCATGTAAATTGTGAGTCTGATGGGATATGTCCTATACTGCTAGGTGCATTTTTGCAGTGTTGGCGGCCCTTTATCTAAAGCTTCCCCTTCACTAGTAATTTTATTTGTCCTTGGAAATGTAAGGCTTTGTGTATTTTACAAAATAAACAACCCCACTTGAACTAGTTTAATATGTTTGTAACAATGTACCCTTGAGAATAGCAGAAGTAGTAGGTAAAGTAAACAGGGGAGTGCAATGAAGACGCAGTGACAAGCATGACATTAATCATAGTTTGCACTGAATAATCTATTATAATATACAGATAAAACTGCCTACTTCTTGGAAAATGAACCCCAGGGCATGAAAGGCATCAAAGGTAAGCACTATGTTTTGGGCCAGTGCCTTTCAGTAATAAAAATTTTAGACACAGTGATCCAGGAAGGGTGCATTATAGTGTCTGTAGGTGTATAGGGTCAGTACTGTCACCTGTACAGAGTACAGTGAAGTTCCTGTTTGTAATGTGTCACGATGAAAACTATGAGAAGCTTTACCTTTATGTTGTGAAACTATTACAAGATTACTACTACAATCATTATAGATTTCTTGTTGTCACATGTACAGAGTATAGTGAAATTCGTACTTGCATGTGCTAAGACACACACAACTCATTGCCACTTTCTGGTGCCATGGGCAGTGGGTAGAACTACCTTATCTTGAAACCTAGAAATGTCTGTCTTCTTTACCTTATTAAAATATAAGATCATTTCTTAATTTTTCTATCAAGTAATCCATTCATTCCTGGACCTTTAATGTTAGTGTTTTTATGCCAGAAATGTAGTCATGAATTCAAAGAAAACAAAAATAAAAATGAAGATGCTATAAAATTAACAGATCCTATTGAAGAGCAGGTTTGATGTTTGATTACAGAACAGATACTGAGGAAACCATATTGGTATTGTCATTGTGTTGCTTTTTTCACTTTTTTTTACCAATACCTTTTGATTGATTTCTTTATAAAATTAACTGATTTGAGCTCAATTTAACATTAGTTGCTATAAATGTGTCTTGGTGTTGCAGCCAAAGAAAAGGAAGCAGAAAAATAAGCCCTTATACATCATACAACATGTAACATCATCACAGTGTTGTGGTCGATGTTTCCCAAGGTACACCACCATAATATTCAGGTCTACATTTTTGAGGGCAAACCAGCTGACCAGCATATCCTCTTCTGATACATCACCTCATCCTAATCCATGTTCAAGCCAGTTAGGCTAGTGGTTTTACAGATTGATCACTGAAGGTGCAGTTGTGGGAATGTAGGGAAAACAAGAGCATACAAAACACCTTTGAAGGGTTCCTGAACTCAGTGTCAGGGTATTGGGTAGTGAATGAGTTCCCACTCAGCTTCATTGTCTGACATCTCCTTCTTGGAATGGCAGACATCCAGAGGCATGTGGCAAGTTCACGTTGAGGAGTTTGATATAGAGAAGCTCTGCCAACACTGCATTAAATACTGAATAAAAATCCAAAAATAGAATACTGGAAATGTCTTAGATAGCCACATAACTGCATTGTCAATCAATCTGTTGGTATGCAAACTGCAGGCCGTCAAGAAGAAAATCTGTAACACACTTCAGAGGCTTAAGAATTGGACATTCAAATGTTTGTATTAATACCGAGCTCAGTGCCACTGATCTGCAGCCATCAAGACAGGATTTTTTTTGTTTTTAGACACTGATATATTTGAAACACTCAGCAACTCTGCATTCAGCCAAAGACTGGTCAAAAATGTCCATAAACACTTGTTCTTGGACAGAAAAACCATATATGGGTTAGAGGCTTTACAACAGTTCTGCCTCTGGAAGAGCAACTGTACTTCATGGATTGCGATATAAAAGGAGAAGGAAGGTCTGAGGCATAAGAGTCATAAATCCGGTGGAGCAGGCCATAGGCAGGTCCTGGGTGGTGGGACGGACCCTCTCAGGCCTTCTTTACACTTTACATTCCAAAATGCTCATTCCAGGCCACCCTGTAACCTTGCCACAGCCCCACTAGTCCATCCACTCACTGCTTTATTTCCAGGTTTGATTATTTTAAATTCGGTCTGCAACAAATGACAAGAAATATCATGGGGTGACCAGAAGTGCACAAAGGAAACCCATGTTAAGCATCTAGATTAATGCTGTAACAGTGGTCCAGGGTTTTCACCTCTCTGTTAGAACCTCTGACCAGCTGCTTTATTTGAGGAGTTCAGATGCCAATGTGAAAAGTGAAAAATCCCCAAGTAATAAATAACTAGAATCCACTTTATTCTCAGAAGATGATCATTTGCTTGAGGGGGAACATAAACGCCCGTCGGAATAACTGATGCATCACAAACACCAGATTAATTGAGCAGGTTCTTTTCAATGCAGTAATGTCATGAACTGTTAATATATAAACACATAGATCTCCCAATCTAATTTACAAGAATTTAAAAGCCAAATGAAATAGAACTTTTTTAATTAAACTGCACGAAAAACAGAACTCATGCTCATTACTCCTGCATTTCACAAATATTCAAAATAACTCAATAGGAAAAACAGTAGAAAAAGGTCTTAATAAATAACACTAGATGTAACATTTAATGGAAACTTGTATCAAATCATTAAAACATCAAGTAAAAGAAAAACGCATGAAATATTTAACTCAGTTTAATTACAAGAAAACAATAAAACAGAAGAAAAGACAATGAGGTGGAAGATTGTATACAAATAATTTCACTGGTGATTTACTTTACTGATCAATCGTTAATATATGGACAGGGGAAGATGATTGACACAAACTATGAAAATTAATATAAGCATCAGCAGAAGTTTGAAATAAATTATAGGGCAGCATGTTATTATGCTGATGTAAACATTTTTACTAGCCTAAGGAATTTGATGATTTATAATGATTTTAAACCTAATATTAACTGCCATCTCATCTAGAGTTGGTTCCTGTATGATAGAAGATTCTCTTCTAACATCCGCAGTGATGTGCAGGTTAGTTTAATTAGTGACTATAAGTGGACCGCAGTGTGAGTGTGTACCAGAGTGGGTCCTGTAGTGGACTAAGTTCCTGTCCTCTGATTGTTTCCTGCTTTGTGCCCAGTGCTTATGGAATAGGCTCTGGTCTCCTGGGACCCTGAATTGAATTAGTTGGGTTTGAGAACATTAGAACAATCTAGATAAGGACAAGCCATTCGGCCCAATAAAGTTTGACATTCCTATTAACTTTATTTTTCTAAGATAAAATTATCTCTCGTTTTGAAAGTCCCTAAAGTCCTGCGGTCTATCACACTACTTGACAGCTTATTCCAAGTGTCTGTGGTTCTCTGTGCAAATAAAAACTTCCTAATGTTTGTGCAAAATTTTACCTTTAACAATTTCACAATTGTGTCCCTGTGTTCTTGATGAACTCACTTAATAATTTTAAACACTTTGTTCATGTCTCAACTTAATCCTCTTTTGCTTAAACTGAAAAAAGGCTCAGTTATTTTCATCATACCTGTAGCCCTGGAATCAGCCTAGTCGCTCTTCTCTGGACCTTTTCTAGTGCTGCTATGTCCTTTTTGTAACCTGGAGACTAAAACTGCACACAGTACTCAAGATGAGGCCTCAACCAGTGCATTATAAAGTTTGAACATAATCTCCTTGGACTTGTACTCCACACACCGTGCCATACAACCTAACATTCTGTTAGCCTTCTTAATGGCTTCTGAACACTGTCGGGAAGTTGATAGCTTAAAGTCCACTATGACTCCTAAATCCTTCTCATAAGGTGTACTCTTGATTTTCAGACTTCCCATTGTGTATTCAAACCTAACTTTTTTACTTCATATGTGTAATGCTTTACATTTACTAACATTAAATTTCATCTGCCACTAATCTGTCCAAGCCTGTATGCTATCCAATTCCTTCTATAATGGTATAACGGATTCCAAATTATCTGCTAATCCACCTATCTTGGTATCATTTGTAAACTTAACCAGCTTGTTACTTATACAGTATTCCTATCTAAATTATTTATATATATATATATATATAAAAAAATACCAGCGGCCCAAGCACTGACCCCCGTGGATCACCACTCTTAACGTCAGCTAATTCTGAAGAGGTTCCTCGCACCATCACCCTCTGCTTCCTATGTCTGAGCCAATTCTGCACCCATCCACATAACACACTCTGAAATACCACTTCTTTCAGTTTGATGCCCAACCTCATGTGGCACATTATCAAATGTTTTCTTAACGTCCAGATAAATAATCCAATATGCCCCACTTTTGTTGCTTCCTCATATAATAATCAGAATGTTGGCAAAACATGACCTCCATCTTCTGAGTCCATTCTGACTGTTCAATAAAACTCCTGACATAAACTGGTTCCTGCTTTGGGGCCAGTACTCAGGGAATTGTCTTTGCATCTTCATAACCCTAAATGGTAGCAGATGGATATTTTGACCCATACAGTTTTTTTCAGTGCCCATTCACTACTTTGTTCAGCTTCCTTTGAACCGTCCCAATGAATGAGAAGGGTATCACTGCAGCCATGAGTTGAATGTTGAATAGGATGAGCAATGTCAAGTGGGAAGGACTACAGTATAGAGTAGGAGGGGTTTATGGTCTGTTAATATCTGATTGGTCATGACTTAAAGTAAATACAAAGCTCCTTGTCATTGACCATGCTTCCTGATGCACAGAACCAAACTGCTAGCTTGTAATTCCATCCCAGGATTTGCCTGTGCAAAGAGTGACAGTAAATAAGCATGTTTATCATGTTTTCTTTTTTTATCTTTACACTTGTATGATCTATTGATTCACATGTAAAAAGTAGTATGCCACACCAGTTGTTTTGGCTACCTGACAGCTCAGTAATTAAGTAATTAAAATGCTTCTCCCCTTTAATGGGAAAGATGGTCTGCATTTCAACTGCCAGCTTTTGAATCGGAAGAAGTGCCTGCTAAGCAGTAGTTTCCTGGGATGTTGCTTGCTTGCACATATCAGGACTACACAATATTCCAATAACATGACATATTGGAGACATAAATGATACTTCTAATGGGTAGGTGAGGTGAGCCAAACAGCAAGCAATAAGAATAGGAAGGTGAATGTCACTGCACTCCTTTTAGGTGAGTTCAGTGATGGCCTGAAATAAAGATTAAATGCTGAGAGTGAAATGAAGAATAGAAAGTGAGAAGGAATAATGAAGAGAAAGTGAAGGCATGAAATGAACACTAAAAGTACACAGCGTGGAATGATGAAAATGGCACGGCCTGTAAGTGACATTAAAATGCAGAATGTGAAGTGAAGAATTCACATTAAAAATTCAGATTGTGAAATGAATACTGAAAAGTTATGGACCGGGAAACAAACCCAGTGCTTCTGAACATCAGGCGGCTATGATCGCTGTGCGCCAGTTAGCTGCAGTTAGGCGTTTTGACAGTATGAATTTAAGAATAAAATCTGAGCGTGTGAACTTGACACTAGAGCATGTACTTGAAATTATTACTAAAAGTTCACTATAAAATGCAACTTTCCGCATGACGTTGGAGCATATGCTGATTTTACAGCGCGTTTCTGCACCCACTTTTGGGGCAAAAGATTTGTGTTTTGGGAAGATGGCTTAACTCTTCTTGTAGTGTATCCTGTCAATACTGTTTAAATTCTATGTTTAAATTGTATATTTTCCGTATTATTTGTGGCATATTTAGTGAAAACATCATGAGTATTCATGACAAACTTTTATTTTGACAACTTCATGTGTGTTTAACTTTTATTTTGAAAAGTTCCTCCTACCCATCAAGTGTGTCCCCTACCACTAGAAATTGCCCCTCCTATTCGGCATTTGGCTACTGGCCGCAGAAATGCTTATTATGGTATGTTTGTGATTGTAAGGATCTATCGTGTGACATGTTTTTAGCTTTCTACCTCATTTCAATGAGACCTTTCTTGTGTCCCCAAGAATTCTCTTTACAGGTTAGAAGAGTCAGATTGTTAGTCACCACCTTCAAATTTGATGGCATGGGTATCACTTCAAAAAGAGAAGGTTGCTTTCTCCAAAGTAGAGGGGGAGCTGCCCCCTAGACCAAGTTTATATGGGGGATTATGTTACTAAACAATGGATTGGGTCATTAGCATTAGTAAAGCATTATTTTAGTCATCAAATGATGATCTCAATCTACAACTGAGTCCACACCCCCATTCTTATTTATGGTTACAGGTTGTGAACTGTAAGTGAAAGCATCAGATCACACTTACAGGTTGAAGAAATGAGATACCACCATAGTGTTGCTGTACTAATTTTACATTGTAAGAATGTGGAGTCTGAGAATTCAGGGGTTCCTTAGAATAAAGTTATTTCTCCTCTAAATTGAGAGCAAGGCCTACTGAGATGTTTTGATCATTTGATGAGAATGATCTTTGGGTTCCTGAAGGTATACCACACAGTGGAACTCAGACAAACTAAAAGGAGATGGTGTATCTTAAACTGGGATAAGGAACAAATGGTACTGGAATTTATTACTGCAGTACAGCTTGCACTCAAAGTCCAGCTTTCTATTTTCCACACCTGATGTCTCCATTGGTGATAGGATCCAGTGTTTATCCCAAAGGCATCAAGTGCCGTGTAGGAGCCAGCCCTGGTGGGCATGTCAGTCTGTTGCAAATAACACAAATTTGGAGTCAACGTTTAGCAGCACATCTTTATAAGGTTGGAAGGAAGCTTGAGTATCTGAAGAAAATCCTGTGTAGACACAGGGAGGACACTCAAGCACCACAAAGACAGTGACCTTGCTGGAAACTGAACATTGGTCACATGAGTTGTAAAGCAGCAGCATTAACAAATTGTGTCAGTGTGCTGCAAATGCTGTAATAAACTGGTAACCCAAAAGCCGTTGTGACAACACACATTGCCAAACTGGGCGGATTGCTTTCTTTGGAGTGTAGATTGTCACTTTGGCTAAACCCGTGCCTGCTGTTGTGTTATATTTCTGGGTTTGCTATATGCAGGATTAGCATATAAAGCCAGAAATGAATGCCCCTGTAGACCTTTTCATCCTTGAATGTATTAAGCAGTTTTAGTTAAAATCTGCTTTAGCACATCTGGGTAGGATAACAACAAGTCCTGGGGTAACACTGCTGCCTGCTCTTAAACTACTTGTGAATTGTGTGTCCTTTCCTGCTTGAAATATTAGTTGCACCTTTGCTTCTTATGTCCAGTAGATGTCAGTAGACAATTAGACTTTAGCAGCAGCCTAGGCAGAGTCATTGCCTCTGCATATCACCAGTCCATTTAAATATTCTGTCACACCATTAAGAAAAACAATTATTTCCCATAAATTTTTGTTTTTTAACACCTTGTTCATTCAAATTAAAATCATGATGACAAAAAATGGTCATAGTAATGAACTTTTTTACAATAGGTAGTCACATACATGGTTATTATCTTTATGCAAGTCAAAATATGTCCTGTTATTAATCATCA
The DNA here is from genome assembly GCF_016835505.1 of Polypterus senegalus. Taxonomy (NCBI): domain Eukaryota; kingdom Metazoa; phylum Chordata; class Cladistia; order Polypteriformes; family Polypteridae; genus Polypterus; species Polypterus senegalus. Next base: position 88,076,081 of record NC_053157.1, read on the forward strand.
GTCATCAGTTCTGAAAATACACTTTTAACAGCTGCAGCACTGCAGGGTGGCAGAGCCCATCGTAGCAGCATCATGTGTAAGGCAGTGAAGGATGAAAGTCTAGTATTGGTTGCCTCATTGACACTGACTCACATCAGGTCTCCCTAGATACACACATTAACCAAACATGTCTTCAGGAAGACAGAACTGTTGTGTATTGGGTAGCTGCTCAGAGGGGGCTGGGCAGTCTTGTGGACTGGAACCCCTGCAGATTTTATTTTTTTCCCTCTAGCCATCTGGAGTTCTTTTTTTTTTTTGTTTGTTTTTTCTGTCCTCCCTGGCCATCAGACCTTACTCTTTTTCTATGTTAATTAGTGTTGTCTTATTCTAATTCTTGCTTTGTCTTTTATTTCTCTTTTCTTCATTATGTAAAGCACTTTGAACTACATTATCTCTATGAAAATGTGCTATATAAATAAATGTTGTTGTTGTTGTTGCTGCCTCATGGATCCAGTACATTGCTACACATTCACTGCCAAGAATACATAAGTTAGGTTAAAGGGTGATTCTCAGTTGTCCAGAGTGTGAACAGTGGTCTTAGGTTCTAGCACCCGATCACACTGAACTACATTAAGGAAGTGTGATAATGTTAGGTTACATTTTAGGACACAGAAGACGTTGGACTACCTGGAGATACAGTAACTGCCAGGGTGAACTAGCTACCCCCTTGGATAAAGTAAATGTTTTTTCAAACATTCAGGAAGTAATCCTGGTGCAGTGTCTAGCCCTGTTGCTCCACTTCACAGCTGAAGAATCCTGGGTTCAAGTCCCTGTATTTTCACTGATTGTACTGAGTTTGCATGTGCCCCCATGTCCATTGCGACCACAAGAGAGCCCTATGCCACAGTCCCAGCAATATAACACACATGTAATAGAATAAAATAAAAGACTTTTATTCCTTTTTCAAGGAACATTCTCACACTCCTCTTGTCTAATTACAATAATAATAATAACAAGCCACCAACTATCTAATAAATGATCTTTTGCGTCTTCTTATCCTGCCTTGTTCTTTTTCACCTCCGCTGAGGATTTAATGCTGCCTCCCGACTCCAACTTGCCCATCTATAGAAGCGGGCTTCCTTTCATGTCAGACCCGGGAAAGCATCCTGGTATCATTTCTTACCCTCTAGGGAGCACTTCTGGGTCATAGACAAAGTAGAGTGGACCATCTCCCGACAGTGCTCTCTACTGATACTACAGGGCTCCTACAGGGATGCACTTCCAGACTCCATTTCCTTAGCACTCCTGCAGGTGACTCTGACGCAAGGACTACTGCCACCTAGAGTATGGGGGATGGACCCACTCCCAATTTCCTGCTTCCTCTGGTCCCTCCACTATTTTATACCAGCTTGGCAATACTAAACTGGCCACATGTGAGCAAGTGTGACTGTGCCTTCTAATGGACTGGCACCCTGTCCAGGGTTAGTTCCCAGCCCCTACAACCCTGAATTGGGTGAGGTGAGAGAAGAATGGCTAGAAATGATGGTTGCAAAGGTTCATTCCTTTGATTTGTCCAATGTGATTATAAGTTTACGAAATCTGGTTAAATATTAAGTGGCTCTGAAATTATATGGATGAGTAAAAGCTCTCATGCCAGCTGATCAATAGCTCTGTTGACCGTGTAAGTATAAATCTTAAGATGTGGCTTCAGTGGCATCTTTGGGATTAGAAGAGAATAGCAAGAATTCCTGGAGTTGTGCCATATTCAATTTGAGTCCTCTCAGAAGCTCTCTTTCTTTTTAAGCAGACAATGGAAAGCATTCAGCTGAAACCACATCTTTGTCTCTCTGATGTTTATCCACTGTCCTACAGGACAGGCACTTTCTCATAGAATTCATGAATCTGTGTCAGGGTGAATGTTTCTAAAAAGAAAAACAGCAGAACAAACCAAAACCGATGACAGAAACATTCAAAATATCACGTGGAGTGAGATAAGATGTTTGTGCAGATGGTGACCTGACTCATTTGATGGAATGTGGAGCACCACATTTTATGATCAGTTCACGGGAATTTATTATTAAGCATTATTAGTATTTCTTATTATTTCAATGAACCAATTTATGGTCAAAAGTATTACATATAAGGTTAAAATTAAATTCTTGTAGACTCAGAACGAGATTGTCATGCATTGTTTTTGCCCTTTTAGTATAAATTTGGTGGTGCAGAGAGCTCCAATTACCCTAATTCAGGGTATATTCATAGACATTGACCATGTGGTGTGTGGAATTCACATGCTCACCCTATGCCCATATGAGCTCCCACCCATCCAGTTCCCTCGTTCATGTGATAGACTTGTGCCCCATCCAGCGTTCATCCTGGTTTTGAATCTAATGCTGCTTGGAGCGACTACAGATGTCTTTGCTCCTCTGGCACATTATGTAGGTTTCAGAGATGATTAATGAACTTGGTGTCCAAAGATTATAACTTACTCTGGCAGCACTAGGTGTTAAGGAAAAGACACATCCTAGAAGAGATACCCATTTGATGAGATCCTCACTGTGTAAAATGGTAATTCATTTATTTAAACTCAGTGGAAGCCAGGAACACAATTAGCCTTGATTTGGCTCACACACAGAGACACATAATATAGCAGTTCAAATATATCCATAAAAACAATCTCTATTATTAAAGAAAATCTTGAGACGAAACTATTGCCAAGAGATTTTTTCAAGTCCTGCCTTCCTCTCAATGCCCATGGTCCTCTCAACTCTCATTTGTGTGAATGCTTTTGTCAGACACAGTTCCTGCGCTCTCAACTCTCATAAATTTTTATGTTTTCCTTACTTTAAGTTCCCAATAAAAGAAGACTTATTATGCCCAAATCCTATTGAAGAATTTCATGCCAAAGGGTTATCAAGAGAAGAAATGAGTACAAAGGGCAAGCCTAGCACTGAGAAACAAAGTCATACAGATTAATGCGAAAATTGTCCAACGGTTACACAGCAGATTGGTTAAATGTGTATCAGTAGACTATGCTGAGACATTTGGTGGTGATGGTGCGGAAGATGAAAACATCAACTTACAATATCACATAGAATGTCTACAACCGTTAACACCGGCCGAATTACTGTTGAAAGAAGGATGTATCGTAATGTTATTGCGTAATTTATGTATGAGTGATAGGCTATGCAATAGGACAAGATTAGTTGTATTCAAAATTGGTTGAACAATTCTGACATAAAATTTTAACTGGACAAGAAAGGCAATTTACATCTTCCGTGGATAACATTAGACACAAAAGGAGATCTTGATATGCCATTCGTATTAAATGTTTAGTTTCATGTTACAATAACTTTTGCTATGACAATTAACAAATTGCAGGGACAAACATTCGAAAAAGTCAGTTTATTTATTAGAGAGAAAGAAACAATATTCACTCACAGGCAGTTGTCACAATGCAAGTCCAAACACAGAATCAAAATTCAGTGAGATATTGACGAAAGGTTAATTCCAAATGTTGTTTTTTACTGAAGTTTTACAGTAAAAGTGTAAGTTTAAAAAGTATTTGTGTATTAATTTCAAAGCCAAACAGAACAAAAACATATAACACAACAAATACCTCTAACACAACATGAATCATAATTTTCTTTCAATTTATTATGTTTTACTGTTTTTTTACTATGGTTAATTATTCGCTGTAATGTAAAATAGGTCTATTATGCATATGTAACAATTCCCATGAAAGTAACAATCTGTTTAAATTGTACATCTGCTTCCCCATATGCAAGCGGCAGAGCCGTAAAGTGGCTAGTACGTAGTGTCCCCAGGGGTTGGCAAGCGAAAACGAGCAGTGGACAGAGCCCCCTAGTATCTCTCTCTCTCTCTCTCTCTATCTATATACTGTATATATATATATATATATATATATATATATATATATATATATATATATATATATATATATATATATATATATATATATATATATATATATATATATATGTAAGATATGGCCGACCATGTACCCCGGCCAATACCCCCAAGCCGCCAGGTGGAGCCCTCCTTGCAGCATGGAGGTCCCCAGAAGACCAGCAGGGCATTATGGACCATGTAGTTTTTGTGCACCGCCCTGCTGGATGCCATGGGGGCACGAGAGGGAGCTGCAGGGAGGACCGAAGAGCGACGGGCTTCCGGGGTGAGAAAAAACATTATTTACCCTGACCCGGAAGGAATAAGGACTTGTGGACTGTTGGGAAGGAACACCTCCGGGTCAGGGAATATAAAAGGACTGTGGGAGCTCCCAGACGATGAGCTGAGTTGGGAGGCAGGGTGGCTAAGCGTCTGGGAGTGGAGGATTGGTTTATTGTATTTGTGATTATCATTGAGAATTGTGGAGAGGAGCGTGCTTTGTGCACTTTATTATTATAATAAATATCATCATTGGATTTTACCTGGTGTCTGACGTATAGTCTGAGGGTACAAGGGTGCGAGAAGCATCATATTCTATTACAATATATATATATATATATATATATATATATATATATATATATATATATATATATATATATATATATATATATATATATATATATATATATATATATATATATATATAAAATCCAACGTCTGTCTGCTTTTTTTATTCCCATTGATTTTGCGACTTCTCTCATCGCATCATGGTTCGCTTGCACGAGCGATGTATTCACGCTAATCTGAGAAAGAGGCTGCAGGCCGAGGGGAGGGAGAAGCGTGACGTCAGGAGTGGGGTGCCGGGCAGGGCCCTCCTTACTGTCCTGGGGACGGCTAGTATAAAATTAACGATGAAGGCAAAAATAACATTACATGCATGCAGAAACCCACCCAAATAACCCCAATGGTGATAATTAACACAGACATAAATGAAGCCTGAAAAAGCACCAAACATTAAAACTATAAACACTTAAACAGTCCAATTTCACAAATGCAGATAACAGTAAAAAATTAAGTAAGATTTTAAAAGAACAGCCTAAAGAATGTTTATAGGTTGTAAAAGTTGTCAGCGCTCCACAAAAGAAGATGTTTTCCAACTCGGATGGAATCACAAGAGTAAGCAGGCACAGAACAAGAACACAAATCAAGCAGTAACTGTGAGTGACTTTTTTGTGAATGTCATTTTAATTGACGCGAATGCGGTGAGACAGAAAGGTGTAAGATGAATGTAGTTATGCCAGTTCTGTATGGCTCACTTTTTCTTCTTTCTGCCCGCAACACCTGTGGCTACAACTGAAGCTGCTTAATGGCACAATATTCCTGGGGCTGCTGGGAATTGCAGTCTATTTTAAGTAGTGCTGCTACATTCCCCAATCCCAGGTCATTGTGTATGCCTGAGCCTAGGCTTGAGGTTGGCAAAGTTGACCATGTCAACTTTTTTGTTTCCCACCAATACACATTCAACAGAATAGGCCATGGAATCTTTATGCTCCAAAATGGTGGTTGGACTAAACCATTTAGAAGCCATTTCAACCATACATTTATCTGAGGCTTTGGTGAGGGGATGAATCCTGATCCAGACTTCTCTAACCAAGAACCTAGTAGGTTGTGTCAACCAAGATTGTCTGGACTATGTTACTACCATCCTCTCCTTTACCTGTTGTGTAACGTTGTAGATAGTTACACAAACAACTCCAAACTATGTGCCAGGTTTGGACGGACTGTGACCAAGTACCCTAGAGCTAACAATGAAGGGGTCTCACCAGTAACAGTTTGTTCATTGCAAACAGTTCAGTTCACTCTTGATAGTGGTATGTGACAAAGGATGCAACAATGGTCTTCAGGATCCATTTCAACTGCTCAGTGCAATTCCAGTTTCCAAAGTTCTGTTTCCAGACTTTTTCAGCCATTGAGCTGGTAAACTGCAGGCCTCTGTCAGAGCTGATGTTTGACACCCCTATCGGGTAAATGTTTCTTTCTTTAGGGTAGAGCAGATCTTTTTTACAGTGGGGTTAGCCAGTAGGAATAGCTACACCCATTGGATAAACTAGCCAAAAACCACCATGTGAAGTTCTTCCAGGCCTTGCTGGTGGTAAGTGGTCTGATTAGGTCCATGCCTAGGCACTCCTTTGGGGATGTGGTAGGTGGTTGTTGTAACTGTCCAACAAAAAAGCTAGGTGGGATTCTGTTTCGCTGGTAGGTAGTATATGGGATCAGACACCTTTGCATCATTGGGAAATTTTGAGCAAACCTGATGGCATGATTCTGAAAACCTAAGACCCCCCTTCAAAGATGACATCATATAAAGTTTTTTTTATACACAACAAGGGTTATAGTTCTGAAGCCTGCTGCGCACCCACTACATAACCATAAGATTTCAGAATTAACATCATATAGTCAAATCTATTAATTTATTCAATTTCTTGATCCATTGTTACCATTAAAATGCCATAGACAGCGGGAGCTTATCCCAGTACAAATGGGTGCCAAGCATTAGTTAACCCAAGTTAATCACAAGTCTGCTTTTTATGTTTCATTTACCCAACAAAGATTTCTTTGAACAGCATACCAACATATGGAGAACATGCTGACTCCACACAGACAGTGATGAGACTCCAGCGCTAACCACAGTGCCACTGTGTTACCCTAGACATGAAGTACCTCCATAAAATCTCATTTAAACCAAGTGGCTTCTGTATATAGCAGCATGTAATGTTAATTACAATGGGACTGACTTTCCTACAGCTGCTTAATGAAGAAATGATACCTCTGAATGGAAAACCGGTCCTAGAAAGTCACTGTTCTTGAATATGCAGGATCCCGTTTTGTCCACATTTCATATTTTTATGTTATAACGGGCTGGAATCATTTTCATATTTTAGGTACTTATTTATTTTTGTTGAAAATTACTCTCTATAAATGCAACTTATTATTATTTATTATTATCTGAGTCTGCTTTCTCCATTACAGGCTTATGAGTAGGCCACCACTTTATGGCAGTGAACGTTCACTCTCAACACTCACATCAAGCTTATTAGGCTATTTTGCACATTTCTGAGATGAGTATGCAATTTGGGCAATCAAGAAAACAGCAACAGAAATATCAAATCAGTATTGACAGTAATCTTTCTGGGAACTGAACCCAGGTACTTGATGCAATGAAGTATCCGTGCTGAAAACTGTGTTGTAGTTACACCCCAAATCACCTGGTATAGTACTATACTGTATATTTCCATAACTATAAGATGGGCAGTTTAAGTGGCTAGCTCAGAACTATGCAGATTTTCACTATATTGCATGCCTTTCACATTTTATGAAGGTATCATTCTTGTTGTGATTTTAACAAATTAGTGAATTGATGACTTGCTGGCATGGTGGTTCAGTGGTTAGTGTTTGTTGCTGCTCTGGATTTCTGAGTTCAAGCCCGTAACATGTAGTCATTTCTATTGTTTACTCCTAATACTGAAAGAATTTCAGCTTAATTTCATTGACAGTTGACCCCCAGATTATCAGAGTGTACTTGGTAGTGGACTAAAATCTTGCCAAGGATATGTTCTTGCAGTATTGCGTTTTCAATTTTCCCAGGTTCTGCTTTGCTCCTATGTGCCAAAGATATGCAGGTTTGACTTACTGGTGACTAGTGTTAGTGGTCATGCCCTCACATACTTCATCTCACATTAGTTCCAGCCTTGCTCTTGATGCTGGGTTGATTTTGAAGACTCTCCCCACGTCTGTGTATTTTTGCTTACTCCCACAGTACATACATGATAAACGTATGCAGGCTGAGTAGAGTGGCTAAAATTTACTGCACCAATGTAAGTGATTGTGACCTGTAATACCCCATTCAGTGTTGGTTTTCGACTTGTACCTGGTGCTGCTGGAGAAAGCTCAGCTTTTCGCATCCGTCATTGAATTTATCAGCCTCAGAAATTAAGGAACTGAGAGTTTGTCAGCAAACTTAAATTTTATTTGATATTGTCATATTTTCTCATGCAGAAAGAGCTTTTTCAAATGATCAAAAATGTAGAACAATAATGAATGGCCAATGTTGTATTTTTATTCTTAATTTGGTCCCACTCCAAAAATAAAAAGAGCTTGAGAAGGTTTTTGTTGCAATTAACACTCAGTTCAATTTTCCACTAATAACATTTTGAAAACATTCAGTGCCCGAGGCAGGATTGTCTCAAAGGAACCCCACATATGTTCAAGTACAGCAGCTATTTTTCTCATTGGCTAATCACAATAATTAAGAAATAAAAATATGTGCCACGGTCCCTTGCTGGCATCTGTGTTGTTAATGTCTAACTGAAAGTGAACTGCAGCAGCCTGAGTTGACTGTTCCTCATCTCCATCATTTCCTCATTCTGGTTTAGAAGCCCACCAGACTTCGTAATGCCATCAGAGATCTGAAAATAGAGACTGTCTGTGATTTCCGGTTATTTTTGTATAGCGTTCTTCACTGAATACAGGCACAGAGTGCTATGGTAAGTTCTCAGCTAAAATGCAGATATAAATTTTAAATATTAATAGAGAATTAGTACGAATAAAGACACTGGTTTGTTAAAACATACAGAATACAAAGTAGAAACTGATTACTATATATTGTAACCAACAATATCTGTCTATTAATTAATTGTTGAACTATGGCCAGTTGACAACATCCATCCATATGTTACATGCCAACATTCACTCACTCAGTCATTAATTAATTGACTTTTTTCTTGTCAGCCATGTTTTAATATATTTGCACCTTTAATAGTAGTCATTGTAAATAAATTGATATGCCAAATATTACCACATGATAAAGAGCAAAAATAAAAAAAGCCCTCAATTGACACTGGTTATGACCTAGGAGAGCTGGTCAGCACACCGATCTCTGACTATGCACACCAAATTTCAGGGATTACTTTCAGCTCAATGATTTATTCATGTCCTGAAGTCAGAGATCACCATATCATGTCAATATTATGGTACCTAGTATAACCTCTGTCTCATGTTGCCATCTGCATTGTAGATTATGGCCTTGACCAATAAATTTGTAATTGTGTACTTCGCTGTTATACAAAATATTTAGAGGATCTCATCACCTGCATGCCCTGTAATACAAAATATATTTACATTTAAATATTAAAACAATGATTACACAGTTGGAAACTTGTTAAGGGTAAATTTCGCACAAACATTAGGAAGTTTTTCTTTACAAAAAGAATGATAGACACTTGGAATAAGCTACCAAGTAGTGTGGTAGACAGTAAGACTTTAGGGACTTTCAAAACTCAATTTGATGTTTTTTTGGAAGATTAGGGGCTTTGCCCCCTGCTCGCTTCACTCGCCAACCCCCGTTTTTGTTTTTCCGGATACACTTTTAAGATTTTTTTTCTTTGAATTGTTGCTATTTCATTAGTTTCACTTTTATTTGAGAACTTCTGTAAAAACAATATATGGAATCTTTCGAGTCCCAACATTCTGAATCTTTTAAATGAGCTCCGTGAGACATGTGTAATGACTTTGTACCGTAATTCAGGATAGCTTTCTCTGTTTGGAGTTTCAGCACAGACAAAACGATTTACATCATCAGCAGTTAATAATTGTTTTTGCAAAGTAACCAATAAATGCATGTGAGGTAAACTCTGTTTTTGAAATTCTCTTGACTTATACTTCAAAGCCATACAATATTTACAAACTTCTGACATATCACCTACACTCACCTAAAGGATTATTAGGAACACCTGTTCAATTTCTCATTAATGCAATTATCTAATCAACCAATCACATGGCAGTTGCTTCAATGCATTTAGGGGTGTGGTCCTGGTCAAGACAATCTCCAGAACTCCAAACTGAATGTCAGAATGGGAAAGAAAGGTGATTTAAGCAATTTTGAGCGTGGCATGGTTGTTGGTGCCAGACGGGCCGGTCTGAGTATTTCACAATCTGCACAGTTACTGGGATTTTCACGCACAACCATTTCTAAGGTTTACAAAGAATGGTGTGAAAAGGGAAAAACATCCAGTATGCGGCAGTCCTGTGAGCGAAAATGCCTTGTTGATGCTAGAGGTCAGAGGAGAATAGGCCGACTGATTCAAGCTGATAGAAGAGCAACTTTGACTGAAATAACCACTCGTTACAACCGAGGTATGCAGCAAAGAATTTGTGAAGCCACAACACACACAACCTTGAGGCGGATGGGCTACAACAGCAGAAGACCCCACCGGGTACCACTCATCTCCACTACAAATAGGAAAAAGAGGCTACAATTTGCACGAGCTCACCAAAATTGGACAGTTGAAGACTGGAAAAATGTTGCCTGGTCTGATGAGTCTCGATTTCTGTTGAGACATTCAAATGGTAGAGTCAGAATTTGGCGTAAACAGAATGAGAACATGGATCCATCATGCCTTGTTACTACTGTGCAGGCTGGTAGTGGTGGTGTAATGGTGTGGGGGATGTTTTCTTGGCACACTTTAGGCCCCTTAGTGCCAATTGGCCATCGTTTAAATGCCACGGGCTACCCGCTACCACCATGTACCCATCCTCTGATGGCTACTTCCAGCAGGATAATGCACCATGTCGCAAAGCTCGAATCATTTCAAATTGGTTTCTTGAACATGACAATGAGTTCACTGTACTAAAATGGCCCCCACAGTCACCAGATCTCAACCCAATAGAGCATCTTTGGGATGTGGTGGAACAGGAGCTTTGTGCCCTGGATGTGCATCCCACAAATCTCCATCAACTGCAAGATGCTATCCTATCAATATGGGCCAACATTTCTAAAGAATGCTTTCAGCACCTTGTTGAATCAATGCCACGTAGAATTAAGGCAGTTCTGAAGGTGAAAGGGGGTCAAACACCGTATTAGGATGGTGTTCCTAATAATCCTTTAGGTGAGTGTATGTCCTTATAGTTGATCTCTATTCTCCTTTTCATTATTTCTCCGAGTAATAATTTCTCTTTCTTTGCCCTAATGCGATGTTTACTTTCTTTGGTCTGACACTGTCGTTTTTTTCTGCTTTCATATTCTGTATCTTGCTCGGCAAGTGTATAGCGCCAACGTTTGTGAACGTGTTTATGAAGTTCTACCTTGTCTTTTACTCTCTGTCTTTTAATTCTGAGAGCGATTGGATGTGCTTTTTTTTCCTTATTTTCTGAATTTGCACCTAGATTATTCTCTTTTGCTCTTTTTTTCTATCTAACACTTTTTTCTCCACGCTGCTTTCTTCTTCACTTAGTCGTCTATTGTCCTTATACTCTTTATATGCACTGAGAGCCCTGGATCTGTGTGTGCTCAAAGCCTCCTTTACATGACTGAGAGTGTTGCTGCCTGTGCTGTTATTTGATTGTAAGTAGGGCATGTCTTGCAAGAATCTTGTGTTCTGCGTCATCGCAAGACAGTCCTGGGTCAATCTCTTGGCACAAAGTCTCATGTTTAAGGTCCCCGCGAGACACTCCGTGGCCAGTCTCTTTAGTCTCGCGGGTCTTTTAAGTGTCTTCCGTGATCTTAACGTAAAGATCACGTCTCGTCAATCTACTGTTTCTCTCCAGGATTTTTTTTTTATAATAGAGAGAAATAAGTGGATAGGACTTGCAAGCTTTGTTGGGCTGAATGGCCTGTTCTTCTCTAGAGTATTCTATGTTCTAATTATTTTTAAACCAGTAACGGCGCACTGCATGTTACACTTAACTTGAGCATTCATAGTTTTCATACTCTTTCTCTGTACGTTTAGCATTCCTCTGCTCAGTGGTTGATGTGCTTTCTGCTTCCTGAGCTGCTCTTCTTTTCTTCGCCCTAGCGGTTCGCTTCTTCTCTTCTTTCGTCGGCATCATTAAGTCAGTGTTTGTGTTGCAGTTACTTAGTATGTTTTTCTTAATTTTTCACTTAAGCTGGCACTTAAGTCTTCAATCTGCCTCAATAAAGATTTAAGATATGAAGAGACAGGGGAAGTGATGTGCGAAGGTGGTAGGGATGAAAGCAGCACCTGTGCGCAAGTGCTGCATGGCCGAGAGTTGATTCTGCAATAAAATAAAATATAAAATAAAAAGAGGAATAACCTTGGAAGTCAATCATCACCCCGAAAGCGGACAGTAGACTTCACATAGTATGTGTGTACCAAATTTCAGATCAATAGTTCAAACTGTTTGCTAGTTACAGGTGAATTAAAATCCTGGACAGACAAACGGACAGCGATGGTAGAGTATTATATATAAAGATTAACAAATAAAATACCATAAGAACCCAAAAGAAAAGCCCTCAATTTCACAGCGGCCATTGCAGAACCGAGAGAGCACTCAGGCATGTGTACTCATTTTCCCTTTAGGAATATATCATTTACATGACAAGGGTTTTGAGGATGTTAACTGCCTCTCAACTCTGCAATGACCCTGTTTCCTATTAAAATTAACCTTATCAAAACATTCCTTGCTTTTTAGCCACACTATAATTCTAAATCTAAATATATTTATATATACTAAATAAATAAATAAACTTTAACTGGGATGCTACTTAACCCTTCATTATATACTAGCATATATATTTGGTACCTTGTTGTCTCTAGAGTAGACACTGATGTCTGGAGTTTTTTTTATTAATATTTTGCTGTCAGTTTGCTTTATATTCATACATTTATGTTTATGTATTTATATTTAGCAATATTAAGATCCTAATTTATAAAGAATGCGCAGCTTCTATTGTGTGTTACTTTTGTGCATTGCATTTTGGTGCGTTGTTGAATGTTGACTTGTTTTTTTATCTGTATTGTGTTTTTAAATTTGTGTCGCATTCTGAATTTCTAAACAGCTGGTATAAATAATAAATTTAACTGAATTGTTTAAGGTGGGTGGCACAGTGGCACACTGGTAGCGCTGCTGCCTCGCAGTTAGGAGACCTGGGTTTGCTTCCCGGGCTCTCCCTGCATGGAGTTTGCATGTTCTCCCTGTGTCTGCGTGGGTGCTCCGGTTTCCTCCCACAGTTCAAAGACATGCAGGTTAGGTGCATTGGCGAACCGAAATTGTCCCTGTGTGTGCTTGGTGTGTGGGTGTGTGCGTCCTGAAGTGGACTGGCGCCCTGCCTGGGGTTTGTTCCTGCCTTGCACCCTGTGCTGGCTGGGATTGGCTCCAGCAGACCCCCATGACCCTGTGATAGGATATAGCGGGTTGGATAATGACTGACTGACTGTTTATAAGGTGGGGACAGTGGATAGTGCTTTTACTTTACAGAGCCAATAAAGGAGGTTAAGATTCTGGCCTAAGCAGCTAATCTCTGTCTATGTGGAGTTGATGCTGAGTTATTATGTGTTTTGTCTCGGAGTATTCTGTTTTATAATGCAGGTTACATTGTCTGGCCCTGGTTTAATATCCCATCCAGGGTTGCTCCTTGCTTTGTGGTCAGGGCCACAACTCCAGTAAGCCTAAATTGGTTGGAGCAAGTTTGAAAAGTAAAGGCTTCATATCCATACCTATAGAAGAGGGTCACTGTCTTTTCTAGCAGCTCATCATATCTCAGATGAGACACCAAAGATCTAAACCCTTTCATTTGTTCAGAATTACCCATCTCTATACCCCGTGCAGTCTTTGAGCATTTGAGGCCCTAAATATTTTCATGAACTATAGACACCCTATCCAGTGATACTGTGTAATGCATACAGAAGAAGTGAAGTACCGTTAATAAAAGCAACTTGATACAGTTGTTTGGAAAAGAAAGAGTAGCAAATAGAGATTGGGTTAAGGCAAGGCAACCATAATAATAATAAGTTTTGCAAGGTGTGTTGCAAGTCATCTTTTTCCTTGTTTGGCACACAGACAATCCATCCAAACAGAGTCTTCACAGTGTCTTTGTGTATACTGGTCATTTTTAGAAACAATTTCAGGAGGTATGCTGGGGTGAATCTTCAATAGTAGTAACTGACTGGGTGCTTCTAAATCAAAAAAATTCTTATTATCGACAATTTATATAGTGTTATATATTTTTAAAAACAATCTAATGCAAGTAATTTGATTTTATTATTTAAGTCCTAATACTATAAAATATCTCAAAAGAATGGAAACTGAAGCCATGATTCTGACTTCTGTTTATTCAGAAACAACAATTCAAAAACAATTCAGAACATTACATGTATTTCATTCACAATGTTGACATTTAAAAATAAAAAAATATAACTCACCTTACTAAATGGTTTCCATCACAGGCTGCTGATTAGCGATTCACTGAGATTTCCTATTGTAGCACTCAAGCAGCAGTTATCCCTTTAATCCCTTTTCCACAAACAATAGAGATTACCAATAAATGCAGAATAGAGCACTTGAGGAAGAATAAGGAGGGCTGGCACTGTGAGATTTTCCCCGGTCTTTAGTGCTGGTTCTCTTTGTCTCGCAGAATTGTTCAACTTCATCATTGACAAAGGCAGATATGTAATTATTCACATAAAATAACACATTCCTAGCTCGTGAAGTAACCCTCCTGCGGTTTGCTTTGTTACATTACTCGTGTTTTGCGTGCCTGGACCTCAAGACAACATTACTTCAGTTTTTGCCAAGCAGTTTAAATGCAGTGGTTTTTTCTATGCCTAAAAGTAACTGCATCAAACAAGGAATAAATGATCAAGTGAAAAATTCAGTTGTATTCAATTCGGTTACTCACAGTTTCATGAGGATTGGTATTTCTTGTTGTCTGCTACAGAATCATCAGAGACTGTTGCACAGGAGTCATATTTTCATGGCTCTGCTGCCGTGAGTCCAGTGCCCATCTCCAGGACATCTCATGAGGAGAAGAGAGTATCCATTATTAAAGCTCCCCATTACACAGGAATCGGCCCGGTAGATGAATCTGGCATTCCAATAGCTATTAGGACGGTAAGTTTAAATCAACTGACAGTTGTTAGCTTTCTTTGTCTTTGTGATTTTAAATAATACCCTTCTCTTGCTTATTTATATGTTGCATGAATTTCAAATATAATCTTTTTGTCATAATATACAATAGCCAATCTTTAATCAGTATATCACTGTATGGATTTAATAAATAAGAAATATGTTCATAAATGAATCCTTTTCAATGGTTCCACATCCTCACAGATCTAGCATCCTGTGCTCAGTCCTACTCCTTGTGGAATTTGAATGTTCTTCTAGTGTCCGTGTGACTTCACCTCTGGTATTGTGCTTTTTCCTCATGTATTCACAAAGATGAACTCTTTAGGTTAACTGGCAGTTCCAAATTGTCCCTGAGATGGACTGACATTTCCTACATTGCTGCTGGAATTGGCACTAAAACAATCCTGAATTGCATTCTGCAGGAGTGAAAATTTTTAATCAAAAAGTTTCACTGTGATTTTGTATAGATCAAAATCAAATCAGTTCAAGATTACTTGTTTCAGTGATTTGAAACCCAGATATTATGAGAGTGTTGTGTGGATGCATCATTTTCTGCTAATAGTTTGTTGTTTTGAAGTTGGCTGTGAACCATTTAATTGAATAATGTATTATTTCATAATACAAATTACATTTTTCATTCATTTTAAGACAAGGAAGATTTGTTTTCATTGTTCTGTTCTTGTTTCATGTGTTAATTTGAATAAAAATCTGATTATCAAGAGTATGCATTTTCTCACTACCTTTGTTGCAATTAATAAAAGCATACTTAACCTAAATATTTAGCATTTATGTAAACGATCTTAAACATAGGGTAGCACAGATTTACAGAATCCAGGTTTCACCCTACACGTATAAACACAGTTGGTATGAGGGCTCAGTGCTCAGCACTACTAGCCCACAGTTTGATCCCAGTCCATTCACTACCTGTGTGGAGTCGGTATGGAGAGTGAATGTCCACATGGACTCTCTCTCTCTGTACTTCATTTATTTTGCTGGGTCACAAAGACAGGCAGATGGGTTGCTGCCTGGCCCAATAAGTGATTTAGTAGTTGATATGGTTGCTACCCTTCTGTATAGGGCAACAGCAACATTTATATAACACATTTTCATACAAATGATGTAGCTCAAAGTGCTTTACAAGATGAAGAAGAAAAAATATAAAAATAAGATTACGCAATACTAAGCAACAAAGAATAAAGTAAGGTACGAAGGCCAGGGAGGACAGAAAAAAAACAACCAAAAAAAAAAAAAAACTTCAGAGGGCTGGAGAACAAAATCAAAATCTGCAGGGGTTCCAAGGCCACGAGACCTCCCAGCCCCCACTGGGCAGTCAGCAACACTCCACAACCCTGACTTTTAATCAGCGGGTTTAAAAAATAAACGGGTGGATGTTTGTTGGGGTAATCTTGTGATGCATTGGTTAGTTTTACACAGCTTCTTGAACTTGGCTTCAGTACCAGAAGTACATCTCCATGTTTGTTGGCCTGATCCTTAATTAATATGTCATCTTCCCGCATCCCAAAGATATGCATGTTAGGTCAGTTGTTTGAATATGCTTGGTGATGACCCAACATTCCACCTGGAGTCTTCTTTTACATCTTGCCCCTTGGACCCCAGTGACCCTGCATTGCTATAATCGAGTTTGGATAAATGGATGAATCAATCAATATTTATGTGAAGACATATATAGTTTGGGGCTGCACACTGGTACAGTATTTAGCATAGTTTATCTCGCCAGTGTTCTCCTACAGCTCCAAACATGCTGGGTTAATTGATAACTCTGAATTAGCCTTGTGTGAATGCATGTTGCTCCCATGTCCAGGGGTGATGGCTAACCTGTAACTTCCCATGACTCTTTACTGTATTGCAATCACCTAAGTAAGTTGGCAAATGTCCCAGGGAATTATTAGGGAGTCAATAAGGCAACTCCGCTTAATGCACAAACTTAAACAAGTGCACAACCTAAGCAAAAAATGCTGATACTCTGCTCTTTCGAAACACCACCTGGGGCAGTCTTTGCAAATAGTTTTTCTCAAGAGCCGGTCACTTTTTGGTAGCTCTGTGCTGGTAGGCATGGATCCTACCTGGTAGCCTTTTGTAAAGCTGTGAATTGAAAGGACAGGGCCTTCTCTGAATCATATGTCCTTATTGGGCATCTTCTTTGAGCTGTGGGAGGAAGAGATAGAACAGTGCCCTCTCGTGTCCCAGAGTGGTGTTACCCGCTTGGTTTGAGTCCTGAAGATGATCCTCAAGCACCCATGCATGACAGTATAATTCTTATTTCTGAAATGAGTGAATGAATGAATTATTGAATAGTATTATTGCATATTTTCATAAGCGTAAACCTTGCAATCATACTTATAGTAAAAATAGTATACTCAACTATTTACATTTATTTTACTTCATGATACTGTTTATTTTCTAAAAAAAACAACAGATATTAAAAATAATAACCATGAAAGGAATATTGCCAACAGTGTGACACTAGATTTACAACTCTGCAGTGCTAATAATTCTGGCAGAGCTGCTGCTGTAATCTACTGAAGGGTCAACCAAGCATCAAAAGTTGGCATGGGCCTTGAATTAGTTGCTTTCGGTTCTCCATATAACTCATAATGAAAAAAACAGATAAAAAATTGATGCATAGCTATTTATGGTGGGGATTTTGCTGGAAAAAAAGATATATCTATTAGTTATAATAAAAGTAAGCCTTATCGTTTTTATATTTTTGAACAAAAAACATTGTAGCATGTAGAGTGATTCATAGGTCTGAAACATCCACCACATCCTCTAAGTAGTGAGAAACAGATCATAGATACATGATACAGTACCTGCCAAATAATACAAAGGGTACACAACACGTGTTTCGCCCTAATTGGGGCTCATCAGGTGTATGCATGTTTGCTTCGACTTACGGGGATCAAACCTCAGACGTCAGTGCCTGACGCAAACCCTCTGATGTTGCACCACAGTGGCTAGTTCATTTACTTGACAGGGTGAAGATTGGAGTATTACATTCATAGATCTGAACCACAATCTGATTATTTAGACGGTTACCTACTAGGTAACACTTGTAGTTGGTTGTAAGAAGCAGATCGTAGGTATGTGCGCCAAAAAATACAATGAGTACATAACAAGTGTAAAGTCAGTGAGACAATAATTAACCATTCATGGAAGTTCTCCCACTATTAAGGGGCAATGGGAGTAATCTTGTTATCTGTGTCTTATATTGTATAGGAATGAAGGAACCAATGTTTACAAAGCACCTCTTATTTATTAATTACTGTGTTCCAGTGATCAGTGCTTTAAATGAAACATAATTTGTAAGTCTTTGGGTCCTAAGCTCTCCCTCCACCTTCCTCTTCTAGCTGCTCACATGTCCTGGTTATATAAATACCTTACACAGTATATGTATGTATATCTATATATTTACAGTATATTTATCCAATTGTATATAGTATGTTCAAGAGTAAGGAGTGTCAATGAACTAATAATACAGTAATCCCTCCTCGATCGCGGGGGTTGCGTTCCAGACCCCCCCGCGATAGGTGAAAATCCGCGAAGTAGAAACCATATGTTTGTATGGTTATTTTTGTATATTTTAAGCCCTTATAAACTCTCCCACACTGTTAACATTATTAGAAATAACACCCTTTAGTCAAACGTTTAAACTGTGCTTCATTACAAGACAGAGATGGCAGTTCTTTCTCACAAGTAAAAGAGTGCAAACATATCTTATCTTCAAAGGAGCACCGTGAAGAGCAGATAATGTCAGAGAGAGCGCTCGCTAAGAAAAGCAAACAATCAAAAAATCAATACCTGCTTTTAAGTATACAGAAGCACCGCGATAAAGCGGCATTTTGTAGAGGAGCGTCCTATCTTCTAGGCAAACAGCCACTGTGTAAACAGCCCCCTCTGCTCACACCCCCTCCGTCAGGCAGAGAGAATGAAGAGACAGAGAGAAGCAAACAAAACAAGCGCCACGCGGGAAGCATATCTTATAGCATTAAGGAGTTTTAGTTAATATGTAATACATGCTCTGATTGGGTAGCTTCTAAGCCATCCGCCAATAGCGTCCCTTGTATGAAATCAACTGGGCAATCAAACTGAGGAAGCATGTAACCTAAATTAAAAGACCCATTGTCCGCAGAAAGCGCGAACCAGCAAAAATCTGTGATATATATTTAGATGTGCTTACATTTAAAATCCGCGATAGAGTGAAACCGCGAAAGTCAAAGCGCGATATAGCGAGGGATTACTGTATTATTCCCTGGTGATCAAAAACTACAAATATTGTTCCAGGAAACAGCCTAATACAGTGGACCTCAGTTATAGTGCCATCAGTTACTATGTAACTAACTCATTTTCTGTAGATAGATAGATACTTTATTAATCCCAAGGGGAAATACTGTATACAGTACTTGTAGTTTGTTTTCAACCAGGGGCTAATATTATTAGTTCACTAGAGCTCCTTACTCTTGAACATCCTACATATTATACAATCAGCCATAAGTAAAACATTCTTGCCTCTCTTAGTGACTAACTTTGGGTTCTGTTGATGGTCATTGCAAACAAATTTGATAGGAAACGCATTGGTAATTAGTAAGAAAACTGGGATGTTTGGCTATACATATAATTTCTTCTGCAGCGCATCCTGTAAAAATGGTACGGTGAATCAGATTTCAATGTAATGCTTTGTAATCTTGGACTGTTCTAAAGTTTTGGAAGGGTTAGATGAAAAGCAATATACAAAATAAAAAAACAAGGTTAGTGTATGATAACACCAGTTTATTTCAGAGAAAGTGGGAAAACTAAAAATGGCAACCAATAAGAACTGAAATAAAATACAAATAAACTTACAAAATAGAAAACGACTGGAAGTGAAATAAAGGGTACAGAAAACTTGAAGCCAACTGAACTAAGCTTGGCTTTAGATGTGGGTTTTTACTTTGGTTATTCAAGAATTTGTTTTCAAGTGTATCGCCAGTTGTATGTTCACCTGGGGTGCAGAGAATTCAGTACTTATTAGATGTTTACAATTTTCTATGGTTTACATCATTCACTAATGTATTTTTTTTTGTGTTTTTTTGTTTAAGCTTCATTTTTTTTCTGAAACTTGTTTTTTTAATTTTATTTATATAGATTTACCCTGAAAGCCATAGCCAGTAAATAGAGTTCTTACACTGAATTGTTTTACTTTAATTTATTACAAATAGCAATAACATTTACTGGCTGCAGATTTACATTTCATTTTGGGAATGTTTTGCTCCTGTAAATATATTGTAGTGACCTCTTTACAACACGTTTGTTCTCAGCAACAGTGGTCAACACCCAAACTCGAGCTTTACAGTATAGTTCTTGTTAACCACGTCTCACTTGAGCTTCACCTATCTTTCCTCCCACTCATTCTCCACTCCACATCTCTTGCCATGTCTTTTTCCATATTCACTTGTACGTACACCCTACTGGTCAGCTCCTCTCTTCATGTGCCCCACCTATCCTTTCTGCTGGTGACCTTAATTTGCATAAACTGGAAGTCCCCAAACAGCTAAGTGACACAGCATTATTATAGAAAAATATAGACAAATAAAATTTATCACCTTGCTTTCTTTATTTTCTATAACATCACCAAATTCCAATCAAATCAGTCAAATAATTTCTTAGATTTTAGGATATTTACATTTTCTTATGTAGATACTGTATTATTGTTATTCCTAAATATTGATATCCTGAAATGTCCTTACTTAGCAGATACCTGTTGCCATAAATGTACATTCCTGTCAAATTTGACCTTTTAACTTAACAGGAAATAATGTTTTTGTTGATGAGTGAACAAGTGAGTCAGTCAGTCAACTTTGCATTTTATATATATAATATATATATATATATATATATATATACTGTATATAACATACATATTATTTATTTATATATATATATTTTTTGGATAAAACTGACCAAAATTAAAGGAGTATGTTGTGTACATTTTAAAAGTGACTGATTTTATTTTAACAATGCAGTATTTCATTTTATTCAGACAGTGGACCGACCAAAAGACTGGTACAAGACCATGTTCAAGCAGATCCATATGGTGCATAAACCAGGTATGCAATTATAAACGTGCTTGAGTTTATAAACTGCACAATAGATCCATTTTGAAGTTTTGGATTGACTGTTTGCTGTTTGACTTTGCATTGGCCCTTCAATTAATGTTCAGTGTATGCCTTATATTTATAAAATAAATAAATGCAATTTTATTTATTTTCATGTTCAAATAGATTAACACTAGAATTTCTGAAGCTTACGATTTTTGTTCGTTGTCCCTGACCTTACATTTTCCTGACATACTCCAAGAAGCTTGCAGCTCCTTATCGCTGTGCTAATAGCCTGCTTTTGTTTTGCAAATGTGTGGATTAGTAGAATGCAGCCTGCTACACCACAAACCCTCCCACTGAAGTCTGTGTTGAAGTGTTCATCAGACAATGTGTTTGTAAGGAGTTGTATAGGTAATCAAATACTATGATTTGAAATACATATATTTCATGTGTGTTCCATGTCTGCATCAACTTGTGTAAATATAGAATGACAGAGGAAATGTGAGGCAAGAAATGCTGAACACACACTGCTAAAACAGAAAATGGTTTCATATGTTATAGTAATGATGACGAAATTTTGATGTGAAGTGCAGGATGTGTGAAAAATGAAGCACAAATATCCAAGAAACACTTTTACAAAAGGTTTAACAAGACAAGTATGCTTTTATTCTGGACTAAAACTGAAGAAAAAGAAATTGCTCAATTGATATGTTACTGAAGCCCAACTATCAGTCGGTACAAAGTAAAAGACGTTCACATACGTGTTTGCGCATTTCATTTTCAATCAGTTGTCTCACTGGTAATGCTGCTCCATCACGGATCTGTGCAGATGGCACAGTGGATAAGCTACCATTTAGCAATGGCGAGGCAACAGGTTTGAATCCCACGCCATCTTTGCATTTAGCACTTGAGTAGTGAGCTGCTATTATTATTTTTATCATATAATAAAAGCATACATTGGATGTGAGTCAAAATTGTGGTACTTGTAAAAGATGTTACTTTTCCTCGCACACTGACATTCATATCGACATGTCATGTGAATGATTTTTTTATTCAGTTTTCTTCTTGGATTCTTGAATAAGGAAAGTCATTCAAATGACATGATGTTGATGAGAATATGCGAGGAAAAGTAAAATCCACCATAGACACTGTGGTGTCTGTTTGCTCAACAAGACACCAAGAAGAAATGATTGAGTCGTGTTTCTGTGTCTGCTTTTATCCTTTCAGCGTTAACTTTCACAACTACCATAAATTTACGCCGGCTGTTACAGACTCAAATCAAATGTATGTTTTTATTCAAAACAGTAAATGCGAGGAGGACCTGGGATCAAACCAGCAACCTCTTGATCATGACACATCTGTTCTTACCACTGCACTAGCCGTGTTTATTTCATATTGATTAATATTTGGACTTCAGTTTTTATACCTTGCCAGTAACATGTAAATTGAACAATTTCTTTTTTTTTTGGTTATATTCTTGAATAAAAGCACACTTGTTTTGGTATACCTTTTGTGAAAGTGTTTTCAGTCTTCCCATAGTATACACTTCAAGTCAGAATTTTGTCATTATTACTATAACATGAAAAACGTTTCTGTTTTAGCTATGTGTTTAATATTTCTTTCTCGCATTTCCTGTCATCCTACATTTACATAGTTTATTTTAGACCTGGAACACATATGAAATGTATGTATTCCATCCATCATCCAACCCGCTATATCCTAACACAGGTTCACGGGGGTCTGCTGGAGCCATTCCCAGCCAACACACGGTGCAAGGCAGGAAACAAACCCTGGGCAGGGTGCCAGCCCACCGCAGTGTACCTGACACCTAATTCCCAGATACAAAGACTTCAGCAGAGGGAGGACCACCTGTATGAGTGAAGCAGCCAGGAAATGTGTCCAAAGTGTTAACTAAGTGCTGTGTCTGCAAATCTCTGAGCTACATTTTTTGCCGCCCCTGTCCTGACCCTTCAAACAGTTCAGCACGTGTATAGATTTAATGCTTTTGTGGTTGGTAGAATCATGGTGCCACCTCAGAAAAGGTTGGAAAACACTGCTGTTCTCCTGGCATGCAAAAAAAGATCTCAGTAGCTGCTATCTCACTTAAAAACTGACACCATGCATTACTTGGGTGGTTATGTTGTGTGTGCATAAATTAGCCGATATGCTGCAAACTAGAATAAAGGGTAGGGATAATAATTACACTTCAATTTTGTTAAATTCTGTTATTATATTAGGGCAGTCAGCATTGTAAGCTACCTGACAGAACAGAGCAAGTTAAATACAGAGGTACTAGAGACTTACTTTGGTTTTAGTTCCACTCAAAGAAAACTTATTTAGCACTTATATGATATGACATTTATTCAATCTTCTCACGGAAACATGTGGTGTATTGTTGTGAACCAAGTAATACAAAATGTTAAACGTTTAAATGAAAATTTTATTTCATAAAATTTTTTAAAGGTAGTATATAAATACAGTACTGGATGTGTGTGTAATTCTTTAGGCACACATTTAAGTTATTTGCATTATAACACCCAAAATCAAAGGATGAACTGCACCAGTACACATTTCAGGAGTTTGAAACCGATGAGCTTTGATTGATTGCTTCCCAGCTAAACTTCCGTTTTAGCCATGGGAGATGTCTCATCTTTTCTACTTGCAATCGGATTTGTTTGATTCTTTTACACTGATCATGTACTGCTTCAGTGTTATAGCTCTTTGACTCTTGTTCCCCACTACTAGATCGTTCACTCTGTGCTGCTCCTTCTAGTCCACACACATACCGCTACTGCACACCCCCAGCACTTTCCACCCTTTTTTCCGAGACCTCCTCCTCCCGCTGACATCTTTCATTAGCATAAAACAATGCACCTTCTGCAAGCACAGTGCTCAGTAACTGTCCAGCCCTGTGGCCATCTGAGTCTCCGGCTGGAACATTATAGTATTACTGTTTCATAATTTATAAAAAAAAAAAAGAGAAAAAGTTACATAAAAATGACAGTCTGATCAAAACGCCTGAGGTGTTTGCCTTGTTCCCGGCCCTGGATGCAAGAATATTTTTTTAACACATTAATCACAACAATTAAATAGATAACTTTCTAAGACCTAATATATATAATGTTTAGGGTTGTCTGCAGTGTTTCCTCTAGATTGTTGTGTGCAATTTTTTTTCGTGTTAGCAGCAACTTCTGAAAAAGAACAACTTTTGAGTGCCAGTATTAGCAGTACATTTCTGTATATAGCACAAAAAAACTTAAGACATATAATTATTTTCTGTATTGCATATTTAATGTGAAATATCAAAACCTACCTGAACTAATATAATATTTTTAAGAACATTTCAGTGAATAGTCAAACATTTTCTCTTCTAAACTTTTCTGTCTTCCATAAGTTATAAATTTCATGAACATTAACAACCTGTACAAAATTTAAAAGAATTTAATTCTCATTAAGTTTTCCAAATGCTCTGCATCTAAACAATTTGTAGATTTTTTATATTGTTTTGTAAGTCCTTTATCAATCAGCACTTGAGGCCTGGAATGTGTCACAAATGTCCAAAAGTGAAAATATGGACTGGCATTAGTATAACAAAAAACTGTTCATTCAGTCTTTAACAGTTTCTTTAACTTATTAATATACTGTTTTTTTAAATCAATATTTCTGTAATTGGCTCCAGCAGACCCCCGTGACCCTGTATTCGGATTCAGCGGGTTAGACAATGGATGGATGGATGAATATTTCTGTATATTGTTCATGGGGTACTGAAGCCTTTAAAATCGGACAAATTTATAAAACTGCTTTGTACTTTTTCTGACAGTCCACCAAAGGTAATATCTACCTTTACGAAATAATGAATTAAATAAAGAAAATGCTATTTACTTTCTTGTCTTCATTTTGTCTTTCTAGATGATACAGGTGCAGACATGTATAACGCCACATATGCACTTGTAAACACAGGTAAGTGCTTCATTAACATCTGTTCTCACAATTTTGGTGATGTCTACCTATATCCTGTATATAAAATGCTAAGAGTTGTCTTTTTGTCACAAAAATAACAAAAAATCACACACCCCTAGTCCTTATAGATTCACCTTGGTCTCAATTAACAGGTTACCCTGTTGTGGCACCGCCACATAAACGCTATCTGATTTGGTTTTGTCTATTCACCTTCCTCAATGTTAACCCGGTTGCTGCCCAAGCACCCTTAATATGATGGTGGTTTGGGAATTAAATCCGGCACGTTGGGCAGATGGTCATAAAGAACACCTTTGGGGGAGGTGTTGCTGTAGTTTCCAGGGGTTATCATGGAGAAAGAACTCCAGAATACAGTTTAAAAGACAGCAAAAGACAAGAAGAAAGAAAAAAAGAACAAAACAAAGGTTTTCAACACCAACTGCTAAAACAGGACCAAAACTGCAAATGTAGACTATCCACGGCCAGAGAAAGGATTGCCTCACCCATTTATGGAGGTGACCACCTCAAAGACTTTGCTGGCCGACCCACTCGGCTGGGACAGTCAGGAGAAATTAACGTTGGTGAGCTAAGTGTGATCCTTGATCTCTGGGGTAGCATGCTTGGAGACTTTGGGGAAAAGAGAACAAGGAAATCGACTAATGTTATCATAGGTTTATGAAAACTGCCTGAACTTTGGGGTTTGTCTGTGTCGAAGGGTTTTGTTTCTTTTAAGTTAATCGCATACTGTACTTGTTGGGATGTGCGGGAGGGAGGTGCATTCACGAATTTGGTTGCTGCCATTTCTGTTTGTATAGTTGTATAGTTTTCAAGACTGATTTAATACAGTTATTTTCACCTTGTCTGTTTCTCATGGTCATTTTGTTGATATTATGTACGTTATATTGTTTAACCTGTCACAGGAAGGGGTCCAATGACGATTTGAGGGTGACCTGCCATCTGACCCACATATACCAGCTTTGGTGGTGATGTATAGCGAAATCAGCCAGGAAAGGGTGAAGTGTTATATTGTGACACTCATAACACGGCCCATGAATTGTTCATGCATGGTACTTCGTCCATGAAATTCAGCTTTGGGCTTTTCTCACAGAAAGCAGAGGCACCATTGCTGACACAAAACCAATGGCTGTGCAGGCAACGATACGGCAGTTCACATAACCGCCCTAGCTGACAGAAGGACAAGGGTTACAAATTCACTCTGTGCTTTCTTTGAAGTACATTCACAGGCCAAATTATTGTTTACATCGCAAAAACTGCTGCACTTGCACGTGCCACTGACAGTCAAGAGCATTCGACAGGACACATGCTAACCAAAAGTCATACATTTTAATTGCAAAACAAATTGCACATACCAGCCAGAGGTCAACCACACAACATGAGCACTGTAAATCATAAAGTCATAAAGGGTTGAGACAACATTGGCTCACAGCAAAGGACCTTGCAGCAACCTAGGTGGAGTCACTTGGGGTGTTGTGTTTGGTGAGAGGAGCTTATTCAAGGGTTCGAATGTTTCTAGTCAAATGTAAAAAGTGTATTCATATTTTGCATAGTAGTGTTTTTTGAGGATGGCTGGTGGCGCAGTGGGTAGCGCTGCTGCCTCACACTTAGGAGACCCGGGTTCGCTTCCCGGGTCCTCCCTGCGTGGAGTTTGCATGTTCTCCCCATGTCTGTGTGGGTTTCCTCCCACAGTCCAAAGACATGTAGGTTAGGTGCATTGGCGATCCTAAATTGTCCCTAGTGTGTGCTTGGTGTGTGTGTGCACCCTGCGGTGGGCTGGTGCCCTGCCTGGGGTTTGTTTCCTGCCTTGCGCCCTGTGTTGGCTGGGACTGGCTCCAGCAGACCCCCGTGACCTTGTAGTTAGGATATAGCGGGTTGGCTAATGGATAGATGGAAGGATGTTTTTTGAAACAAAAATAATATATCACCTTTTACACTGTCAACTGTATAGGTTTTGGTATGGCTCATTATTTAATTTTTCAAACCTACTGCTGTTTGCCTTTCATTATTTCAATTAACCACAGTACTCTACATATTTGATGACCATTGAAAAAAGAAACAGAGAGAGAGAGAAAGATGTTGTTTTGGTTTAAATCTTCAAAGAAGAACATCCTTTACGTCCTCTGTTTGTAGGTTTGGGTGTGTCAGACTGTAAAACAGTGATAAACCAAACACTGTAAAGGATAGATGATATGCACAAAAGATCAAACACACAGTATAAAATACACTTGACTTGATGTCATTCATTTTCTCTTTTAAATAATGTATAATCTTGCGAATTATGTTTCTTATATTTACTTTTTAATTCAAATTCAAACAGTCAATTTAGAAAATATAATTATTCAGCACCAGGTTTTAAATGCGCTTATAAGCTTTTTGGCCAGTTAGCAAGGTAAATGGGTAAACCTTCTGTCTTGCTTAAAAGTTTTTAAGTTGGAATGCAGCTTGTATATGTGATTATGAGTCTGACGCCAGGGACCTTTTAGAGTCACTTTGCTGCTGGACCCAGTACTACAGTGGAAGAAAGTTCGATTTTGCAAGATTAGTTTCCTGTTAAATATGAAGAAAGGAGAACTTACAAAAACTAGCTAATAAAAAATGATTGCTTTGAGTTTAAGTAATACTAGTAAACAGAAATACAGTGGCTTTTATTCTATGGATTTACATTGTCCTCAGAACTGTAAGTACAATGCAGTAATGATGCTTAGTCTTTGTCCAGTTCCTGTCCTCTCAAGGACTTGAAACACAATTTTATCCAGAAGTCTTCAGGGTCCACAGAGAGATTTCAATGACATACCTAATCCACTCTCGCTGGAAAGAAATATATCAGCTGGTGCTTGATGATTGGTTAACTCTTTGCTTTCCTTCAACAAAAAGAACACATTGCTTTTACATATTATCTTTCTTGTTATACGCCACATTTTTCTACAGTTGACTCCAAACTCAGTGAATCAGTCAGGCTGAATTTCTCCTTTTCTGCTTCTGAGTTCTAAATAGTAGAATTCCCCTCGGATTAGTGGGGTGCCCAAGCTTTAGATGTGTTTCACACCCTAGGCAATAGAGAGTCAGTCACAGAAAACAGAACCCAGACCCAGGCAAGAAAATTGCAAAGAGTGAGAGTTAATACTTGTTTTCTTGAGTAACGCAAGTACAAAACTTTGGATGATACCTGGTGCATAGATTTGTCCACGAAAGTATGAAAAGATGAGCTCTGGAAACTCTTCTTGCTGACCAAGCCAAGATCAAGGTTCTGGGATATACTGTTAAGTGTCATTTGACTGTGATTGTTACTGCCTTACCTGATGGAGAGACTTAGATGTTGGGGTGCCTTGCATTCTGAAGGAGCCTTTTGTAGCAGTTCTGTAGAAAAGCAGATCGTTTTAGTTGCTTCAGCAATTCAGCTTTAGCTGAGATGGGTGTTGGTGTTAGTACACTTACGAATGACTTACAGTCTGTAATTTACTTTTGAAACAGTGTGTGACTGACATCCAGGGCATTATCTCCCCTGGAGCACTAGATGGCAGCCCCCCTGGGTTGACACAGCCCTGTTGGGTTCCGTGGGTGCCACCAAGGGGTGCTGCAGGGATTTTGGAGCCCTATTTCATTGGAAGTGCTTCTGGACCATGCTAACACGCCACAGGAAGTATTCCTGGATGCTGGATAAAAGGAGCACATTACCACTGCTCCGAGAGTCAGGAGGGAGAAGATGGGAGGAGTGGAGGTGGAGGAGACAGAGAGAGGGAGAGAAAAAGAAAAGAAAACGTGTTGTGTGTATTGCTGTGCTTTTGTACTGTGTATTGGTGGGAAACGGATGGAAAGCGTTTCCTACAGCTGAATAAAAGCCATGTGTGTGCTGGACTTGTGTCTGCATCTGTTTGTGTCAGGTTTGGTGAGCTGGTGCACCCTCTGCAGGTCAAAAGTGAAAAGTACTATTTTTTTTTCAAAAACAGGTACAATTAAAAATAAAAAAAATAGTAATAAGTATTATTTTTATAAATTAATTAGGGCTGCTGTTCAATTAATTTTATTTTTTTAAATCACACAAGTAAAATCTTTAATTTAAATTAACTGTGCATTAATTGCAAATTATCGTATTTCCTTCAAGCATATTAATGTTTCTATAAACCAGAAGGAACTCAGTGTTTTAAGTTTTAATACAAAACAGGTTTAATAACTAACCACTTGCCTATGCAAATCACAATGTGTTAGCCTAGCATTTTGGTTTGTTCTTTCAATAATTCTGCCTTTAACATGATATGAAGATGAAAAATAAGAGTGTATCAATTTTCTGACTATTTATTTAGCTAGTCCCCATGACCCTGTAGTTAGGATATAGAGGGTTGGACAGTGGATGAATGGATATTTAGCTGGTTTCCCAAGCATACCAGTTTATTTGCCTTGATTGCTCAAGGGATGATGTCTAGACACAAAAAACAAATGTTCACAAAGGACCACAGTTGGGTAATGTTACTTTCAAAATTGAATTATTTTTTCTTCTACTAGAGATATGAAACCCATACTTTTAATCAAAATATATTTATTTCCTTAAAGAGAAAAAGGAATATTGCAACATGTATTACTACACCTTTCAAGATCAAGAAAGATGAAAACATAAAGCAGGACAGACTGAAAAATATATATCTTGGTTATAGATTATACAGAATAGTATGATAGGGTTATTTATTTCAAATATTTTAAATTGCACATTGTCATAGTATGTTTTATTTATGAATTATAAAATAAGTCTAACCATCTTAACCTTGAGCTAAAATGAATGGAAATATTAGCATGATCAATATGTACTGATTGTTGCCTTGTTTTACTGGTTAAAGTATAATATCAGCTAATGTAGGTTATTTTGTAGGCTATAGTAGATGCAATTAATTAAACAACATCATATCATTTCTACTCTGGGGGAGGTCTAAGTGAGGTATAAGGATTCGAGTGATTCCACTCTGTGTCATCTGTTCTTTAGCTGCTCAGAGATGGATAGAACCTGCACTGTACTATTTCAGGTCAGATATCCCTCAGGGACAGGGCTGACCCACTGACATTCTGTTTCCCTCTCAGATCTGTACCTCTACAGCCTCTTTTATGGGTAGACTTGGATTCCCAAACATTAACATACAGTAGTAATTTTATAGTGTGTGTATCATTTTCTTCTGGACGTTCCGCTGTACTGCACAATGTGACCTTTTTTTTAATTGTCAATGTGTGAACACAGCAGCACTGACGTGCAATCTCATAAAGTGTGCCGATCATGTTTGTCTACAAAGTTAGCATGCCACAGAAATAAAACTCATTCACTCCACTTGTATGACTGGTTTGATTTTAACTGTTCTTATGTTATTCTCTGCACTTTGAGGAGCTAGTGTATATAGGGAACAGTATGTACAAAAATACATGAGTGATTGTGTCCCTTAGTGATTCAATATGGTACATGGCATTTTATATTCCAATATGTGTTGATTCCGTATTATAAAGGACAGACGGTGCGAATTAAGTTCATTATCAAGAAACACCATAGGAAACAATCAAGCTCCACTGACCCCCTACTATTATTAACAGATTTGGATTCATTTGGGGCTGCTTCATTAACATCATGTCAAGCATGGTCAAATTAACGCATTTAGGGGTTACATTAAAAAACTGGTCAATGACAATTAATCAGCAGTGCAAAATTAACCTGTTTAAGTGAAGGCAGTAACATGGAGGGCAGATTATTATTATTATTAGTATAACTGCCACACTTAAGTAAGCTTGAGGTTTTGAAAACAGGTAGAGACATGAGGTTACAGTGTAGAAGCTTCAATTTGTACCAGTTGTTGTTTGGAGCATCTGATATTATGCCATAGACATGTGTTAGTGTGTTTACCAAGAGACTTTGGCAAAACGTTTGTTGAAAATAACTGTTGAAATGAAACCTATAAGTACCATCCCTGTAGATACCTAACATTTTTGACCTATAATATTGAGGTGAACTATCATCCATTTTCTTTTTATCAGTTTCTCATCCAGCTATCAATGTGATGTTTTTCACAAGGGGTATTATTTAAAACAGATTGCTTGTGATTATTATTAAAGATTATGTAAACACTTAAAGTTCATTCTGGCTATTAGTGCAGACCTGTCACTCCGAGATTAGTAAATGGTACTGGCGATTGTCTATTGAACATCTGTCTGTCCAAGACAACAGTAACATTTATAAAACAATTTTCTTAGGAATGAACATTCTGAAATACATGGAACATAATATTAAAGTGTTTAATATTAAATATATTCTTTTTGTCTATTTTTTAATGTTAACAATAGAAAGCAAAACCCAGTGAAAACATTTTCATGATTTTCTTCTATTTCAGATTCTTATAATCCATCAGATCCTGTACAGGCACATCCAGCACCCAAGACTCACACATACCGACCATTATCAAAATGTACCTCAGATAATGGTCCTTCTTCATTTAAGGATTCTTCACCTGTGCCTCCACCGCCTCCGCCCATGCCATCCCTCTTACAACTAAGACCTCGGGAGAAAGCAACATCTGAACCGTAAGTTTTATATTAAGTATAAATTACACAAGAAATCATCAAAGTAGCACAGGAGCTCTTGATTTGTTTACAAATTTAAAGATTAAATATTTGGTTAGAGTACATTTTACCTTAAAGTAAAGCCTATAAAGAGAATTAAATGCACTGTCATGTGATGTCCATCATCAATGCTTTTGCTTCATATGCTATTTATCTCTGGCCATGCCACCCAGTTGGAGTTGCTCGGCAAATGTAATTACTTAGTCATCACCTTAGGCAGCGGTCCATAAGTTCAGTCTTAGACATTGTCCTCTCAAGTTACCACTTTCTTTGGAAGCAAATTTTCATTCCAATGAATTTCTTCTGGGGTGGAACGGTGGTACAATGGTAGCGCTGCTGCCTCGCTGTTAGGAGACCCGGGTTCGCTTCCCGGGTCCTCCCTGCGTGGAGTTTGCATGTTCTCCCCGTGTCTGCATGGGTTTCCTCCCACCGTCCAAAGACATGCAGGTTATTCTAGGTGCAGGTGATTCTACATTGTCCCTAATGTGTGTGGGTGTGTGTGTCCTGTGGTGGGTTGGCACCCTGCCCGGGATTGGTTCCTGCCTTGCGCCCTGTGTTGGCTGGGATTGGCTCCAGCAGACCCCCGTGACCCTGTGTTCGGATTCAACGGGTTGGAATATGGATGGATGAATTTCTTGTTTTACTTGATCTCCCACATTAATTAAGCAAGCTGTTACCTCCCAGTTTGTGGATTTTTGGATCAATTCCATAATCACAAACTGGTCATGCTACATTTTACTGAAAGAAGCAGAGATTTTGATGCATAAAAGGTCTTTTTTGCATTTTAGGATTTTCTTCTTTTTAATTTTTGGGTCATTTATGCCATTATTACATATAAGTAGGTAACACTAAAAAAGCTAGCTGCCCTTTAGTAGTTTGTGTCACTCATCCTGTTAATTAGGTGTGAACATTCCACAGATAAATTAAAAAGAAAAAGAACAGAGTCAAATATTTAAAGATATGGCAAACAATGCAAATATTTCTTAATTTCTTTTAAACATAAATTTAACACTAGTGTACTTTTCTGAATGCAAAATAAGATTATTAAAAAGTAAAGCTAATTAAATAGTGAGATCAAGTAAATATAAAAATGACTGAGAAACTGATGGGAGTAAAAACAGCAGTGCTGAACTTGTAAACCATTTGTCTTTTCATATTTCTTTTAGTATCTCTCAGATCTCAGATATTCAGACTTTCATTTTTAAGATTTGTTGTATTTTTCCAGTAGTTTGGATATTTTGTGCAGAGTTAAATGATTGTGATTTTGCCCACAGTTGCTTGGTGTGCCTTAGGTCCGTTGGCTATTTTTTTTTAAAGCATGTTCATGTGCTGTTCTTATTGCCTGCTTCTTAGACACCTACTGTAACTGATCAGTAGGTAATGTAGCAAATATTGTTTGACTTCAAGCTTGTTTAAGCTTCCAAAAAACATATCAAGACTTGCAGTCTTTTCAGAACAGCATTATCATTATCATTATTACTGGTGTAATGACCATTTTCAAAGTTTACCCAGGTTATCCACTTGCCCCAAATATTTTTCCTCAATGTTTTTAGTCCTGGGCATTCTTTAAGGTAAAACACAATCTTTTCATATCCTGTGAAACCATCTCCAAAAACATTTTATTTTTTACCTTCTTAGCCTCTTTCCCTTAACCTCCATATTGATGCAACATTTCATTCAGTTATTCTCTGATTTTTGTTCCACATGACCAAACTACTCAAAATTAATACCTATCCACTTTATTCCAAGTCTTTCTCTAAACTCAGCATTCATCTTCCTCTCATTCCTCACTACACATCTATCTGATCATTCTCATCATCATTCTTTCCAGCTTTGCCAGTTGCTCACCTTTTGGCCATATTGTACTACCATAAAGCGTAGTTTTTCACAAAGATTTTATAAACAGAATGAGGAACAACTCCTGACATTTATTTCATGTACCTGTCATTCTCTCTATCATTCTTTTGTCCGCGCCTATGTCTGCAGCCCTACTTTTTCCAAAAAAACTCAATTGCTGACACCTGAATTTACACTACCTTTTGCACTACTACATATTTTCTGCACCTCTTCCGACAAACCATTCATTAGATCAAGTTTCTTCCAGCACATACACTAAGTCCATGCATCCAACTCTTCCACATCTCCTTTTGCTTTGCCTAGAACCATCATCTTTCTGGCATGTGCCTTAATGTTTTTCACCTTTGAACTAAAAGTCTATTCTGTTGTCATGACCACCATAGTCACACTTCTTTATACAATGACATTACCACAAGCACCAACTATTTATAAAAAACTAATTTTCTCATTGCCCATCTCACCCTGTCAAAAGACTTTTCCTTATCTACAAATGCATAATGCAGTTTCTTATCTTTCACCTGATGATTTCCATGAATTTGTCTGACAACAAAAATTGTGTTTTGTTATCTTTCACTTGATCCCTGATTTGTTTTCTCTAGCCATCCAAAAGCTTGATTGATATGATCCACACTTCAATGAATCACATTTTCCTTTGTATACTGGAAAGAACAAGCTTCTTTTCT
The DNA here is from genome assembly GCF_016835505.1 of Polypterus senegalus. NCBI lineage: Eukaryota > Metazoa > Chordata > Cladistia > Polypteriformes > Polypteridae > Polypterus > Polypterus senegalus. The sequence continues at coordinate 88,110,087 of NC_053157.1, forward strand.
ACTGTTCAGGATATCTCCCTTCACAAACAATCTTGTCTATCAATCTTTCAACTCCAGGACCTTCAGCTGGCTTCAACACTTTCAACTCCACTCCAGTTGGGCCTACTGCTCAACCTGTGTTCATCTTTTTCAGTGCTTTTGCAGCCTTATTTTTCAAAGATTAATTGCCCAGTCTTTTTATTTTCCCATTCATTTCCCTCATTCAATAGTTTCTCATTGCACTTTTTCCTGTTATCTGCATTACTATCTCAATTCTTCCTTCAGCATTTTTCAAGCAATTTACACCTACTCTGTGCTGTCTTTCTTTTTCCATCTGCTTTGTGGTCCTAAACGCATTCAGTTTTCCTTCCTCATTCTGTAGGTCATTTGCAAACTCCAGTCTCTTAGGTTCTTGTGCCCTTGCTCCTGCTTTTCTAGCATTTTACTTTGCCCTATCACCTCTTGCTTTAGTATCTCATCTTCTCCTCAACATTTTATTACCATTTCCCTTGTGTCTTTATAGCTCTTTTGTTCAAACACAGACTTCTCCTGTAGTTTTCAAACAGATATTCTTCATCATTTATCACTTGCCAGCTACACCAGATGATTCTGAAAACCTCATTCATCTCTGCTGCCAATGTGCAGCAAATTTATTTCTCCTACTTCCAGACCTTGGTACTTGCTTATTACTTTACTTCATGTCTGTAAATAAAAGATCTTCCTGCAACGAAGTGATATTGTGATGCACAACTTTCTCCACTTATCACGTTCACATTTTTCACCATGTCCAGATCAATCTTCCTCATTAACAGATAGTCTGTGTTGCTGCTTACACCACCATTGTGTGCTTCTTACGCACATCCATTTCCATCACATCACCAAACTCCAGGTGCCTTTTAACATCAATATTCTGGAACCAAAGCTCAAGCGCTATGGATCTCCTCATATCATCTACACTGTCTCCAACCTGCCCATTCAAGTTGCCTCCCATTTTAATTACATTCCAATGAGACATGCAGTCAGCTTCTTCCAGAACTAATCTTTCTGCTTATCACTTCATGGGGTATATGCTGAGACAATATTCATCAATTGTTTAACAAAAATCACATTGTCATTTGGTGACAAGGGTTGATGAGATGAAGCACGATGACCATTCTCATTCACTACTCACACGACGGGCAGGCTCAATTCAGTCCATACATCCATATAGGTGTGGTAATGGGGAGAAAACAATAATCCACAGACAGTGATATTGCTGATAAGACAGACGGGTAAACGTAGACCATACTCCAGCCTTCAACCTCCCCTTTGTCTAGCTGGGTTTCCTTTAGAGTTCCTGCTGTCCAATCTTCTCCCCAGCAGCCAACCAGCAGTGCTCCATGCTCATTTTTCCTTTTGACCTCCACCACTTCGTCTGCTCATTTTTCAGCATTGTCATCACTACTCCTCTTCCAGAAAACTTGTATCTTCCACTATACCCACTAAGCATTTTTGCACCTTTAATTTTCTACCTAGCCTTGTGTACACATCTACACTCTTTCTCCAGCACTTATACTATTCTACTTAATGTTCCCTTCATACTCCCAATATTCCAAGTCACAATCCTTATATTCTTTTCTTTATACATTTTACTCAACACCTCTTCTTCATCTTCCCTGCCACCAACTGGCCTCCATCAGGAGTAATATCATCATAATTTAGATTTCCCATTTGTGTTTTGGCCGCATTCCCCCATTTTCTGTTATAAATGGGCAGACAGGGGTGTCCACAGGGTGCTATGGACTGTACCCTGCCAATGCTTTATAACTCTCATCTGTGCATCTCATCTTTAAGGGGATATTGGATCAGATTTTTTTAAATGGTGGATTCCCTTCCAGATGCCAACTTTTAGTAACCTTTTACAACATGCAAGATGGATGGTGACTTTATTCTAACCCCAGGTCACATGGGAAGGGTTGGGTGGGGCAGTTCACATTAGTGCAGATCTGCAGAGAGCTTGTCAATGATCTTGGTCGTTCCACTGTTGCTGAATGAGAATGAGTCTACAATTATTTTCCTCCTCATGTCTTTAAGCATTTGTAAATTAAAAAAAAACCTCAGTGCATCTACCTTCACCTGGTTTGTTGACATCAAACTACTCACATTGGTACTGCTATTAGAAGTGGAATGGCTTATTAGTGGGAATAAGCTATTTACATTTTCTTTTTATTTTACATTTGTAAATAAGGAATGAATGGGGACCTCCAGACAGAAAAGTAGATACTCGAAAATACAGAGCTGAACCTCGAAGCATCTTTGAATATGAACCAGGAAAATCGTCCATCTTAGAACACGAGAGGCCGGTAAGAGCTGTTGGTGGTCCTGTATATTACTGTGTTTTTATAAGGCCAAATGCTTTGCCTGTATTTATCTAAATTTTAAACTATGTTTTTGATTAGCCTTAAATATTGTTCATTGTGGTGTTCTAATTTTCCATATTGTTAGGTTTTTGTCTTTATATTCTTATTTTGAAATTAGTTATTTAATTATTTTAGAAGCTACATTCAGAGTAACAATCCATACGACAAGTGTTTTACAAATATCAAGTATCTGAACATGGAAATATATAGCAGAGTGAGAGTTAATTTAGAAATGGGAAATTTGTGTTTATATGACACACACTTGATGACGTTGAACCTCAATGAAATGCAGTTAAAGGCTTTGTTGGTACTATTGGACAGGATAGATTTAGTTTAATGGTACAATTTTAAGTTAGTAGCCCAATCTTTTTTGTTGTCTCTGCATTAATTCTGCAACAGGAGACTAAAGGCATTTATGATAGTCTGGACTAAAGTAAACCTGTGCTTGCTTTCTTAACTTGAACTTTGACATTTCCTTATAATTGCGCAGCAGCTGCTCTGTAACCTATTAGAATAAGCCTCCTATTATCCATTTCCTTTGCACACAGTTTTTGTATTTCTGCAATTCCAGGTGATGTTCGGCTTCTCTTTCTATGTAGTGCACTTCTAGGGGTGGAAATCCCTGTGGTATACAGCCTGTGTCATCTGCATTTAAATTGATGATCTCTACTTTTAATAGTCATTTGAGTTATTGGTAATATGGTGATGTTTGCTTAGTGCATGTATTTCTGATTTGTTTAATTTTGTTGTGTATCTTTATAGATTGTCTACAGATTTTACTCTCCATACAGTGTGAAAGAGTACTTGGCACATAGTTTCTTGATGATGAGGCCATATAAATAACTGGAACCTGTATTTTTGGTTCCAATAATTTTCCTGTACCCTAAATCAATGCATCTATTAGGTTAACTCTCTCTGTTAAAAAAGACAAAATCAGATATTTAGATTATACATCTTGCATAAATATTGTCTCACCTCCAGTGTTTCACAACATCCATGTTATCTTATTGCTGTTTATGCATTTGTTCAACATTTCAGTAAAAATGAATATGCTGTGCATCTGCTATAACAATATTTAATAACTGTACTTCACAAATTTAAGTAAAAAATTAACATAGTCTGCATCTATTAAAATAATATTTAAATACTGTATTTTGCCAGCTACAACAGCCATCTTAGAATCTGAAAGTAAATTGTGTTTGGTTCATCTATACCTTCATTTATTTTCCCAACATGCTCTTCCTGATCAGTGTTGTTGGGAGCAGTAAGATAATTCAGTATCCAAACACACATACTGCACGAATGGTGGCACAAATAGAGCCTTTGTACTACTTAATGTTTCATGAAATATTTTATTTTTGACAAAGGGGACTACAGTGGATAAGGCTGTTAACTCATATTTCCAGAGCCTCAGTTTTTATTTTAAGTCCATCCATGGTCTTTTGTCAATATGGAATTGCTGTAGGTCTCTGAGTATATGTGAATCAGTACATAAGTGAATCAAGCAATGAACTGGTAGCCTATCTTAAGTTAGTTCTGAATACCCTCAGTCCTAGGATACGTTTGAGCCCATTGTGGATTCAGAAAGTGCATGAGCTTATAATGAAAACCCATCCATCCATTATCCAACCTGCTATATCCTAACACAGGGTCACGGATCCAATCCCAGCCAGCATAGGGCGCAAGGCAGGAAACAAACCCCGGGCAGTGCGCCAGCCCACCACAGGGCACACACACAGCACACACCCACACACCAAGCACACGCTAGGGACAATTTAGGATTGCCAGTGCACCTAACCTGCATGTCTTTGGACTGTGGGAAAAAACCAGAGAACCCAGAGGAAACCCACGCAGACATGGGGAGTCTCCTAACTGTGAGGCAGCAGCGCTACCCACTGCACCACCGTGCCGCCCTATAATGAAAATGAGAAGTGTAAATTACCATTAGCCAGATTTTTCGAACATATATGTAATTTAAGTAATTAGGGAATCTACTACAGAGCCATATAATAACAAAATCTCTGTGTTTGAATACTGTTAAACACTCTTTAATATATTTTCTGTGTTGTATAACCCTTTCAAAATGATCAACTAGCTGTTAAACATTGACTGAAGTACAGTGAGAGTCTTTCCACCATATTAGAGGTTTGATGGGATTTCTTAGATCAGGCATGTCAAACATGCGGCCCGCATGACAGATCCTAGTTAGCACTAAACTTGTACAAAATGATTACTATCATTTGTGATTGAATCATTCTGCATCTTCGGTGCTACTTATTTACTTTTCTTACTTCCGCCTTCTGACAAAGCGTGTTTTCCCATGGTATTACGGTACTGGAAACGTCATCTGCCAGTATAGTTACAGCTGCATCGTCAGCTCCTTGAAACCCTGGGCATGACACTGGCCGCGAGCCTTGACCAAAGTTAATGAGCCGCGACGTTGCTACTGAAATGCTAGGCTGCAGCAGCCTGACAGGCTACACTACTGGCTGGGATGCTGAGAACTGACCCTCACGAGTACTAATAGCTTGCATATTTTCACGTTTTTTTGCTCTAGTTTTATGTAATTTTGTGCTAGTACTGTAACAAACAGTTAGTGCAGAGTACAGCTGAAGATCTGAAGTGGACACGAGAAGTTGGTGAGTTTATTAACAAATTTTTTTGATTTTGAGTTTGTGAAATTAGTGTAGGTCAGGGGGCTTTTTGCATATCGTCTTATTTTACAATATTAACTTTGCGCTGTTTACGTCACCATACTCTTACAACGTTGAGAATGTGCCTGAGAATATCCAAATGGAATTAATTGATCTTCAGTCAGATGCTATTCTGAAGGCCAAATACAACAAAGTTGGTGTGCCAGGCTTGTATGCTTACCTGCCACCCTCGTATGTGCAGATCCATAAGTTGGCATCGAGAGTACTGTCTATGTTCGGAAGCACTTACCTTTGTGAGGAATTGTTTTCGTTAATGAAAGCTACCAAAACCCCGCATTGCTCAAGACTTACTGTCCCTCATAAAAGTTTCAGCTGCAAGCCTGTTATTGACGAACTGGTTACTAACAATAGATGCCAAGTGTCGGGACAAAAAAAATAGATCTCAGACTGTAAGACTCCTTATAGAAAGACCTACTGTAGTTAAGAGGCTAAGACTCTAATTGTACACTGTTACGGAGATTGTATTGAAATAAATTGCTTTTCTTTAAACTTTAAGTGTTACATTTTTTAAAGTTTTCAGTATTGGAAAGAAAGCTACAGTAACTTTGTATAATAGTATAATAGTATTTGTTACAGTGCGGCCCGCTGATGCATGTATGGCAGTCGAAGCAGCCCACTAATGGTAGTGAGTTTGATCTGTCTTAGATCATAGCAAGTGGAATTAGACCTTCAAAGATGTTTATATATCTGCAAGAAATGCAAGTAGTGCCATTAGAAATAACACAAAATGGTTATTTCTTTGACTACAACAAGTAGCGAGTCCCTGTGTAGATGTACTACTAACCAGGAATCAAGCATGTGAACGTTTCTTTTTTTAGTATTCAGTGGTAACGGTTTCTTCCTTTTAGCCAATATGTGTAAATTGTTCACAGCTCTTCTGTTGTATGTATGACACTTGCAGCATTAATAATGAATTACACATTTTCACATTGTGCCACTACTCTGTCATTCATGCTGAACTAGCTGCCCTGTCTCACAACTGTGTGAATATCAAACGAAAATAAGGTTCTGAATTTGATGAAAGCCGTCGCGTATAACATAAGTGATTGTAGAGGATCTAGCACCATTTTTTTAGTTGTATTCTGTAGAACATTTATACTATATGAATGGAGTGGATTATTTCTTTAAAATCTGTATAGTAATGTTCTGTTATTTCTTCTGAAGTATGTTATTAGTTTTGTAATGGAAAGACAGACAGACAAGGCCTGCCTCATGCAGAATGAAACTTTGGGGCAAAAATAAAACTAGAACTTTTGCAGGAGATTAAAAAAATGGATGGCCTTTGTCATCCTTATTTCTGTGCATAGCACTGACTCTGGAACTACGATAAGACGTTTTTGTACTGTATTGTTGCCCAGTGTTTGAGGCCCACGTGTGGATTTGGGGATATGCACAACACAAACTTCCAACTATGTACCATAATGTTTTATCTGCAGATGAGTGTGTGGCATCAATATCACTAAGAGTTGTAGACAAATACTTTCACTGACGTTTGAAATTTTGTGTTTTGTGTAGCCAATCAGGCATCACTAGGATTAATAACCTGCCCGATCTGAATCCCAGGGGTGGCTCATTTTTGGATTTGTGTGCTAGTATTGTATTATCCATAATGAACTTTATGCTTAAACATAACGTTCCTCATAAGCCTTCCTGATAGTATAGTACCTTGAATTAAAGGTTAATGATTGTTGTTATAAGTTTTATACAAGACTGAAGACTGGCTATTAACTAAACATAACTTGGTAAGACAAGACAGACCCGGAAGACTGATCAGGCTTACTGACCCAGAGGCCCTAGCCTCTCTGTATTAGGAAGTGAAATGGAGGACAGGACCTTGAGTGATTTTTTGCCTGTGAAACCTCGCCTACCATGTATATATGGACATAAGCAGTGTGGGAGGATGTCAAATTAAAGAAAATGAGCTTCTATACAGAACTGCACATCTGACTGAGGGGTGGCATCAGACTATGAAAGCAGAAGCTTTAATGGGTGGCTGGTGTTGAGATCTCTGTAGGTGGGTGAAATTTGGTGTTAGCATAAAAATGATCTCACATTGGTTCTTGCAAACCATGTGACAAGTATGGAAACATAGGCATGGTGTTACCCAATGAGGGTCACAGTGGCAAGTTGCTGTTTTTAAATGTTTTTTAAATAAAATAAAGTAAATAAATTAAAATAAATATCATTAGAGATGATGTCTTTCATAATATTTTTGATATCACTGAAAATCATAAAAAAAAATGTTTTTGTGTTTTTTTCGTCTGATTTTTAAATTTCATTCCTCATTCATTGGAAAATATTTAGCATATTTAATGAATTCAGCATCTCCTCTTCCTTCCTTTTTCTCATCACTTCTGCTCTAGATGTATGGCATAAACCCAGATGAAATAGATTTAGAAAATGAACCCTGGTATAAGTTCTTTTCTGAGCTGGAATTTGGACGTCCGGTAAGTGAGGCCAATGGATATTTCAAGAACCTAAAATAAGCCCAACCGTTCTAAAGCCAACAATCAATCTGCCTTGCTTTCCCCTTCATCTTGAGGTAGAGGTTTTCTAGCATGTTGTGTCTGTGCACTTTGATGTAGATCTTTTAGTATTCTTTATAATCGCCAAGACACTAGCTTGTCATGGATCTCTGTACGCTGAAGGAATATTGCACTATGTCTGGCTGGTGAGTGAGCACTGTGAACAAAAGCAACTTTACTGATTTGACTTGAAATATTATCACTAACGCCCAAGGGACTTCAATCTGTATAATAATAAACTTTATTTACACAAAACAAATGTTTAACTTGCATAACCAACGCAAGCCTCCCAGCTGAACATCAGTCAATTTTTTTTGCAGTATGATTTTTTTCTGAAATTGTGTGGTGTGAAATGCATTTTGTTAAGCACGTTTCAACTTTTTACACTTTTTATTTTAATATCAGTGTAATCTAAGCTCTCTTTTTAATATATAAACATTTAGATTACAAAAAATGATCACATTAGTTTATGGAAAGACCTTTGTTTGCAATTAACAGAGTAAATATGTCTCTACCTAACAACAAACCCATTTGAGAAAAAATTCTAACTTACTGAGGACCAGTCTGGTTCTCTCAAGTCAAAAACAGTTTTAAAGATTAAAAATTATTTAAAAAATACATTTGTGAGGGGTGTCTGATGTAAAGTGAGCCTACCTGGGAAAGAAGTGTAATTGAGCCCGCTTCGTCTTGATTATGAGTCAGCGGATTTTACCGTTGCACCACCCAAGTGTTCGTATCAGCATCGTACCCTAACCCGATTTATTTTTCTTCGGTAAAATTCTTGAATAAAAGTGCACTTGTTTTGTTATATGTGTACTTTTTGTAAGAGTGTATACATTTTATGTGAAAATTTTGTCATTAGTAGTATAACATGAAAAAAGTTTCTGTTTTAACTAAGTGTTACACATTTCTTCCATTTCCTGTCATTGTACATTTACATAGATTGTTGTAGACAAAGAAGACACATGAAATGTGTGTGTTCCAAATAACAATACTGTACATTATTTACCACATACAACTCCATGCATCTCACACCCAGATAAACAAGACTTGAGCTGGGAGAACTTTTTGTCTGAGTTGAGCTGCGGCATTGTTGGGGGTGAAATAGCAGGCTGCTTGCTGTTTGTGCAGATCGACACATTTGCAAAACAAAAGACACTAATGGAGAGGTGCCAAGGAATTTTAAGGTGGCCCGGGATTGCAAGTTTATTCGTAGGCTTCAGGGATTTTAGTGTTAAATAAAATTTCATGTACTTGATGTTACTTCTTTATAGGTAGGCTCACTTCCCATCAGACACTCCAAATAGTCTTAATCCAGCATACATTTATCAGATTAAATAAACAAATAAATAAACTTGCCTAGCTTCATAAGTGAACGCCCTATCTGCCAGTTGTAATGGCTTGTGCACCAAATCAATTATCTCTCCCTCTTACCTCCCTGTCACAGTTTCTCCCTCAGTAACATAACCCTGTTTAACTCTCCCTCATACCAGTGAGCTTTCTTCCCTACTCAGTCAGGCCTCAACCCATCACAGTTTCAAATTACCTTCATAGAGTAATTTATGGTTCAATGGAAAGAATGCGTGTGAGAGTGTGCCATATACTGTAGTTGTCTAGCACCCCAGCTACTGGTGTGTCCCTTTGATCTTGAACTGGATAACTGGGTTAGAAAATGAATGGGCAAAATGGTTCACACTTTTCTTGCAGGGGACAAGGGCTGCCACCAAATTTTGGTATGGAGGTTTTCTGGCTTTCTGCCAACCTGTCATCTCCACTTTACTTGCAGAAGGAAGTCAGGAATCTCCAGCTGTTTCTGTGTTTCTTGCCCTCCCTGGATGTTTCTTCAACTTCCAATCGTACCACACTCCTTTTCTTGCACCAGTGATTTCTGTGATTTGACTTTAGGACTCCAGTCTCTAGGACATGGTCTACAATCCCCTAGCCACCCTTTTCTTCCCACATTGATATACAGCACTGGTGTGACAGTATCTCCCAAACTGAAGTTTTCAGTGAACTTTTCTACTGTGTTTTCCCACCTTAGTGGCATCTAGTCCCCTGCCAACTGCATTCTAGCAGGGAAATGTTTTGTAGTGTAATAAGTGAATACTGCTTTCAGACATTACTTAAATGAACTGAAGCAAAGGTTGACAATCCCAGTTTAATGAATAAATGGAACTACATTTAACCGTAGATCAAAAGATAAATAGTACTGATTACATGGAGGTTCAAATGCATTCTCAATTTTACAGTTGTAACCTGTGACAGATTGGGACTGTATCGCTCCCTTGAACCCCTGTCCACGACTGCAGACACCAGGTAAAAGTCCAATAATTGACTTTATTTAAATGCCACAGTGCACAAAGCACCCTCTCCTCCACTATATTCATAAACCAAACAATCCTCCGACTCCCAGACGCGTTGCCACCCTTCCACCCAGCTCAGCTTGCCGTCTGGGAGCTCCCAGAGTCCTTTTATCCTCCCTGACCCGGAAGTGTTTCCAATCCCCAGTCCACGTGATTCTTTATCACTTCCGGGTCAGGTACAAGTCCTTCTTCTCACCCCGGAAGCACATCGCTCTTCCTTTGACGCACTTCTGGGTTATAGGGCACAAATGAGTCTTCGGTCCTCCCTGCAGCTCCCTCTTGCGGCCCCTGTGGTATCCAGCAGGGTCGTGTATAAAAACTACATAGTCCATGACTCCCTGCTGGTCTTCAGGACACTTCCATATTGCAGGGAGGGCTCCATCTGGCGGCCTGGGGGTATTGGTCAGAATAACAAGCTGGCCAAAGACCACAAACCCTAAGAATAGAGGTGAAGGTTTACAGTGGTGTAGCCAAGGAGCATCTGTGGTGGTGACATGACCAGCATGTCTTAGGTGCTGTGCTCCTGGTCATTGTTCTCTTACTCTACATCACATATTTTAATGGCGGTCTTTGATACCAGCTAGCTCATCTTCCCATTCTCACATTCTTACTTGTTTAATTATTAAATCCATTTTCAAAACCAGTATAGGATTTTATACAGAAAAATATATGAGGGATGTCATCCCATTGCAGGACACTGTCATGCACACACTCCTGCGTGTTCACCCATCCATCTTTTTAGCCTGCTTAATTATTTCAAGGTCAAAGGGAACAGAGACTATCCCCCTTGCATTGGGTGCTGTCACAACAAACTCTTACACATTGACAATGGCACAGAAGCAAATACATAGCAGAGGAACAGCATGTGGCACAAAGCTATAGCATGAAAAGTAACAGAAGAAAACCATAAAGCTTACAAAAGCTACTTAACTAGTTTCTAAATAAGCATTAAAACACCACAGTGCAGAAAAGAAAATAGAATAGATGACAACTCAGATCAACAATGTAAAAAACACGAATGCTCATCCACTAAATATGCTAAAAAATAAATGAGTAAAATAATGTACAAACACACACAAATGATAATAAAACTCAAGAAGTCAAACTTTGAAAAACAAGGAGTCTAGCATAAAAAAACAGAAGATCTAAAAATTTAGCCATGTGTCAAGGTATCCCTTTACAGTATGCAAACATTGCAGCAAAACACACATGACCATGTTCCAGTGTTGTCAAACATGGTCACTTTCTCATTTCATATGGCCAAGCCCCCAAGATGTAGCTTCCATCTTAGCCACCTGAAAACAATGGGTAATTGCCAGCAAACAGAATAAAAAGAAGTCAAACACAAAGAGGAGCACACAAAACACCATCAGAAGTCTAAAGAACCTGATAGGCATACGTTGGAAACCAACCCTAGATAGTTTTCTAGTCCACTGCAGGGCTTGCTTACACATGCACATGCACACACACTCAAATGGGTCCATGGCGGCTCCAGTCACACTCAAGTTTACTCAAGTAACTTTACAGAGCATATTGTGTGGTTGGCATCTTCACTTACTCAGCAGTCACCTGAATGGAAGGATAAGATTTTAAAAAGGAAGGCCTCATGCAAAAGGGTGTCTTTAGTGGTGTGTCATCCATCCTCTTTGAAAACCTCTGTTATCTCATATGAAACAGAAGCCTCAGCAGCCTGCATTAGTCATGGCAAAAAGTATATGAAAGAGGCACCAAACTGAAAGCATAATAAATACGTGCAGAGCAACCACCATATTATACCAGTTGCGGTGCACTGCATGATAACGTGCAATGAATATATTTGACTTGAGTATGCATAGTTTTCATCCTCTTTCTGTGTACGTTTAACATTTGTTTGCTCAGAGGTTGATGCGCTTGCTGCTTCCTGAGCAGCTCTTCTTTTCTCCACCCTAGCGGCCCCGCTTCTTCTCTTCTTTCGTCTGCATTGTTTTCCGTTAAAACTGATTAAGGTTAGCGTTTATGTTCTAATTACTTAGTACATTTTCCTTAATTTTTCACTTAAGCTGGCACTTAATTCTTCAATCTGCCTCAAGAATGATTTAAGATATGAAGAGGTAGGGGAAGTGACGGCGAAAGTGGTAGAGATGAGAGCGGTGCCTGTACGCATGCACTGCACGGCCGCCCTGCCAGCTGCTGCCGAGAATTGATTCTACAATAAAATAAAAAGAGGAATAACCTTGGAGGTCAATCATCACCCTGAAAATGGATAATAGACTTCATGTAGTATATGCATACCAAATGTCATGCATACCAAATGTCAGGCCAGTAGTTCAGGTGATTTAAAATCCTGGACAGACAAGCAGACAGCCACGGTAGCGTATTATATAAGAAGATTGGAAAACAGTCATCTGGAGTTGTCATACACCAGTCTCTTCTATTAAGGATTTAAACAAATTATCCCTAGAGGTTTGCAATTACCTGCTTTTTTTCTTAGATGTTCACTGCCCTATAAACAATGTCCAAACTCTTCTTGGAAATGTAGTGCTCTTCCCTAGTTTCAGAGATAAGGTCACACTGTACCTTCATATATTTTTGAAAAGTTCTTAACAGATTAATGGATAACTTATTATGGGTTATTAAGATAATACCAACATACATTAAGAAACAACAACTATTGCTGATGCACAATAATAATGTTATGTAGCAAAACATAATAACACTATAGAAACAATCAAAAACAGTCTTTTTATCCTTCTGATCCATGAAATAAAAACTCCTTATTGACCATGAATGATCTAAATTGACAGCGCACTTCTCAGTAATATAAACTCCATTAACTTTAGAAAAACTCTGTACTTCTCTTGCTGATTTATATATCGCTTCCTGTAAGTAGGATGGCCCACTTTGTACAAAGTTTTTGGGCACGTTGGCATAAAATATTCCCATTTTAATCCACTGGAAAAACAAAAGCACAGCAGATGCAGACAAAATGCAACTGCTATAATGGCTTTGAAACACATTGTTCTCTATTTTAGACTGTGTATACACTTGACTTTGTATTTGTATTATATTTCTTAACATTATTTTGATGATGCCATTTGGTGTTAGGATTGTTAGATAGTCACAGCCATTTTGTGGCTATTTGCAGGATGGCTGAAGCCAAAATGTTTACTATGAATATGCCTGTTGCCAGTCATTTGGCACATAGGTCAAGTGGAAGCTTGTATTATTATGCTTTGACCATAAAAGATGGAAGCACACAGCTTCTGGTATCAGTGTATTGGATCTCTATTTGAAAAAAAACTTCAACCTTCTTTACTAGTATTAGTGGAAGCTGAAAGGCACTTCCTTGAGGACTTTAGCGTTAGAAAATTTTGCTCCAGTTCCTTTGACTACAACACTGATTTCATCACTGGTATTGTTAACTCTGTTCTTTTGATTTCCACCAAACCTTCTTACTTGACCTAAGTACTACCAAACCATTTTGCATATCCATTTTCTGGTTGCAAACAACCATTTTAGTTTTTTTAAACCCATCTGGATCATGATAACAGCATACATACAATATCTAGTATACATATATAAATGTAGTTTTCTTACATTCTCATTGGATGTGTCCTGTTCCATCAATTGAGACAATTGAGAAGAACCCCACCTGTTTGACCACAGTTTTTCCTGGGGCTTGGATATCACATGGAGCAGAGGGGGGAGACAATTCGCCTGGTTCTCCCAAAGAGGCTGAGGGGTACAACACATGGCTTCTCAACTGACAGGCTGTGGCACATGGCTCAACAGGCAACCAAACGTTTTTACTAATGCAACATCTGCATTGGCATCTGCAACTTATAGTAATTTGATGTCCCAGTTCCCATTATCACAGAGAAAGCTTAAATCTTTTAACACATGATTATTGTGAGACAAAGTGTCTGAGTTCTATAAATTAGCCAATAAAAGGTGTCATTTTGCTTGACTTCGCACTACATTCATAATGGCTAACATGGTACAACACCCTAGAACTGCATGTTAAACTGGAAATCAGTTATCGGAGACCACTGACACTGAGGACGATAAGGTTGAATTCTACTGAACCCCAGCAACCTGAGGGAATGCTCTCAGCTGTAAGGAATCATGGCTCAGTTTGCAGTAACTGAGGTTTTTACAGCTTTTCCCCTCCCTGTATTGAATTTGAAATAAACCGTGAAACTGCAAGCATACAAAAGGTGTCCTTTTAGAAGTTTTTTAAGCACTACATAACACATATCTATATACATTTATATATACACACCTTAATTTCTACAATCCAAAACATTAATCAAGGGCAGGCAGATATTTGGAAATTAAGATAATAGGTAAAGTTGCGCAAAAGTAAGAGGTACAAATAAAAAAAAAAAGTCAGGTAAATATTATAATAAACACTATGAAGTATTAGAAGTTTTTGCAAAGGAAGTAAGGCACAATGATAGAGTCAGCCCCTAAGGGATATGCTCCTTGTTTGTAATCTTATTGCATTCATTATGTGACTGCTGCATAAATCATTTTGTCAACCAAAACAATGAGATGGATGGAATTAAGGACACACATCATGTGAAAACCGGTGCCCAGAGCCATAGTTAACAATTTCTTTCTATGCAATATTGCAACAATTATAAAATGATAAAATACAAACCTCAAAAGACTACTTTTATACATATATATCCTCTTTAATAAAACCCCTGTGTGCGTCCACATGTCCGTGTGTGTGTGTCTTCTGGTGAAATGTGCATGTGCAGGGCTCGGTGCGATCTGCACAGCACCGTGGACGCACACACACACTGGGAGCTGGGCACACAGTGAATCGCGTAGCCACGGCCGCACTTGATTAACAAATAAAGGACATCATTGCTGGGGAAACCGTGGATGCACACACACTGGAAGCTCGGCACACAGTGAATGGCGTAGCCACGGCCGCGCATGATAAGCAAATAAAGGACAGCATTGCTGGGGAGAGTGCTGATTGGGTAGTTGCGGCCGCGCACACCCATCCATTGCTGGGGAGACACCACACATACTGCCTCATGCATGTTTACTAACTAACTATCTGCTAACAACATGCCACCCAAAAAAAAGGACACGTCAAGTAGGACAAAAGACACGGACAATCAAATAAAAACATCTCCTGGAAGAACGGTCAGCTCGACAAGTAAACAACAAAAGAAAGGCTGAAAGACAAAGAAAAATACGAGCAAATAGATCGATTGAAGAAAAAGAAAACGAGTGTCAGAATATTCCCCATATTGATTTGGCTCCATCATCTAGAAATTTACCCTTTACCTTAAGAAGGCAACAGTTTCCAGTTACATTAGCCTTTGCCATAACAATTAATAATTCTGAAGGGCAAACCTTAGAAAAAGTTGGCATTTACTTGCCAGAACCAATATTTAGCCACGGTCAGTTATATGTTGCATTATCAAGAGTTAGAAGTTTTCCAGATGTTGTCAACGTTGTAGATGGTCCTGAACAAGGCAAACTGTTGCAAAACTCAGACAGAGTATTTACAAAAAATGTTGTCTATAATGGAATTTTATTGAAAAATTTCATGAGGTAAATAAATAAAGTTTTACACTAAGGCAATATTAATTATACTTACTGTATTGCCATATACGTTTCTATTTTATTTTTAATATTTTACTTTAGGCTTCTTGCAAAAATATTTTTAACAAAAAAAAATTAATTAGGTCAAGGTCCCTTGCCATTTAATATAGACTGTTCCCACTAATGTTTATGCACTACTGTTCTAGCTCCCATTATTGTAACGAGCTTAATGTCTAGTATAAACCTATATATATACTGTGTGTATATATATATATATATATATATATATATATATATATATGCACACACACACACAGACAATATCTTATACATGTGTGTTAGAAAATATATATATACACATGTATAAGATATTGTGTGAAAAAGCACTGATTAATTATGAAATTTCAAATGTAATAACTACATGAGTGTGTGTTTTACTTTCAAATCACAGTTGACTACATAAATTATGTTTGTCCAGAAATATTTTTTCTTAGTTGAAGTGACTGAAAACAGTCCAAGATTTAAACATTTGCTTATTCTTTTTCCACTGGCTATTGCTACTGTAGAAAACATGAAAACTAAAAACAATTCAAAATTTGAAAGACTTTCATTGTACAACATCTTATTTACAAGATTCTTCAGTTTCTGTCTCTTCTGTGCATGTTTTTTAGTTTTGTTTTTGTTGTTTGAGTTGATGTTTGCTTTACTGTCTCTCTATTCTAATCATGTCATTTTCTACATGTTTCCACTCCCTCCCTCCATGATGCTGTTTACTTTGCTTCACATCATCTCTTCACTTCTTCATTAATTTGCTGATTCTGAAACAAGCCTCCTAAAAAACGTTTGGACTATAAACCAGAAAGTTCTTCAAGTGTCTCTGCTGAGGTAATTTCAGTTTCGGTTCTGATTTGTTCAAGGTTGTTTGTAGTAAATCTAATCTTTAAATAATACATTTTTTAAAATGTTTTGTACGTTTACAAATTAGCTGAGAGTGAGTGACAGCGATAAGAATTAACCCTTCCAAATCTGAAGTAGTGGTCCTGTCACAGAAAAGAGTGATTCATTCTATGCAGGAAAAAGTGATAAGCAGCTGGCCCAGCTGAAGAAGTTCAAGTATTGCTGGTTCTTGAATGGCAGTACTGTGGTGGGCTGGCGCCCTGCCCGGGGTTTGTTTCCTGCCTTGCGCCCTGTGTTGGCTGGGATTGCCTCCAGCAGACCCCCGTGACCCTGTAGTTAGGATATAGCGGGTTGAATAATGGATGGATGAATGGCAGTAGGGTTCATCACAACAGTGACCAATGAATTAGTGCAGTGGAATCTATTTTATTGATAGTGTACTGGATTATTTTAATGAAACAACAGCTAAGTCCTTTACAGGAACCCTTCACTTTCCTGGTTAGGCTACATCCACATGCTCACCAATGTACATGATCTCTACGTAGTAACTGAAAGAATAAGATCACAAGAACAATTTTCCAAAATGAGATTTTCTGCAAGACATGCAGGTTAGATGGATTAGGGATGCTAATATGGCCCTAGTGTGTGTGTGTGTGTGTGTCTGTATGTGTTTTCAACCTGCAAAAGACTGGCTGCCTATTCAGGGATTGCCCCTGCCCTGTACCTGATGCTTGATCTCTGGATAAGTGTGTCTGGAAGATGGATGGATGGACGGATAGTTACACAATTAGAGGCAATCTGAACTTTTCTAACACAAAAAATGTGTGAATATTTATCTATATTAGATTTCTTTACATAAAAAAATAAAAAGCCTGTTCATTAAGTAATTTTAATTACATAATTTATAATAGTGTTTACATCTAATATTGGTTATTTTGTAATGCCAGTAAGCAAATATTTTATAGTTCTCCTCAAGACATAGATGTGGACTTTTATTTTGAAATCAAGTGCTAAAATGCTACTGGTTCAGATGTGAAGCAGATAGAAAAATAGTCTCTTGCACATTATCAGCTAATCCATAATTAGTTTTAGTTAACAAGATCACCGCTAAAATACATGGAGATGTAACTTTTGCATGTTATTTTTTTCAATTCTTAATAGGAAAAAATTACCTTTGCAGTTTTGACAATTCCTCTAAAATGTATCTCTGCTGCAAAGCAGGTTTTTACTTTGACAAATCACAGTATGTTAACTCCTTAAATATTGTAGTGATTGTGTATCCATCCACCCAGTCCTGCATTTGCTGACATCAAAGATTCCATTACAGGGTTGTTTTGAGTAAAGTCCATCATGGACGTACAGTCCAGCTGGAAACAACCTTGATAGGATACATATGCCAACACTCATATAGGTTTCTAGTTTGCCTTGTCTCAGGCATATGAGAAAAGAATGCAATACACAGAGAAAACACACAAAGTTCAAAATTCTGAACACTGGAACTGTGGTTTTTTTTTTTTGTTTTGTTAAAAAATGAGTGTCCCATTTGTCGCATTTCTATATTTGAGTTGTAAATGTCAGATGGCAGCCAGGGTTTATTCTCTAGCTTCTGTTTATTTTCTGCTTTATTGTTATTATTGTTTTTGCTTATTATTTCCCATGTTTAAGTGTTGTCCTTATTAATTTTGTTTATTATATGTAAGTGTACTATATATTTAAATGTGAGGTCATTCCATGTACTTTGTGGGTGGAAGCTCATAAGATGGATCCACTCTGACGTCACTGTTGCTGGGTCCTCCTCTTGGCTTTAAAGTTTAGCCAATAAGAGCACAAAGTAGTAGAAGGTTGAGTTCTTATTGGAGTGTGTTGTAAGTATTGTGCTTCCTTGAGTTTTCTGTTTTTGCATTTGTTTGCTTCTGTCTTTGAATTCTGCTTTTTTGGATTGCCTTTCAAGCAAATGATTTTTTGCTCTTTTGAGCATTTCTACCTTTTTATTCGCTCTTTGTTTGCTAAATAAAATTTTCATCTGCGGTGGGCTGGCGCCCTGCCCAGGGTTTGTTTCCTGCCTTGTGCCCCGTGTTGGCTGGGATTGGCTCCAGCAGACCCCCATGACCCTGTAGTTAGGATATATAGCGGGTTGGATAATGGATGGATGGAAATTCTTCATTTAAAAATTTCAGTGTTGCCTTTTGTTTAGAAGACAAGGTTTTTATGATTTCTCTCTCTTGTGAGGTTTGGAACTTTATTGCATTTTTATACTTTAAATCTGTGTGGGCTGCAGCATGGAGGTAGCAGTGTGGGGACTGGCTATTTTGGGGTGAAAGTCCTAGCCTGCTTGTGTATCTTAGTTTGGACGTCTTGCACATTTTATATATGAAATTCCTAATAGTAAAAATTAATTCCTTGCTTTATAAATGATTGATATCTAAATCCTAACACATCCCATTACCTCCAGGGCTATAATTATACATATTTTAAATGAGTAAAGCAAGATAGATATAAAGGCAGTTTAGATAGGCCCATTGAGTGGGTGTTTAATAATAGCACTTTATTATACTGTAGGTAGTCTGACTCTAGGAGCTGCATAACACATTTATGTAAAGGATAAGTGTGGTATTTTTTAAATGAAAGTTATATCTTCACAATCTTGGTACATATTCATTTGCCCCATGAAACTGTTGTTCTAAAGTGAAGAATTTTGTATAATATTAAAAATGCATAGCTTGCTCTTATATATATATATATATATATATATATATATATATATATAATAATGATCTGGCCGCCTAGAAGGAGGAGACAGCACGAGCTGGGGCCCCACGAAGGAGCGTTAGGCTGTAGCGCTCCAGGGGTTAGTCCATCCCACTGAATGATTGGGTAGAGTGGGGTGAGCAAGGCAGGTGTCCTCCCAATGGATCTGAGGAGCGACTACGGAAGCGTGAAGGAAGAAGGGAGGAGAGCCGACCTCGGACGGTCTGGTCGTGATGTCCTTAAGACAACCAAGATGGAGGTCGGCTGAAAGTAGCTCATAGCTGTTGGGTCTCCGCTGGCTACGGGAGCAATGCGTAAGCCGGGGAGGATGAGGTGGAGGTGTGCTGAGATCGTGATTAGAGAGACTGCGTTTTAACGTCTGATTTTTTATCTCGGATTTTTAAGAATCATTTGTTTATTTATATACAGTAATCCCTTCTCAATCGCGGGGGATGTGTTCCAGAACCCCCCGCGATAGATGAAAATCCGTGAAGTAGAAACCATATGTTTGTATGGTTAGTTTTATATATTTTAGGCCCTTATAAACTCTCCCACACTGTTAACATTATTAGAGCCCACTAGACATGAAATAACACCCTTTAGTCAAAAGTTTAAACGATGCTCCATGACACGACAGAGATGACAGTTCTTTCTCACAATTAAAAGAATGCAAACATATCTTCTCTTCAAAGGAGCGCCGTCAGGAGCAGAGAATGTCAGAGAGAGAGAGAGAGATAAAAGCAATCAATCAAAAAATCAATATGTGCTTTTAAGTATGCCGAAGCACCGCGGCATTTTGTAGAGGAGCGTCCGTATCCTCTAGGCAAACGGCCTCTCTGCAAACAGCCCCTCTGCTCACACCCCCTCCGTCAGGCGCAGAGAATGTCAGAGAGGGTGAGAGAGACAGAGAAAAGTAAACAATCAAGCACCGCACGGGAAGCATATCTTATATGACCCCCCCGCGATAGGTGAAAATCCGCGAAGTAGAAACCATATGTTTGTATGGTTATTTTTATATATTTTAAGCCCTTATAAACTCTCCCACACTGTTAACATTATTAGAGCCCTCTAGACATGAAATAACACCCTTTAGTCAAACGTTTAAACTGTGCTTCATTACAAGACAGAGATTGCAGTTCTTTCTCACAATTAAAAGAATGCAAACATATCTTATCTTCAAAGGAGCACCATGAAGAGCAGATAATGTCAGAGAAAGCGCTTGCTAAGAAAAGCAAACAATCAAAAAATCAATACGTGCTTTTAAGTATACAGAAGCACCGTGATAAAGCGGCATTTTGTAGAGGAGCGTCCATATCTTCTAGGCAAACAGCCACTGTGTAAACAGCCCCTCTGTTCACACCCCCTCCTTTAGGCAGAGAGAGTGAGAGAGACAGAAAGAAGCAAACAAAACAAGTGCCACGCGGGAAGCATATCTTATAGCATTGAGGAGTTTTATTTAATATGTAATACATGCTCTGATTGGGTAGCTTCTATGCCATCCGCCAATAGCGTCCCTTGTATGAAATCAACTGGGCAAACAAACTGAGGAAGCATGTACCATAAATTAAAAGACCCATTGTCCGCAGAAATCCGCGAACCAGCGAAAAATCCGTGATATATATTTAGATATGCTTACATTTAAAGTCCGCGATAGAGTGAAGCCGCAAAAGCCGAAGCGCGATATAGCGAGGGATTACTGTATAACTTTTCACTGTTTTTATGAATTTATTTATTGGAACTGTGGAACACTGCACTTTGGACACTGTTATTGATTTTTATTGTGTAATAAAGGCACTTTGGCACTTTTTGGGAATATCTCCTGGCTTCATTTGAGAATTGTCTTCATTTGTCAGCTCATCTCGGTTGACATTACTGACGGTGTTGGGTTCAAGAGCTCCTGGTGGTCGGATGGGAGTCTGGAGTGAATCCGCATCATCACAGTCAGTCATTTTCCAACCCATTATATCCTAATCAGTTCAGAGTTGTTATGTTATTGTTACGTGTACAAAGTACAATAAAATATTTTTGTGCACTCTTCACCACAGTGCTGCCGCTCTGCCTAAATTTCCCTCTGCAGGCTATGTAAAATAACAACACAGATTGCAATTGCTGAGAATTAGCTGCCATTTACAAAAAAAATAATCATATGGTTTGAGCATGCATCTGTCTGTTGTTACATAGAATACAGAAGAAAAAAAAAACAGTTTTTGGCAAGATAAAGCTTCATAATTTTTGGAATTTTGTCAATTGGTGAGGGGCTGTGTGTCTAAACTCTACCCAAGATGCCTGCTTCAAGAAGACCAGTGAAGAAGAAACGTGTCCTTACCTAATGAAAATAGCACCAAGAATATGTGGTAAAATGTATTAACCCTACTATTATCCTAGCATTTCCACCCATCTGTTATCTTGGGCGGGTCGGTGCCGACCCGTGTCCTAAATCAGCCTCCCTCAACTCTCAAACATTTTTTTATCATCCAGTTTGTTTCCTTACCTCTTGGTTACCTTGTTAGGCTTCCTTATCCATGAAAAGATTTTAAAATTTGGTTTTAAAATTTTTGGTGTGGCCCTCTGAAGATGATGTCAATAAAACGGCCCAGTCCAAAAAAATTGGTAAAATAAACATCAGGAGAATTATACAAATAAATCAAAGGTTTATATGTTACCTGACTATTACTGAGGGGTATTAGAACACAACTGTAAAAAAAAAAAAAATTACAATTTTTTATTTTAATAATATTACTATCAATATCAATATTATTAATATTAGTAACATCTGTGGTGTTAGGGTCGGTTTTGACCCATATATATTTACTTCAAGAAGAAGGCAAAAAGTATTTTTTTCCAAAAGTTGAACTTTAATTCAATTACAAAGACAAAGCCAAACAAGTAAGACAAAATAAAATACAAAATAAATTACAAAATGTAGATCAAACAAACAATCAGACCAATAGAATTAGTAGTACGGTGGTAGGGTGGTAGCTCTCCAGGAGCAGGATTGCTACTGTATGTTTACACTATGTGCAAGTAGGACAGTAAGTGACATTTTTAGTGTGCTCTTTGCAAATATATTTCTTGCATTTGGCACACATGGAATTGTTTTTTCTGTCCGTGCTGCTTGGGCAGACCTGACAGCGCTTTCTTTTGGAATCCGGCAGCCTCTCTGGGTCTGGGTCTGTGGCTGTGGCAGGGCTGGCTGTGGCAGGGCTGGCTAAAGGGAAGGATGCTGGTGCTGAAGCTCTTCGTCTTCCTGCTGACCACTCCTGGATTGAACATCAAAGGCAGGCGCTGCACCCATCTCTCCCAGACATCACTTATGGGAGCAAGCTTGTCACGTCTTGCTCTCATGTCTCGGTTGTCAAACCTGAGGACTCTCGAGATCATGTGGAAGCTCTTCAGTGACATCGTGGCCCGAAAAATATTTCTGCCTGTTGCTGTGTCCCAGAGACTGGCTGTGGCCTCATTGCTGGATCGGTATACTCCAGCAAGAAGAAGAATTCAATATAAGCATCCAGGAATTCTTCATCAAAGTCAATCCATGTGTCTCCGTAGACTTTTTGTCCTTCTAGGTTTGTCATGTCAAGTATTATTTTCTTCAGCGATGATGGCATGAACTGTTCAAAACTTGTTTTGATGTCACTTATCCTTGTTATGGCAAACCTTGTGACCCCAGGAGTCATTCTGATGATATTTTCAGCAGCTGCCCTGCCAGTTGTCCTGCGAGTCTCGTCAGGTGGTACTAACCTCCAGGTGATGCTGCCATTCTTGGACTGTAGTACTTCAGCTGGTGGGGAAACTGCTTCAGAGGTGATCTCCTCCTCAGACTCTGTGTCTGTGTCTTCTGACTGACACTCCACAATGTCTTCCTCCTCTGAGTCCACCTCATCAGTGTCGCTGTGCCACTCTGTAACTTGTCCTTCAGCTAGGATATGATCCAGAGCTTGGAGTGCTGTGAATCTGGCCATTTTTACCTCTGCAAATTAGATGCTTTCTCTCCAGTCACAATCACCAAACTGAACTGGTCTGGGTCTGTTTTGTCTGGGCTGTCTCTATTTTTTTACTCAGGGGAGGTGTGAAGAGATAAGCCCCTGACTACAGCTCGGGGGATGGGAGAGGCCTGCTACCTGACAGAGTTGGGGGGCCAGAGTGAGCTGAGAGTGTGTTTATACTGTAACTTAAGTTTGGCCAGTATTTATTGTTTTATGATCTCTTATTGTACCCTGGGTCGTGGCCGACCCGGTAAGACCACAGGCAGTGAATTTCTGATTAGAGAAATAATTTACCTTTTTTTTTTTTTTTCTTGTTTAAATGGAAGTTTCAGAAAAATAGAAAAAGCCTTGATGCAGTAAACAAAATGTATGTGGTACTTTTATGCATTTAAAACTTGAAAACGGGTCGGTACCGACCCTAGGGTAATAGTAGGGTAAGAAAGCTTTGCTTCTTCACAGTGGACATATTTGGTGAGTTTCAAGGCATTTGTTTTCACATTGCGACCATACCCTTCACCTCCATTATAAAACACTAGAGCAGGCTATGTACATAAAATTAACACAATTTACATTTCTTCCATATGCCCAAACTTTAATCATACAGGCAACTGTAATAACTGGATGCTTAGTATGCATGTACACTGTAATTTATAGCAGTGACACCACTCCTCAGTGTTTTGTTCTTGATGCACACTTGAGTAACAAATTCTTCACAGGATCCACATTGAAATATTATGGAAACTAGGGGGCTCTCCCCCCTGCTCGCTTCGCTCGCCAACCCCCGTGCAGACCCTGCATCCTCATTATTTCCCGGATCTGCCACTTGCGATGAATCGTGCTGTGCCTTTGGATAAACATGATTATCAACTCTGTCTTTGATATCTCCGTCTTTTGAAATCATTATCGCTCACAATTTTCACATGTTGGTTTATTATATATGTGAGCGTGATCTTTCAGATTCATATAGAAATCCAAGAAAACTTCTTTGTCCGTGTTTTTCAGATAAAATGTGTAAAGTGCATTACTTTTGGATGTATGGATTTGTATCCATTATTGGCTGTAGAATTTCAAATAAGTCCGATCATTTAACTCTTTTGATTCTATGTTGCATCGCTTCTGCGTGATCATAAATATAAACCTGACCGAACTGTGGTTTCTTTAAAATTAAACTTGTAGTAGTTTTAATTGTTGCAGGATCACAGAGTCTCATAGTGTATGTTCCTGAATCATGTAAATCTATGTTTTGACCATTGTATGATGCAAATGCGAACAGATTACAGTAATCCCTCGCTATATCGCGCTTCGACTTTCGCGGCTTCACTCTATCGTGGATTTTAAATGTAAGCACATCTAAATATATATCACGGATTTTTCGCTGGTTCGCCGCTTTCTGCGGACAATGGGTCTTTTAATTTAGGTTACACGCTTCCTCAGTTTGATTGCCCAGTTGATTTCATACAAGGGACGCTATTGGCGGATGGCTTAGAAGCTACCCAATCAGAGCATGTATTACATATTAACTAAAACTCCTCAATGCTAAAAGATATGCTTCCCGCGTGGCGCTTGTTTTGTTTGCTTCTCTCTGTCTCTCATTCTCTCTGCCTGACGGAGGGGGTGTGAGCAGAGGGCTGTTTACAGTGGCTGTTTGCCTAGAAGATATGGACGCTCCTCTACAAAATGCCGCTTTATCGCGGTGCTTCTGTATACTTAAAAGCACGTATTGATTTTTTGATTGTTTGCTTTTCTTAGCGAGCGCTCTCTCTGACATATCTGCTCTTCACGGTGCTCCTTTGAAGATAAGATATGTTTGCATTCTTTTAATTGTGAGAAAGAACTGCCATCTCTTTTATTTCTTCAGTATTGAGCCATTAGTGCTAAACTTTTCATTTCAGTCTTGCATGGTAGCTGAAGGTTAGCTTATGTGTTTGTATTTCACTTTCCTTTTGAAATAAAACATGGAAGCACATTGAACTGCATACTTGTTGTGATGCATTGTAAACTATTCAGCATTCACAGAAGCACAAAAAAAAAACTAAATTCCATTTATTTCAAAATTGGCTCTGGTCACTTTTGGAACCAGCGGCACATTCTTAAATGAAGCCTCAGGGTGATGCTCACTAAATCTCTTATTAAATTGTATTTTTTTTATGGTTTACAGAAATTGTCTACCTAGTTTTCAGGCATTTTGGCACATTACTGGAATTTAGAGTTGAAAATACCGATTTGGTTTTTGGAAGTGTAATTTTACAGGTATAAAAACAGAAATGAAGATTTTTATTTATGTGAAGTGTTTGGTTTTACTCATTTTTTGTATTATTATTATTTTATAATTGCTCAAATCTTTATAGTTTTCACTTGGTTTGATGTTTCAGGATAAGTTTGTGAATATAATTTTAAAATACAATACATGATCTGGCTACCTAACTAAAATAGCATTTTCATAACCTAAAGAAAGGTACTTTTTTCTGCTAGTTTTGTTGACAATTAGAAAATCTTTATATTTCCTGAACTGCCAGTTACCTGAAAAAATATATAGACTTTGTATTTAGACTTTTGTTTCATTGATTAAAACATGCAATGTTGAAAATGTTATTCAAATTGTATTACATTTGTTTGCTTTTCTATATCTTAAATTAGACCCCCGTGACCCTGTGTTCGGATTCAGCGGATTGGAAAATGGATGGATGGATATAAAAAATAGAACACTTTAATCATTGCAATTTATTTATTATTGTTTATTTATTAACTAAAAGAAAAGGGAAGTAAGGCATTGCTGGTACCTTCAGTGTCCAAGAAGGAGAGATAATGGTGGACTTTTAATGTGCTGGGTACTGTAGATTTTCAAAATAAAACACTGATATGCTTTATATATATTGGAAGTTGTCGTTAAACTTGCAGCCAAGAATATTTCCAAGACTCATGACAAATAGAGATTGGAGCAATGTCCTTCATTTATTTTGCTTGTTCAATCATTCATTTACAGTAAGATTACGGAAGGTAAGGCATATCCTTACTGTATGGGAATAATCATGTGCCAGATCACAGTCCGTCACAGAGCATACCCACTCACACACCATCACTTATACCGTGCCCAGTTTAAAGTCCTCAGTGTGCTAATCTGAGTGTCTTTGGGACTATGAGTGGAAAAGAGGAATAACAAGACCAGACATGGACCAGAACTTAAAGCTAATGAAAGCTCTTTATGTACTATGAACTGCAATACCACCAGCTCTAAAATGAGTTAGATGAGTATGTTGTACTAAACATGAAGTATCAAAATCAGATTCTGGAAGGCTTACAGTGGCTACAGATTTTTATTCCACCCACTTAGTTACGATTGCTGATGGAGCATACTTCTTGTACCTTAATTTTATTTAACTTGTTTTGTAACAAGTATTTCCATGCTGCGGTCTTTTAAATGTACTTTATCTGTAGCTTTTAGAATGTTATCACTAATTTCTTTAACACTAGAATTACCAGAGCCTACGAAAAAACTCGTAATTCCGTCCCACCTTAAACTGCTTCTTAAATCCCTTCACACCTCTCCGCCAGCGCCCTTTGTCTTCTAAATTTGCTGATAAAGAGAAGCCGGCTATTCCATCCCCCCACCAATTTAGAACGTGCACGAACTTCTCCCAGCTCATGCCTTGATTGAGTATCTGGGAGTGAAGTGGAGTTTTAGAGTGGAAATAATAGATCGTTGTTTGGAACACACGCATTTCATGTCTGTTCCGTTTCTACAGTAATCTGTGTCAACACATTGTTAAAACAGAAACTTTTTTATATTCTAGTAGTAGATGACAAAATGTAGGCATAAACTATATAATGTATGAAGCCTGAAGTCCAAATAGCAAAGAAACATTTTCACAAGAATAGCACAATTGCACTTTTATTCAAACATATAACTGCAGAAACAAAAAGCCGCCTTAACATGTGACATTGACACCACTTTACTGTAACTGACTCCGTGGCTCAATAGACTCAGCCCCCGTTTGGGAATCAAGGGGTCGCGGGTTCGATCCTGCGCCGCTCCGTTTTGAGAAGTAAACTGCTCTTGTCTTACTGTTTTAGAATAAAAGCATACATTTGATTTCAGTCTGTAACAGCCGGTGCAGTTTATGATCCTTGTAAAGGTTAGCTTTTTTTTTATTCACTTTTCACTCTCTCAGTCGCGTTCAGAATCAATCCATACAACCCCATCTGACACGGCTGTTTTCACTAAAGCGCTATAGCTCTGCAGTGTACCACGATGCATACTAACGCACAATCACCCCGGTTCTGACACACAAACGCTGGCGAAGCTGCCTTCTTCGTATCTCACCGTCACTTGCTTTTCGTTTTATTGAGTGTTCCTGCCAGTCCCCGCATGTTGCTGTATGCTTTTTCTTTTGTACTACAGGACATGCAGAGGAAAGAATGGTCAAGACCAGTAACCGGCGCTATATGCAATCATCAGACACTCCCCATCTGCCCGTGTCGTTCAAGCACAGGAACATATATTGGTGTAAAAGTATAACAAAAGTGCACTTTTATTCAAGTGCACTTTTTCCATCGCCTTTTCCTGTAAGAAGCAGTGTACACACTTCTCTCTATCCAGCATACAGCAACATGCGGGGACTGGCAGGAACACTCAATAAAACTGAATAAAAAGAAAATCAAGTGACGGTGAGATACTGAAGAAGGCAGCTTCGCCAGCGTCTGTGTGTCAGAACCGGTGGGCGTTAGTATGCATCGTGGTACAGCACAGAGCTATAGCGCGTCTGTATTCTGTTTCTTTTGTACTCCAGGGCACGCAGAGGAGAGAATAGTAAAGAGCAGTAAGTTCGGCTATATGCAATCATCAGACACTCCCCATCTGCCCGTTGTTTTGTTATACTTTTCAATACTTTTTATACTGCTCAAACTGGCATGCTCAAAAAATACACGTGTAATGCCACGAAAAGTGCACGCAGACACTTCATTTCGCAAACAAAACAAGTGCACTTTTATTCAAAACTACCTGTATAACCGAAGAAAAAGAAAGCAAGTTACAGTAGGCGATTGATACGACATCTTGCATGGTGCAATGCTAAGAAGTGCAGATTTTCATTCCGTGCTATATGAAATCATCACATTCAAATATTAACAGTTCCCACACACCCAAGGACCGTCTTCCTACATTTACGACGTGTACTTGTTGCGTGTACACACCTCTCTGTGCTATGGTTTCTATTACACTGAATGAGCACCTGACACTGTACTTTCTTCCCTGGGGGAAGGTCCGCATCAGAGAATTTCCAGTTCCTGCATAAATTCACACCCGATCTGACGCTGTTCGTTTTCAAATAATATTGCATTAGTGCGATTATATTTTCACATATATTGTCTCTTTCTTTCAGGTGTGTAATAGAAACCACAGCATAGAGAGAAGTGTGTACACTGCTTCTTACAGGAAAAGCGATGGAAAAAGTGCACTTGAATAAAAGTGCACTTTTGTTATACTTTTACACCAATATATGTTCCTGTGTTTGAGCGACACGGGCAGATGTGGAGTTTCTGATGATTGCATATAGCGCCGAAGTTACTGGTCTTTACCATTCTTTCCTCTGCATGTCCTGTAGTACAAAAGAAAAAGCATACAGCAACATGCGGGAACTGGCAGGAACACTCAATAAAACGAAAAGCAAGTGACGGTGAGATACGAAGAAGGCAGCTTCGCCAGCGTTTGTGTGTCAGAACCGGGGGGGTTTGATTGTGCGTTAGTATGCATCGTGGTACACTGCAGAGCTATAGCGCGTCTTTAGTGAAAACAGCCGTGTCAGATGGGGTTGTATGGATTGATTCTGAACGCGACTGAGAGAGTGAAAAGTGAATAAAAAAAAGCTAACCTTTACAAGGATCATAAACTGCACCGGCTGTTACAGACTGAAATCAAATGTATGCTTTTATTCTAAAACAGTAAGACAAGAGCAGTTTACTTCTCAAAACGGAGGCGCAGGATCGAACCCGCGACCCCTTGATTCCCAAGCAGGGGCTGAGTCTATTGAGCCACGGAGTCAGTTACAGTAAAGTGGTGTCAATGTCGCATGTTAAGGCGGCTTTTGTTTCTGCAGTTATATGTTTGAATAAAAGTACAATTGTGCTATTCTTGTGAAAATGTTTCTTTGCTATTTGGACTTCAGGCTTCATACATTATATAGTTTATGCCTACATTTTGTCATCTACTACTAGAATATAAAAAAGTTTCTGTTTTAACAATGTGTTGACACAGATTACTGTAGAAACGGAACAGACATGAAATACGTGTGTTCCAAACAACGATCTATTATTTCCACTCTAAAACTCCACTTCACTCCCAGATACTCAATCAAGGCATGAGCTGAGAGAAGTTCGTGCACGTTCTAAATTGGTGGGGGGATGGAATAGCCGGCTTCTCTTTATCAGCACATTTAGAAGACAAAGGGCGCTGGCGGAGAGGTGTGAAGGGATTTAAGAAGCAGTTTAAGGTGGGACGGAATTATGAGTTTTTTCGTAGGCTCTGGTAATTCTAGTGTTAAGAGCTACAGTATTAGAATAAACATTTAGCCCCAATTATGTAGTTCACTTTAAAATACCTTAATATACTATATATAATATAAGCATATTAGATAGCTACTACAGTTATAGAAATGTTTAGGTATGTCAATGCAATTAAAGAAATGGACTAAAAAGGTAGGATGAAAACAATAAGAGGATTCACTAAAGATGATAATGTATAATCAATATATTGTTAATTTTGCAAATCTGACTGTCATAGCTCCACTGTGGAACAGACAGCTTGCCTGTAGTTCAGGGCCAACTGGGGACAAAAGTAAAGTGTGAGGCAAAGTGAAACAAACAATGGCACAGTGGTGACAGCAGATGTTGAAATGTAAAATATGTTACTTTTGTTCAACAACAAGTTCAGTTCACAAGGACAGTTCTTAAAGTGATGAATATTTGCAGTGAAAAATTTATTTATTCACTTATATACTTCAAGTCCGATGAAAACACCCACGTGGTTACAACATAACCAAAAACACATTGAAAAATAACCTTGACTGTGTCCAGAGGAAGAAAAAGAGAAGGTGAAGTGTCAAATCTACTGACCATAAGCTGTGAAGAAAGGTTGAGTGTAATATTCTCATGAGAGGTCGACCTGCATTATGAGAAGATGCATTTCAGGTGTTTTTGCATGTCTTGCTTGTGTTCTGATGACTTGTTGTGTTATGTTCAGTCCATCATTCATCATTATGGCCCCCAGGTAACCATTCACCATTTTAAATAAACGTCCGCCATAGTTGGTACAGCACATGGCCAAAACAATGCAGCCGTGGGCATGGGCTTAAGCAATTAAAAGCTACATTTAACAAGAAATTAAACAACAATAGCCATTAAGAAGGCTAAAAGAATGTCAGGTTGTATAGCATGTTGTATAGTGTACAAGTTCAAGCAGGTTATGCTAAAACTTTATTACACACTAGTGAGGCCTCATCTGGAGTACTGTGTGTAGTTTTGGTCTCCAGGCTATAAGAAGGACATAGCTGTGCTGGAAAAGGTCTAAAGAAGAGCGACTAGGCTGATTCCAGGGCTGCACTACTACTATCATGTCACCTGTTAATCTCCATTTGGACCCTGAAGTCCTAATATGACTACAGTAACTTTTCTGTAATTGTTATCTGTCTCCCTTTCCTGAGCGTAGAGGTGAGAGATCTGGAGGCATTGATGACCTTAGGGCCTTAAGGCTCACACTGCAGTTTCAGACCTCTGGACCTAACACCTGGCGCCTCATGCATAACGCTGTGGGTAGAATTCGCACTATAACATAACGTAAGCACAAAAGCCGAAATGTGCTTACGCATAGAAAAATCCAGATGCAGGAATCTGTGCGTTTGCCAACTCCACGTTCCTTCTGCTACATAAATCCCAGTCAGCATAAAAAGTAACGCTCATGAATGCACCTGTTGTCCCGCCCCATCTCCTCCCAGAATTATGCCTCTTTGAATATGCAAATCAATATAAATAGCCCTTAAGCCCAGCGTTCTGTTAAAAGACAATGGGAAAAGCAAGAGGGAAAATGGAAGAATTTCAGCGAGTACCTAGTGGAGGCAAGGAAAAACGTACTATTCGTTGGTTTAAATAGTGGTATAAACAACAAAAGGAAACTGATTGAGTGACATAGCATGTCGGAGAAACTCAAAAGCTCACGTTCACAAAGTTGCACAGTGCCCGAAATAAAAAAGAAGTTGTCACATATCAAAGTTGCCGTGAAAAGGCGAGTTATAACCCACCGTCTGAGTGTCATATTAAAGCTTATTAGGGTACAGAAGAAATAAAAAGGCACACAGTGGAGAAAAAGTATAAAATGTCAACTTAAATTTCGAAATTTCCACTTTATTGACAAAATAAACTACGTGATTAAAGTAGAATAAACTTCATCTTAAAAATCGTTTAATTAACCAGTTTCTCAAATACCATTGTAACTAAAGTAGCACGTTAAATGCTTTGTTTTGTATTTGATCTTCTGTGTGCTCTATGTGTGTGAATCACTACTTGCTTCTTAAACCGGCTTTCTCTTCCCCCGACAGGACACAGAATCCATTACATTCGTGATATTACAGCTCTCTGAATAACTAAAATACTGAGATGTATACGTGATATCATTTTCATGATGATAAGAGTTAAAGCACATTATTAAACATGGTAACATGGTGGCGCAGTGATTGTGCGCGGCCTTCGATAAAATAATTTATTGCAGCAGCACTCAGGGGCGGCTCTAGGCTCGTGGCGGCCCTGGGCAGAGAAAGAATTGGTGGCCCCTTCGCCCGCCAATGTCAATATGGTATCTTATGGTCACGTCCGTTGCGGATACTGCATAGCCACCTCGTGCTCATGACACAAGCATTTAACTTTTGCCGAAATTTGCTGCTGCATTTTTAGCTGTGTCGTTATTTTCTCTTTCTGTTTTATATTCAATATATATTGGCGTGGCGGCCCCTGGGATTTGGCGGCCCTGTGCAGGTGCACAGTTTGCACATGCCTAAGGCCGCCCCTGCAGCACTGTCTCTTTCAAATGTACTAATCTCCAATTCCTGTCCTTCCTTTTCTTTCTCCAAGTAACCGATCGCCACACAACCAGCTCTGTAATAGACGTTAAGCCATCTGTAAGTTTATAACGCAGATTCTTAAAAACGTTTAAGGAACATTGAAATATCTTCGTAGTACATGTTTAATTATTCTATCCTTCACGCCAGTCCCAGTGAAACATACAGTGCGAGGCAGGAACAATTGTGAGCGGAGCGCCAGATTCTTGCTAGCATAGCAACACCGTGTCCTTTAATTATTAACAATATAGATTATTTAAATGAAGTTTTATCTGTTGTGAAAGATCGGGGTGCTATCGCTCCCTTGAACCCCTGTCCAAGACTCCAGACACCAGGAAAAAGTCCAAAAGTTGACTTTATTTAGTAACAACAGTGCACAAAGCACCCTCCCCTCCACTATACTCATTAAGCAAACCACAATAATAAATCAGTAAACTCTCCACCACTCCCAGATGCGTTGCCCTCCTACCACCCAGCTCAGCTCGCCATCTGGGAGCTCCCACAGCCCTTTTATAGTCCGTGACCCTGCAATCCATGTGACTTCCTAGCACTTCCGGGTCAAATCAAAACTCTTCTTTTCTTCGTCAGCCCGGAAGCACTTTATTTCTTCCGTCCTCGTGACCTGCAAGTACTTCCACCCACGCACCCTAGCACCCTCGCAACCTCGCACCCTCTGTTCGAGTCAGTTTACCTCTCGCCATGTGTTGGAGCGTATCTTGCCTCCATTTAGCTAGCGATACCTGTTTGTTCAACAGACATTATCATCTACAGATTGTTAAGGAGTAATGTTTGACTTTTTTCAAAGAGAGCTCAGAGCTCCATGTGTTTTAGAGGGTAGCTGCTGATTGCCAGAGATATCAGGGCCATGAGCTTTTCTTCCCACGTGGGTGACACTCTCCCATCAGAGCTGAACACGATCAGATACAGTGCCAACGTTTGTCTTTGGAGGGTACCTACTTTCCGTTTGGCCAGAATAACATTTATTGATTTTTAAAGACTGAAATCACCATGGTGTGAAAAATGACATTAATACCAGGACCTGCTGTAGTGGCCCCAGTGAAAATTTTAAAACCCTTTTGTGAAATTATTATGTCATGGAATGTATTATTATTGCTATTTTACTCTTTGTTATAGCATTATTGTACCTATATACATAATGTACCTATACATATAAGTTTACTTATAATCTGGTAGTTTAAATGGATTATGAGCGGATTTATATGTTTCCATTCATTTACTGTATACTTTGTGAACTATAGGTGTTTGTTTTTATGAATTTCATTATTTTTGATAAATGATGTCAAAGAAAATAGCAGTTTACTACATGTTAGGTAAATTAATGTAAATATTACATAGTATTTTAGAACCGATTATATTTTATTTATAAAATTTGTAAATAATTAATATAGCAAACAATATAGGTCAATTGCTTAATGGTAGATTTATTTTATGAATAGAATTACTTTTAAAAGTAAATAGTACAATTTAATTGAAGTTCTTTTCAATTATAAAAATAAATCACAAACACTTAAAACTGCTTTCTTTTGCCACATTGTTTGAGCTAGTTCATCCTCTTCTCAAACAAAAAGACACATTATTTCTACATTGTATGATCAGGTTTTTCTGTTTTAACTAATTTGAGTAAGTAACATTAATCCTAATATAGAATAATAATAATTATTATTATTGTAATATAAAAAAAGGCATAATATATATAGGTGGCACGGTGGCGCAGTGGTAGCGCTGCTGCCTCGCAGTTAGGAGACCCGGGTTCGCTTCCCGGGTCCTCCCTGCGTGGAGTTTGCATGTTCTCCCGTGTCGCGGGTTTCCTCCGGGCGCTCCGGTTTCCTCCCACAATCCAAAGACATGCAGGTTAGGTGGATTGGCGATTCTAAATTGGCCCTAGTGTTTGGGTGTGTTTGTGTGTGTCCTGCGGTTGGTTGGCACCCTGCCCAGGATTGGTTCCTGCCTTGTGCCCTGTGTTGGCTGGGATTGGCTCCAGCAGACCCCCGTGACCCTATTCGGATTCAGCGGGTTAGAAAATGGATGGATGGATGGATAATATATATAATATTAAATTTGTAGTTCAAGAAATGTGAAGGTTGTAAAGTGAATGCTGACCAGTTTAGTGCTTAGGCAGTAATCCAACTTTTGGAAGTATTATTGTTCCTTACCTGGTGTCTAAATATCCTCAGAAATCATAATGGACACAAAAACAATCCTTTTATAACCATCCATAATGCCAGAATATTTTGCTTGCACAGTAAAGAAAGAAATGGAAAAAAAATATATCTACATTTTGTATCCAAAAGCTCTATCAGTGTTCAGTTGAGGATGAAAAGTAAAGAAAATAACTGCAAAAAGGAAAAAAGTACAAAAACAAAAATAAGACTGAACATGCACCTGAAGTAAATATAGAAACAAGAGCATTCAGTGTAAAGAGTCGTAGCAATCGGCACTGCGAATCATCTTCTTCCATATCTTTCTGTCCTCTACATCTTGCTCTGTCACACCCACCACCTGCATGTCCTCTCTCACCAGATCCATAAACTTCCTCTTAGGCCTTCCTCTTTTCCTCTTACCTGGCAGCTCCATCATTAACAGAGCAGAACAGAAGAAAGTGCCGACGTTAAATGGAGAGAAGCAGGCAGGAAGACGAAAGAATCGGTGTGAGAAAGAGAGAGATTGGATAGGCAGGCAGCTAGGAGGAAAGCCCCTCGGGAGAGCTGACACTCAGGGGATGAAGAAGGCCACTCAAGCTGAGCGGTTCAGGGAGCTGGAGTGATCTGTTGGTCAAGTGACACTTCACGTAAGTTCAGTGAAGGAAGCAGGAGCCAGAAGGCTCAGTGCTGCGCCCTACTGGGACTACAGACAGCTGCAGTGACCCGAGCCTAATAGACATGAGGTTTGGTGTGGCGCCTTACTAGGAGCCATGGAACAATAGGGACTGAAACCTGGAGCAGATGTCTTGCTGTATCTGTCAGTGGGGCATCTCCTCAACCTTGAGGCGCTGTGCGGTGTAAGTAGAGGAGACGTCAGTTTGAAAGGGATGTACCAGGGCTCGGGGATTTAAAAGGACAGATTCCTGCCTTAGGATTTTAACCTTGCTTTGAAGGGATTATTTATCTGGACTGTTTTTAACCTCCACGGACACTGTTTTTATGGATTATTTATCTATTGGAGAACATTTCATTGCACTATTTATTTGGAAACTTTGATTTGTTTGTTTTGGATTGTTTTATATAAAAGCACTAATCACTTTTGCACCTACCCTTTGTCTGGATGTATGTGTCCTCATTTGCCCAGCTCATCTTTTGTTACTTTATTGACAGTTTCAATTCAAGAGGCTCCCAAAGGCAAACAGGAGAATGGAGCCCAACCCGCACTGTCACAATCCTCTAATACAGTTAAACTTTTAAGTAACATACGGTATAAGTATAAAGATCTTGCAATCCAGTAGTCCTGGCATAGATCGTCTGTTCTTCTCTTCCCCACATTAAATAGTCCTGTTTTTTTCTGTGAAACTTTGTTTTCTTTTTTTTGCAGCTTTTTAAAAGGGCATTCTGTCCTGGAGTAAATCGGGAATCATATTCAGTACTTCTCATTTCATTATACTTAATTTAAAACATATAAAATAAATTAAAAAGTTACATTTCCATATGTGATTACTTTTTTTAATTATGTTTCATTGTTTCCTACTTTACAACTAGCCCAGGGTCTTAAAGTCATGCATATGTATTCTTCAAATGCATATTTCTGAGCAGAAATCTGAAATTAAGACACATCTCTGTTCAAAAAGTCCCATAAAATACAGCCCACAGAACAAAACCTTATGCCAGTAGCTTACAGACTTTTTTCCTGAGCAATCATTAGAGGTTTTCTCAACATTTCTAGCTCAGCACTCTGGTTTTATTTTTTTTTTAAGTGCCTAAATTAACACTAAAAAATTCAAATATTACATTTTTAGGCCTTGTGTATCACCAGTCCTTTTCAAACCTGAATTGTTATTAGGCTGAGTCTTTGCTAGTGGGCCAAGGTGGCTTGTTCTGTTGGCATCATTTAGTAATAGGGAGACCAAAATTGCACAAAGTGTTCCAGATACAGTCTCCGAGCTATATTGTACTGCTTAACCTCCCCTCACACTGTACTGCACATCATGTTGTGTAATTTAACTTTTTAAACTTGGTATTTTTCAAGTCAAAATTTATTCCTTCATAAACATGTTGTTTATGTATTTATTATGTGAAATTGTGTTCTAAAGTCAAGTATTTTCTAATTTTTAAAATATCTTGCCTGCCCTGGCATTTTATAATTGAGGCAATGGGGCATGGAGCCAAGAAAGTTTTCAATTATTGATACACATACATTGTTAAATAGCGTATACATGTAATTTTTAAACAAAAATGCACCAATATTATGAGAGATACCCATTTTAAAAGACCACCAACTATGCATGCTTTCTCAGCACTTGTCGTCCTCTTTAATAACCTTTCACCTCCCATGGTGTGGTTTCCTATCAAAAGACCAAATCATACTATAAATAAAGTTTTTCTGCTGTATGCCTGGCATTGTGTTGATTTGTTTCCATATTAATTTGAGAATTCCTCCCACGAAGGCCACTGCTATCACAAAAGCAAATAGAAAATGCATCCTTACCTCAAGAAAAATAGTACCAGGAATGTGTGATAAAATTTCCAGGTCCCTTTTGTTTTTCCATATATGTGTCAAAAATATGGAAAGCATGTTTTCTTCCATGAAAACTTTTGACGCTTTAATGTGAACATATCCTTTAAGTTTGTAGGATTTTGTTTTCTGGTGGTGTTCTGGGGCCCATGACCTCTATTATATAACGCCAGTGCTAGCAAGGTTTTTTTTTTTACTTGTAGAAATGCATAAAATTTGTACACAATTTCATGTGGCAGAAGCGTTCAGTATACACTATGTTTGTGAAAAAATAATTTTGACTTGAGAAACACTGACTTTATCACTTAATAGCGTTCTTATACACTTCTTCGTACTCTCTGGCAGGGGACAGTCCTAGATTCACTATAAGTCCCAAGTGTTTTTCATAATGTGTTCATTTGAGTTTTTACAACCCAGATTGTGCAATTATGTCCAATATATTTTACTTCCTAAACATGTAAAATGTTATATTTATTTATGATGAACATCAAGGTAAATCTACATTATAAATGATATGCTGGCTTTTAGTTATCCGCCATTCCACCTGCTTCAGGGCAAATATAACCAACTTCTTAGCAGTGGTATCTCTATGTTAAGGGAAAGTAGGGCAACACTCCCATCACCCAGGAGATGGCACTGTTGCTCAAAAGTTAAACAAGGAAAAAATTGACCTTACTATTTCAACATATGAAAATGTTAATAGCAAACTCGACTTAGTCATGATGTAAAAAAATGTCCAACTTTTTGTGATATACACAGTGCAATTTGTTATCTAGAAAATATTTTTTGGATGATATGAATTTTTTTGGGCTTGTCACTGCTAGCTTAAATTTGGGATTCTTGTGAAGAACCTTCAATCCTGTGGTGTTCTAGTCATACCTTTGCTCATGGACGTGCTTGTGCAGCCTGCACATTTCAGTTCTGCCTTGAGGTTTGAAGGCTAGAGTCCTTTGAAGCAGCCATTTGTTTATTTTTTGTGATGCAATTTAAAGGGTGGGTGAACTTGTAAATCTCACTTTTTAGAGTAATCGTCATCATTTTCATGAATCATGTTAAGTACTTATGAACAATATGATGTAGCTTTTTGGCCATTGATCAAAAATTGGAAACTTATAAATATTCATTTGGGTTTCTGCTTTTGGTGTTGACTATTTAATGCTGAGATATCATTTAATACTCTCTTTGGTGGTTGTACTCTATGACAATATGTTGATCGATCTTCATTGGGTGTAATTTTTTTATGCCATTATGTGGCTGACATTTTACAGTCTCTGGTGCTGGCAGCCTAATATTTTGGGAAACGCTGTGTCTCTCCTTCATGTGAGGTTTACAGGAGACACTTGTCTCTCTTTCCTCTGCTACCCTACCACACTGCTTCTGCTGTCCCATTCTTCACTGGTTTCTTCTATGTGTCTCCAGTGTCCTTTTTTTCGGCCGTATCCCCTGCCTACAGATTCACACTACCTGTTCTACCTCACACTGATCACTTGAGATCTAAAGCAGCACTGTCTGCACTCACTTACCCCAACTCCCTGCACCAGTTCAGGCTAGAGTCCTTACTGAGATCACCAATGGCCCCATATGCAGGCCAGTGGATTTAATTTGAGAAGTACGCTTTGTAAATTCTGGTTTTGTTTTAGTGTTTGATCATCTTTTATTCTTTGTCTCGCTTTCTGTCTTTCCCTCACACACACACACTACCTCTGCATGGCTTAACAGGATAAATTTCCCCTTTTTGACCGTGTTTCTTTACTTGGTCTGTTTGGCCAACCCCACAAGATTTTTATTGTAAAAATAACCCTCTTGTTAGTTTAAAAATGCATTTACACAATTTATATAAATTAAAACTGCACTGACTCCAGCAGTAATCCCCAAGTGACACCAATTTTAACAGTTGGATTCAGTGTTTAAGCCAGTTCTTCACCTATCTTTTTATTTATCCTTGAATTTCTACTTCTTGTAATTTTAATAACTAGCCTTTTATGTGGCATTTTATCATAATCTTTTTCAAAATCAATATATATATCATACTGTGTGTTGTGTGTTACTATACCAAATGCTTTGATGATTTCTTCTTTAAAAGCGAATATATTAGTAAAAAACACAACAGTACATCTGTAATTGACACGTGTTGCTCAGTCCTGTCTGCTATAATTGCTGCCCTTTATTTACTCATCATGCACGATAGGATGGCCACTAATTGTTGGTGTCAGTTCAGTTCATTTTTACATAATAGTTTATTTAGTTTTCTTTAAAGATTTCCCTAGAGTGTAGTGATTTATGAAAAATAAATAACAGTTTTTATATAGAGTATTATATCTACACATATACACTGTGCTGTATAAACGTCTTAGACCAGACAAGAAATGTATTTTAAAGATTGCTATCTAAGCAGTAAAATAACACTAACATAACATTAGAATAAATATTGATAAAAATAAATGGTAATAAGATTGTTCACTGATATTTTGTAATTTGGCTGGAAGAACATAGATTTGGCATCAAAACCTCAACCAATCACTCTATGCATTGTTAAATTCTAAAGCTAGCTCACGTAATTTGAGTTTATAAGGTAGTAATTAGCCATGCCAGGATTGTATTGCATGATAACCACAAATACTAGGCTGATTTGTGGAGAGTCTGGAAAAGGCACACTTAGCATTAACAAGGCTAATCTAAGAGAGCAATAGCATACCAAACCAGATTTCAAGATGTGGCGTTCAAGCTATTTCAAATTAAAGATCCAAAAAGCCATGTGCAACTGAGGAGCAATACTTAAACAATGCTTCCTTTATAGACAGAACAAAATTAGTGAGGTGCTTGCATTTGGCGCCCAAGTATGTACTTCAACTACTTGATGAAGTCTTAAAATAAGTCGTCTTTTAGAGTTTGAACCATATTTGCAAAGCTACAACAAGCAGAAAACACTGTTGTATGTGAAAGATCATAAAGCATGGAGTGACAACCAAAGTATTAAAATGTGAAAACCAAAGCAGCGCCAATAGAAAAAGGGTGCTAAGACATACCAATATGTATTAATTAAAACTTGGGGTTAGGAATGTACCAAACAGTCTAGTAACAATATTAACACAGGCTGCTGTAGCAGCACAAGAACGTTTTTTGTCTGGATTTCCACACCTATGTTGTAGGGAATGATAAACTGCTGAGAAAAGTTGCCTCGTCTGAAAAATATGAAACTGCATAGCTATACTATAAATTTTAATTTTGACGACTCATTTTGCGACCTGTGAAATTATTTGTTTTTAAAGTTTTCATTGTAACAGTTCACACCGTGTTTCATGAATGGAATGGGACGCGTTCTCCTTTGTTCTCTTTTATCGTGGCTTTGTCCTCCTTTATGACCTTCGGTGTCCTCCTTTGGGTTGGCAGGTATCTGGTAACCCTATGAATGACTATATGCCTAAATGATAAATTCATCCAAGTAAAAATGTGTTTAATTTGCTTGTTCAGGTTAATTAAA
The DNA here is from genome assembly GCF_016835505.1 of Polypterus senegalus. Classification (NCBI taxonomy): domain Eukaryota; kingdom Metazoa; phylum Chordata; class Cladistia; order Polypteriformes; family Polypteridae; genus Polypterus; species Polypterus senegalus. The sequence continues at coordinate 88,150,510 of NC_053157.1, forward strand.
TATTGATGTTGTTTACAAAATGTAATGAACTTTTGATTCAAAAGAAGGAATATATGTGAGTTCGTTTAATGGCTAAATCTCTCATCCCGGCCAATACATCCAGGCCGCCAGGTGGAGCTCTCCCTGCAGCATGGAGGTGCCCCGAATGCCAGCAGGGGGTATCCTTCGATAAGGGCGCGTAAATAAAGGCGAGCTTCAAAAGGGCGACCTCAATTGGGCGCAGAGAATAAAGGCAAACGCAGCAAAATTTTTACAGAAAATTTATTAGATAAAGGCAAAGATTGAACGTATAAATAGGCGAAAGCGAGAATATTAAAACATCCAATTAATTAATGCATGAACTTCTTGACGAATAATCCATTTTTGGTATGACATCGAGACAAACATTTTCCAATTCTATATTCAGTGCATTTCCAGATGTGTTTCCCGTTGATAGTTTTCTCCTTTCTGAATGTGGAGCCTTCGACTACGAGTAGATCTGCACCTTTGTTGCTCTTCACATATTCCAGAGCCATTTGAACTAAATTGGTTCATGAAGATGTCAGTATTACAGAACTGTTAGTGAGAAGTGCATTCCTACTGGTCATGATGGTGTCTCGGTCATGGGCTGGATGTGTATTTCAAAAATGGTGTTAACACTAGAATTACCAGAGCCTACGAAAAAACTTGTAGGTCCGTCTTACCTTAAATTGCTTCTTAAAACCGTTCTCACCTCTCCACCAGCGTCTTTTGTTAATCTAAATGTGCTGATAAAAGAAAAGCTGCAAGTAGCCGGCTATTCCATCCCCCCAACGACTTAGAACGTGCACAAACTTCTCCCAGCTCATGCCTTGATTGATTATCTGGGAGTGAAGTGGAGTTTTAGAGTGGAAATAATATGTCATTATTTGGAATACTGTACACGCATTGCACATGTGTTCCATTTCTACAGTAATCCGTGTAAACACATTTTTAAAACAGAAACGTTTTTCATATTATAGTAGTAAATGACAATATGTAAGCATAAACTATATAGTGTATGAAGCCTGAAGTCCAAATATCAAACACTTTCACAAAAGGTACAAATATAACAAAACAAGTATGCTTTTATTCAAAAATATAACTGCAGAAAAAAGCCGCCTTAGCATGCCACATTGACACATACTTACTACAGCTGCCACGGTAGCGTAATGGTATCAACCGCTGACTAGTATTCAAAAGGTCATGAGTTTGATGCCGCACGATTCAGTATTGAGAAGTAAACTGCTCTTATTCTTACTATTTTACAATAAAAACATACATTTGATTTCAGTGTGTAACAGCCGGTGTAATTTATGATACTTGTAAAGGTTAGTTTTTTTTTTATTCACTTTTCATTCTCTCAGTCGTGTTTAGGATCCTTCCCTACCCCCTCCATCTGAGAATGCTGTTTTCACATAAAGATGCGCTGTAGCTTTGCAGTGTACTTGTGACTGCATTCTCATACCAATGCTTGCGAACTGAAGTGCCTGCGTGCACTTTTCGTGGCATTACACGTCTATTTTTTTGAGCATGCCCGTGTCGCTCAAACACAGGAACATATGTTGGTGTACAAGTATAACAAAACAAGTGCACATTTATTCTAGACTATAAGTGAAGAAAAAATAAAGCAAGTTACAGTAGGCAGTTGATACGACAGCTTGTGTGGTGCAATGCTAAGAACCGCTGATTTCCGATCCGTGCTATATAAAATCATCACATTCAAATATTAACAATTCCCACACACCCTTCCTACATTCACGACATGTGTACTTGTTGCAGTGTACACATCTCTCTGTGCTATGGTTCCTATTACACTGAATGAGCACCTGACATTGTACGTTCTTCCCTATGTAAATAACATTCGAGTATATCGCGTCTCCAAATAAATCACATTTGAGCTATAGCGCGTCTCCAAATAAATCACATCTGAGTTATAGTGCGTCTTTATGTGAAAACAGCAGTATCAGATGGGGGTGGGGATTGTGAACGCGGCTGAGAGAATGGAACTGAATTAAAAAAAAAAAAGCTAACCTTTACAATTATCATGCATTTACACTGGCTCTTACAGACTGACTGAAATCAAATGTATGTTTTTATTCTAAAATAGTTCAGTACATGCAATATTATTTGAAAACGAACAGCGTCAGATAGGGTTTGAATACACGCTGACGCTGTTACAGAAGAAGTCAGCTTATTCAGTGCAGCAGTTTCAACGCACAGTACATGCAATATTATTTAAAAACGAACAGCGTCAGATCGGGCGCATATTCAAACCCGATCTGACGCTGTTCGTTTTCAAATAATATTGCATTAGTGCGATGATGTTTTTACATATATTGTCTCTTTTATTCATCTTGCGGTTTGTAATCAGTGACCGCGTGTTTTTTCCCCGATCTTGCTAGTCCCCACATGTTGCTGTATGGTGGTGTTTCTTTTGTACTCCAGGACATGCAGAGGACAGAATAGTACTGAGCAGTAAGTTCAGCGCTAATAGCAATCAGACAGAAAGACAGACAGGCAGAGAAGGCACTAGATATATAAATAAACAGGGAAGGCACTGTATAATAGATATATAAAAAACAGCTAAGGGGATAGATATATAGATAGATAGGAAGGAAAGGCACTATATGATAGGCAGACAGGAAAGCTCCTATATAATAATAAAATTACTGTTATTACTATATAGATAGACAGGGAGTTCAGGCAGGCAGAACGGCGAAGGTTAAAAATACATTTTTCTCTTGAAGTACAACAAGTCTGGTGCGCTTTAAGTGACGAAATCTTTCCAGTATGCCACGGAAGCTGTTGTAAAAGTCTTGAACCTTTTATGAAAGTGTTTATTTTCTCTTTGGCTGTCAGGCTTCACACATTTTATAGTTTATGTCTACATTTTGTAACATTTATTACTAAAATACGAAAAAGTTTCTGTTTTAACATTGTGTTTACACAGATAACTGTAGAAACGGAACACACATGAAATGCGTGTGTTCCAAATAACAATCTATTATTTCCACTCTAAAACTCCACTTCACTCCCAGATAATCGAGGCATGAGCTCGGAGAAGTTCGTGCACGTTCTGAGTCGGTGGGAGGATGGAATAGCCGGCTGCTTGCAGTTTGTTTTTATCGGCACATTTACAGGAGAAAGGAGGCTGGCGGAGAGGTGAGAACAGTTTTGAGAAGTGATTTAAGGTGGGACGGATCTACGAGTTTTTTCGTAGGCTCTGGTAATTCTAGTGTTAAGGGTTCTGCTCGAAACTAATGATGACAGCTGGGAAATATAAACAGATTTCCTTCTGTCATTACTGAAAAAATGGCAAAACTTAAATCTTTCACGAACATAACACCCCCAAACACACTATAAACATAAGTAACACCTACCTAGAGTAGACCTCAGAAAAAGGAATACTAACCGTGTTAAACTGGCCGTTTTAGTGCCCCAACCTCATTATTAAAGCTGTGTGGAATCACTTGGACAGGGAAAAGAACAAAAAAAAATAGCCAAATTCAAGTGGGTATCCATTGTAAATCCTGTATGAAACCTGAACAAATTTACCACAAGACTATTTGAAAAAATGATACTGTGTCGTGGCAAAGGAAACTGCTTTGTTGTTGTCATAGAAAATACTGATTTGTTTTAAAAACTCAAGGTATTCTTGTTATTTTTTATAATGTTATATTTTCACAAGCAAATAAACATTAAATAACTAGCTGGAAAAATAATTTTCTTATGTGACACTTCTGCACATTATTGCATATAGAAATATTCAATTATTTAATTCCTTGGGCACTCTTGCACAAATGTTGTGTCAGCATGGCATTCAGAAATGTAATGTACTTGCTTTGTAACTAAAACAATAATATGCAAAAATATATGTAAGGATATAGTGATGTACTAATGAATGACACTGAGACATTTAGTGTGTACCTATACACATTAGTTTATAAAAACTCCATCCTAATAATGCATAAAGTAGTGACACAGAATGACAATAAAGTATAAGCCATGTGAATTACAATTACAGTGTCCTAAACTATGTTACAGTAATGTGCACAGGCCTTTTGGTAGGCCCGAGTCTTCAAAATAGGAAAAGGACTCTTTACATACTTGTTACATTTAAATCTTGCACACAACCTAGTGCTCACTTTTAAGTCTGTTTTTTTATTTTATTGGAAGTTTGTATGTAACTTTAGGGGCATTATAATAGCCACAACCTTGGTAAAATAAACTGCTCAAAAAATTAAAGGAAGACTTTGAAAACACATCAGAACTCAATGGGAAAAAAATCCTGCTGGATATCTCTACTGATATGGACTATGTAATGTGTTAGGAATGAAAGGATGCCACATCATTTGATGGAAATAAAAATTATCAACCTACACAGGGCTGAATTCAAAGACACCCCAAAAATCTAAGTGAAAAAATGATGCAGCAGGAGTCAATTTTGCCAAAATTTCATTGCAGCAACTCAAAATCGTACTCAGTAGTTTGTATGGCTCCCACGTGCTTGTATACATGCCACAATGTTGTGGCATGCTCATAACGAGATGACGGATGGTGTCCTGGGGGATCTCCTCCCAGAACTGGACCAGGGCATCACTGAGCTGGACAGTCTGAGGTGCAACCTGGCGGCGTTGGATGGACCGAAACATAATGTCCCAGAGGCGTTCTATTGGATTTAGGTCAGGCGTGCATGGGGGCCAGTCAATGGTATCAATTCCTTCATCCTCCTGTAACTGCCTGCATTTTCTTACCACATGAGGCCAGGCTTTGTCGTGCACCAGGAGGAACCCAGGACCCATTGCACCAGCATAGGGTCTGACAATGGGTCCAAGGATTTCTTCCCGATACCTAATGGCAGTCAAGGTGCTGTTGTCTAGAGAGGTCTGTGCGTCCCTAAATCGATATGCCTTCCCAGACCATCACTGACCCAACACCAAACCGGTCATACTGGACGATGTTACAGGCAGCATAACATTCTCCATGGCTTCTCCAGACCCTTTCACGTCTGTCACTTGTGCTCAGGGTAAACCCAACCTCATACCTCATATGTAAAAAGCACAGGGCACCAATGGTGGACCTGCCAATTCTGGTATTTTATGGTAAATGGGAGTCGAGCTCCACAGTGCCGGGCAGTGAGCACCGGGCCCACTAGAAGACGTTGGGCCCTCAAGCCACCCTCATGAAGTCTGTTTCTCATTGTTTGGTCAGAGACATTCACACCAGTAGTCTGCTGGAGGTCATTCTGTAGGGCTCTGCCAGTGCTCATCCTGTTCCTCCTTGCCCAAAGGAGCAGATGCTGGTCCTGCTGATGGGTTAAGGACCTTCTATGGCCCTCTCCAGCTCTCCTAGAGTAACTGCTTGTCTCCTAGAATCTCCTCCATGCCCTTGAGACTGTGCTGGGAGACACAGCAAACCTTCTGGCAATGACACGTATCGATGTGCCATCCTGGAGAAGTTGGGCTACCTGTGCAGCCTCTGTATGGTCCTTGTATCGCCTCATGCTACCAGTAGTGACACTGACTGTAGCCAAATGCAAAACCAGTGAAAAAACAGTCAGAAAAGATGAGGAGGGGAAAAATGTCAGGGTCCTCCACCTGTTAAGCCATTCCTGTTTTGGGGGTCATCTCATTGTTGCCCCTCTAGTGCATCTGTTGTTAATTTAATTAACACCAAAGCAGCTGAAACTGATTAACAACCCCCTCTGCTACTTAACTGACCAGATTAATATCCCATAAGTTTCATTGACTCGATGCTATACTCTGATTAAAAAGTGTTCCTTTATTTTTTTGAGCAGTGTATTTGTAAATGATTTGCTGATTATGTTAGGTTAGCTGAAAACACAATATACCCCCTCCTCTACTGCACATATACTTTATTTTTCTAATCTAACGCATCTTAACAAGACAAACAAGCAAATAAATTAATTCTCATCCACTGACATGATATACCAAATGGACCTTAACAGAAAGAGTTTGCATTATAGCACAATGTCATTGCTAAAATATGTTTAATTTAAAAGAAGAATTAACACAATATTACAGAACTCCATCATAGTATGATTCTATGCAATGAACTCCATTTTCTTTTGCCACACCAGCCCACCATACCTGAACTAGCAAATATGTCTGCTACTGTTATGGTGCAAAATCCAAAGGCTGGGGAAAAGGCCAGGCTCTTCACTGGTGCACCTCATGCACTTAAATCGGCCCAGTCTCTGGAGAGACCTGCTGGCTTCAGGAAGAGCAGGCCTTCAACAACTAATAAGTCCCAGAATACTGTAGCAAATTAAATAGTAACCATCATAAAGAATCCTCTGTAACAGAATAAGATGCTTCTCGCACCCTTGTACCCTCAGACTATCGTCAGACACCAGGTAAAAGTCCAAAGATGATATTTATTATAATAATAAGTGCACAAAGCACGCCCTCTCCACAATTCACAATAACAATAAACCACAATAATAAACAATCCTCCACTCCCAGGCGCTTAGCCACCCTGCCTCCCAACTCAGCTCATCGTCTGGGAGCTCCCATAGTCCTTTTATATTCCCTGACCCGGAGGTGTTCCTTCCCAACAGTCCACAAGTCCTTATTCCTTCCGGGTCAGGGTAAATAATGTTTTTTCTCACCCCGGAAGTCCGTCGCTCTCCCTATGACGAACTTCCGGGTCATAGGGCATGAAGAACTCTTGGTCCTCCTGCAGCTCCCTCTCGTGGCCCCCATGGCATCCAGCAGGGCGGTGCATAAAAACTACATGGTCCATAATGCCCTGCTGGTCTTCTGGGGACCTCCATGCTGCAAGGAGGGCTCCACCTGGCGGCTTGGGGTATTGGCGGGGTACATGGCGGCCATATCTTACACCTCATAAAATAAGTTGTACAGTATTTCAAAAATGTTCTGTAAATTCAAAATGCTCAAATAAGTGGCAAAGGCATAAATTGAAAGCAAAACAAAATGTAATAATCGTGGCCATAAACAGAACAGAGGTCAGAAATGCAAAGAAACAAATAAGCAGTAATATTCCAATAAACAAAAAGGGCTGACAAGTACCAAGTGTAAGCAACAATGAACCACCTTAGACAAGTGGGTCTCCCAGGCCTGTGCACCTTGGTTGGTTTAACACAGACACAGATAGGTGGTCCTGCTTCTTGGGGAAACACCCCCAAAGCACAAGGGACATAACAGAACATGAATACACAAAAGCAACACAATTACACAAAACTGAAATATTATCACCATAAAATAAACATTATCAAAATCACTTTAAACTAAGCAGTAAAGACATAAAAAGATGTATTAACAGAAAATACAAAACATGAACTGGTAGACATATAACAACTACTTTGTTCAAGTGCAAGCCCTGTGTGTGACTGTCGTTAATGGAAAGAAAATACATAATAAGTAACACCAGACATCATCTACATCTATACTTTACTGCTTAGTATAAAAACTGCTTTTATATTCTTGTTAGTTTACCAAAGTTATTCCTCAGCGTTTCTGTATATCACCTTCCTGATGCATTAAAGATGCCAACAAAACGCTGCTGAATCAGCCAGCAATATCCAAATAATTTGTTATAATGGACAGCAAATGCCTGTTATCTCAAGTACTAGAAAACAAAAAAAGATGTTTTGATCTCATCTTGATCTCTTACGGAAGCAACAATAAAACTATTTTGCATGGATTCCGACTTGCCAAAATCACAGAAAACAAAGTTAATGACAAAGTGAGCTGTCGAGATATGAGCAGACTTTTGTAAATTCTCTGAAGTTACCCTAATTGACTGAATATCTCACGTACTTAGCTGGTTGCTAGCACTGCATCTCTTACACATTGGAAAAGCCTCATTCTCTGTGTTTTACCACCCTTGATATGTTCCACTCGCTTACTTTAGGAAATGATGAAAAATGTCATGTTTAAAGGCTTGCTGATTAATGAACATTCACAATTTTGATGTATTTTGCAGTATGTCTGATTTTCTCCATAGACATCCATGGAAGCCAGGTGTCTCCATGCTTCAATAGGCTTGTCTGTCCGTAGCAGATAAGCAAGTTGCAGCTTTACTTCTTTGCCAGGAATTCAATTTAAGGTGTGAATGTTTAAAAAAAAAAGCCATAGTGCTGTGACACTCATGTTAAAGACCATATTTTATCTTCATATTGCGTAGTAAGCAGTAGCCTACAACACTTAAAGAAGGTCTATTACTTATCACTGCTTCTTCTGTTTCTTATAAAGGAAAAGATGTACATACCTCTAGTGGGGAAAAAGGGCACCTGGGCCAACAAGGGGAAAGGAGCAGGGGCTTGAGCCACCCCTTTGTGGATGTCCCTGCTATGTTACCTGTTTGCCACCTAGCAGAACCTGAACCATAGCTTGATTTGTGGCGTTCTGTGATGAGATTTTAAATGTCCTCTCTGTTGATAAAACTTTCTTCTTAGCAAGCTGTTAGGCTCAGTACTAATCTAAATTAACCCAATGTGAGAGAAGTGTGAATGAACTTTTCTACACCACTAGGAATAAATTACCAAACTAAAGATTATTCATTTAAAATTCATATGAATGCTTTTTTTAATGTAATGAATATTACATTTGTAGGAAATAATTAAAAGGTGCTAATGTATGATTGTGATTTGTATGAGTATTACATTTCTTTTTGTGTCTTAGTAAATAACAACAACAACAACATTTATTTATATGGCACATTTTCATACAAATAATGTAGCTCAAAGTGCTTTACATGATGATGAAAAGAGAAATAAAATGCAAAGTAAGAATTAGAATAAGACAGCACTGATTAACATAGAATAAAAGTAAGGTCCGATGGCCAGGGAGGACAGAAAAAACAAAAAAAATCTCCAGACGGCTGGAGAGAAAAAATAAAATCTGCAGGGGTTCCAGGCCACAAGACCGCCCACCCCCTCTGGGTATTCTACCTAACATAAATGAAATGGTCCTCTTTGTATTTAGGGTTCTCATGGAAGGACTTGATGATGATAGTCATGTAGACCTCTGGCTTTTAATCCATCAATGTAGGAACATCACTGTGCTTTGATTA